>NC_047652.1:16464094-16802797 GCF_902201215.1 Prunus dulcis
TATTGCATCGTAGTGGCCCTGTATTGTGATTTTATCGTCTTCATATGACTTTATTTTTTTAAAGTTAGTCTTGGAAAGTTTTTGCTGGGTTTCAGACAAATAAATGCTTTTGTTTCAAACAATAATTTAAACTCAATGCCAATCCACCAATTTCAAGAACAAAAATTACAAAATGGGTTTGAAAACTCATTGGTGGTGCGTGCAACATGTCTTTTTGGGGAGAACTTTTACAATCCTTGAAACCGTGCACTTAATTGGTCATTAAAAGAACAAATAATATGACAATTGATACAACTAATAAAACTAATACCAAGTCCTTAATGGACTTCAGCATATTCAGCACTGTAGCATCATACGTGTCATCTTGCTGTTCTGCTTCAGCGGAGGTTACATCAACCCATTCGAATCCATTGCAACTGGTGGCTCCCTAATTGCAGGCATCATATATGCAAAATAATTCTGTTAGAGTTAGACCTAGGTTTTTTTCACCCACATACATATTCTTGAAATGAAAACTTACATAGGAGGTTAGACACTTCCAAAATGGCTTCCCTCGATTTTTATCTGATTTTGAAACCCGAAGCACCATTGTAGCTCCACAATACTGACACCTCTTTGTTTGAGCGGGAGATGAAGACGAAGACATGTTGAATCTTCTCACTTGTACCTCTTCTCACTCAGATCTTCTCACTGAAACCTCTTCGGACTCATACCTTCTCACTCATAGTTCTCAGTCATACCCCTTCACTCATAACCCTAAACTTCTCACTCAGCTCTCTCTCATCTCTGCCCAAATCGAATTATATCCTTCTTTTCTGTGTGTGGGTGGGTTGGTCACGATCTGGACACCTGTACCGTCAGAATTGTGACACCTTTTACCCCGAAAAGCAATATAATATTTCACTACCAAATATTAATCTGAAAATTGAGGGGACACTGCTTTAAATATATTATTTTATTTATATTTCATTAAGGCAACTAGTTGGATAAGAATCCATCATCATTGGTTCCATTTTAATAACATTACTAGGGGTAGTTTGGTGTGGGAAAATGAAAAAGTATCTGATGGGACCTTCTGTGACTAGTCAGTAATCCATCACATTTGTATCAATGAATTTGATGGCGGGAAAATCCTAAAAATGGCTATGCAAATAGGTTATTAATTGACTTTTTGACTGTCTGACTCTCTTTGCATTTTGATGACGTTTTCCCTTCTTTTGTCTTGAGTTTTAGGGTGTTGGGTTCAGTTTCTTTAAAAATGGTCAACTTGGAAAAACCCCAAGTGGAAACACCTTTTCAAAACACTACAAACAGAGGCTAAAACAAAACCAAAACCCCATATATTCTCATTTCTCCCCTCTTCCACTCCTCAAATCGTTCCATTCCAAAAACATTTCAATGAATTCGAAACATTTCACTACACTCGGAGGAAAGAGAAGGAAGCATCTCCATTTGGATATGCCCCAAGCCTTCATCCCGGAGTTAGCTTGGTTTAAAGTGATGTTATACGTGGCAACCCAATCATCGGAAGATCTCTTCCGTATGGCATCTGTGTGCCCATTGTTCCATACGTTGGCAAACACTCCACAAGTGTGGAACACCATTTCAATGGCAAAGTACCCAGACCATCCTAGCTGGTACCATGCCAATCCTGCGGTCCAGCATTTCTTGCAACAATGCAGGGCTTGCGATAACCCTGAGTCGATATTTAGAGAAGCATTCGAAGTGTTTTTCATGCAGGGTAACGTGGAAGCGTTGTATGGGATGCGCATTGCAGCCACGGCAGGCCATATGGAAGCGGCATATCTAGTTGGACTACTTGGCATGTCCGGAATTGGTCAGTCAAAAGAGGATGCATTAGAATTCTTGTGTTCTTTGAATCAACGTAACAACATTGATATGAAAGGAACCAGGGATGCTTTGAGACGAAGATTAAGCTGAGTTTTCTCTGTTGCAAGACATATCGTAGATATGTTTTACTATGGGAAGATTAAGTTCAATCACTGCAGCGCTTGTAACAACAATGAATGGTGTTTTGTTATTCAAGGCTGGCCTACTGAAGAAAAGATAAATCCTGCCTTCTGGACTTGTTGCAATCGATGCAAATGGCACCGTGAGAGTATTTTTTGGTTCAAGGTGATGCGTGTGTATGTTGTGCCAGGGAATCCATACCCTTATAATTAGTTGTAGTATGTTTTTACGGTTTTTATGCATTGTGGACTTGCTTCTCTTCAGTTCTAGGTTGGCTGGCTACGTTGTACAAATGTTGTTTAAATGTTGGGTTTTAATCTATTTTGTCTGGTGTTTGTGCTGTCATAAACCATTTTATATATAAATGTATAATATATATTATATAGTGGAATGATTACTGACATCATAGAAGGCTACGAATGACATTTTACTGACACAGATATTTTGCACAACTGCAATCTTAATATTTGGTAAACGAAAAGGCATGCATGGAGTGAGTAGGTATCTTTTCACCGAGGCTTGGGAATGACATTTTCCCACTTAGCATATCCCAAACGATTTGGTTACACGTTTCTTAAGCAAAACTTGAACAGTGAATGACTTTTAATAATTTTTTCCTGATGTTGTAGAATGGATGGCTTGTATATTTCCATTTTATTTTTCAAAACACCCCTTAACCCTAAAAAAGAAAAAAAAATTAACAAATTGAAGAAGAGAGAAACTAATTAGCACCAAAAATGGTCTATTCGCACTCAAAATAAAAATAAAAATAAAATTTTGGAGTAAATATAATTAACAAATGTACAAGCTAAAAAGTAATATAATAATAATAATAATAATTTAGGATAAATAATAATAAAATACTAATGTAGCATAATCATGAAACATGGAATTCAGTAGGAAGATTATTTTTCTAGGATTTAACTTATAAAATTGATAATAAATGAAATACAAATGAAAAAAAATATACCGAAAATTGATACGAACTTCTTGTGACATTCTCTACGCCCTCAACCTCCAAAAATATAATTTTGACATATAAAATTTGAAAATGATAACAAAAACTCAACTTTGTTTCAAAACAAACCAAAACACTAAATTATATTCTATAACATAACACTCGTGTTCTTTGATTTTAACGCTTACCAAGAATTCAAATATGTGGAATCATGATTTTAGACCTTTATAATCGAAGATAATGTTATCAGGAGTTTGTAGCAATTTTCGGTGTATTTTTCTGATATTTAATCAAATTTTTATGAAGTTTTAAACATAAATTTGATAAAAGTATCAAAACTAACAGTGGCGCATTGACAGGGGGACAGCCATCAGACACACTGATTGCACCCCATTCAGCTTCCGCCATGTGTCGCCCCACACAATTTAATACTATTTTTGTAAGATTTAACTTATAAAATTAATAATAAATTAAATACAAATCCAAAAAATACACCGAAAATTGATACGAACTTTTTGTGACATTCCCTACAACCTCAAACTCCAAAAATATAATTTTGACTTATAAAATTTGAAAATGATAACAAAAACTCAACTTTGTTTTAAAACAAACCAAAATACTAAAGTATGTTTTATAACATAACACTCATGTTCTTTGATTCGACAATTACCGTGAACATAAATATGTGGAATCATGATTTTAGAATCCATAGTCAAAGACAATGTTGTAAGGAGTTTGTATCAATTTTCGATGTATTTTTTCTAATTTTTAATGAATTTTAGAAGTGAAATCCATGAAAAATAATATTAAATTATAGAGAATCACACGTGGCTGCAGCTGAAATGAGAGCAGTCATTGTTTTCGATAGGTGGTGTCGTACGATTGGACCACATGTAATTTTGTTTATTTTTTTTTTCCAAGTTTATCTTAAAAAATCATAAAAAATTAATTAAAAATCAGAAAAATACACCGAAAATTGTTACAAACTCCTTACGACATTATCTTTGACTATGGAAGTCTAAAATCATGATTTCACATATTTATGCCCACAGTAAGCCTTGAATCAAAGAACATGAGTGTTATATTATAGAGCATCAACTAGTGTTTTAAATCGTTGAGAAATAAATGTGAGTTTTTGTCATCAATTTATATTTTTCTAAGTGAAATTATTTTTTTGTAGCTTGATAGTGTAGAGAATATCACAAGGATTTCGTAGGACTTTCCGGTATATTTTTTAGTTTTTTAATTTATTTGTTATGAATTTTAGAAGTGAAATAAAAAACAAAAAAAAATAAAAAAATATAGAGAATCACACGTGGCTGCAGCTGAAAGGGGAGCAGGCACATGTCAGTTTGTTTACTTTTTCCAAATTTATCTTAAAAAATCATAAAAATCATAAAAATATACCGAAAATTACTACAAACTCCTTATAATTATGGAAGCCTAAATTATTCTTATATTATTATTTACCCTAAATTATTATTATATTACTTTTTATCCTAAATTGTTATTATATTGTTATTTACCCTAAAATATTATTATATTACGTTTTACTGTGAATTATTATAATATTATTATTTACCCCAAATGATTATTATATTACCTTTTACCCTAAATTGTTATTATATTGTTATTAATCTTAAATTATTATTATATTATTATTTACCCCAAATTATTATTCTACTTTATCCTAAATTGTTATTATATTTTTATGTACCCTAAAATATTATTATATTACTTTTTAATAATAATAAATTAAATAAAAATCCATCATGTGTCACTCCATACCATTTAATAATAATTTTCTAGGATTTAACTTACAAAATTCATAATAAATGAAATAAAAATCCAAAAAATACACAGAAAATTGGTAGGAACTCATTGTGACATTCTCTACGCTCTAAAAAAAAATACACTACGTAAATCTAATGTCTAACTTCAACTTTATAATTTCCAAGAAAGAGTTGAAAAAATTGATATGGCAACAATAACAGAGCAAAGACAATATAACAGCAATCATATGGCAATACGTAAACCTGATATTCATCTTCAACTTTATAATTGCCAATACAGAGATGAAAAAATTGATATGATAGCAATAAGGGAGCAATAGGAAGACAATATAACGACAATTAGATGACAATACGTACACCTGATGTCCAACTTCAACTTTATAATTGCCAATACATAGGTGAAAAAAGTAATATGGCAGCAATAAGAGACCAATCGGAAGACAATATAACGGCAATACAGGGGCATAATACACAATGTATACAATGTTCTCTCTTCAATGTATAATATAAGTAAAAGTATTTTTCCAATGTTCTGTGAAAAAGAAGGATTTTTCTATTGCGCACACTTGCGAATATAAAAAGAACAAATTCAAGACTGAAATTTCTCAAGTAAATTGAACTCAATTTCATTGAATGAGGACTAAATTACAAGACTAAAATATATAATTCCTCAGTTACATGTTTTTTTCCATATAATTACAGCAAACTTCCTGTGATAGAATGGAATGTTGTCCCACGCCAAATTGATGATAGTTCTCAATGACAACAATCTTCCATAACTCAAAAATCTAGGTCCAACTGTCATTAAAAAAAAAAAAAGAATCCTGCAAAAGAGATGGCAAAACAAGAAATTAGCGAAAAGGAGAAACAAAGACCAAAAAAACAAAATAGAAACTGAGACAAGAAAAAAGCAATCACTAAAAGACCTAAGAAACTCATACTAATTGGCAAAGAGCTTCCTAACCTAGAACACAAGAAGAGAAAATCGGAAAATGTGGAACACATGAAGCACAAAGAAACTGTTAAACTAAATAAGAGGGACATAACCAAACATCAAAACACCTCAAGGTGTGAACTTAATCAACCAACCAATAATCAATATATCCAAACAACATCCATAACATCAATACAGAATCAGATACAACTACAACATCCATAATAGCAATACACAGAACAATGAAACTAAAAAACAGCTTCATTCCAATCCGATAAGATTGAAGAAATATTCCTGTACAAAGTGATATTACGGGAACATGATTAGGAATAAAAAGAACCATTAAAAAATCATCAGATGGTTCCGCAAAAAATGGGGCAATGTGGAATTGTCTGACTCAAGAAGCTCCACATGTACTTTATATAGGCTTCGTAAAGAAGGCAATAGTGAACAGAACAACCAAAATTTTCTGAAGCAGTCCAATATTCTCCATTTTCTAAAAAACAAACAATTCCTGATAAAATAAAACAAACCAATCCTATGTTTCTATATAGGTGTAAGAGAATCATGAATTGAAACAAATAATCTACAGGGGCACCTTTAGAACAAGGAATGCAGATCCATATGTTACATTTTATAGCAAGCCATACGAAGGGGGGTCTACTTAATGCTCTTGCAATACTTCAAATTTTGCTCAAGCATCTCATGAAGATGCCTGTTTTCAACTTTCCCATGTTCCAATACTTCAAATATTAACACCAAAAGATGTGTATTTCAATGGCTGATTAGCATCACACTCACACAAAATCTAATAGCATAAGAAACAAGCACATTCCCATTCATTTCAATTAATAACTCTATTTCCTAATATCAGCAAGTGGGTCCATTGAATAGTAAGCTAATCTTACAATTCAGAACAACCATGTCAACCAAGAGCGTAGGTACTGGTAATTTAGTAACACAACTTCCATTAATACTAGAAGAATTTAATAACCTGTCTACACACCCAGCCACTAAAATTATAAGGCTAAAATCTGAAATATGCAAAGATCAATTAAAAACTACAATAATACCATTATCAATGATCAATTAAAAACAAGTAGTCCACTTGATAATTCATAAAGCCACAGCTCATAAATTAGGCATTGAATGAATCCCTAAATTAGAATTTCGAAAATTAACCCAACTAAATCCCTAAAGTAGAATTTAGAAAGGAAAAAAAAATTGAAATTGAATGACATGAAGAAGAAGAGAACCAGAGAAGTAGGTGTTTCAGGTCAGTGGTGCGGAGGATTACTGAAATTTGAAGATGGAGAAGAAGAGGACTTACAGAGAAGGAGAGGAGAGAGAGAGAGGACTGTAGCCAAAAATGGAGCCCATGAATGCTGTTGCAATAATAAGAAAAGGGGATCAATGAATTTATAACAGACAGAAAGTACAAAACCAATATCAGAACTCACCGTTGTGGAGAACGACGACGGAGGCCGAGACTGTGGCTTGGCTGTGGAGTTGCGATAGTGGCTTTGCAGTGGAGGTCGACAACGAAGGTCGTGAGTTGCGGAGCTTGACTAGGTCAAACTAGGGTTCCGAATTTGAGTAAAGCTGGGTTATGACGATGGATGGGTGGAGAATTGGATTGGACAGTAGGGAGATGGCTGGCAAGCTGGAGTTGGGAGTCAGAAAATAAACTTTTGGGGTGATAAAGTGTCAATAATAAAAAAAGACTCAAAACCCTCTATGTCTGTGTTGGTTGCAAGATATTTGCTGAATGGAGTTTGGTTCTTTGATAACCTCAAACCAGAGATGGCAAGAGCGAGAGAGACAAGAAGAACATATTGCAGAGTGGGTGGCTTTCGAGGAAGGAGGGTCAACCAGGATAAGAGAGCGTGCTTTGCACTTTCGGATTACATCTTTTGGTATGGGTAATTTCAACCGGATTGTAGCATAACAGTTCAACCATGAGATCGATCTGATGGCTATAAAGTGAACCCTGATGGCTATAAAGTGAACCCCTTATAACTTACCCCTTATAAGTTACCACTCATTATAGTCTGAGCGTAGTTTAAATACTAAGCCCATTTCTCGTTTATCTATTTTGGCCCTAGCCCACACCAAAGCCAGGAAGTCGATAGGCTTTTTTAAAATTATACACGTGGGTTGGTGAAAAGGTTAAAATGAAACAATTAGGGCCGGATCTGCAGCTTAAACAATTGATAAAATCAGGAAACACCCCCGTTTAACTCAAACAAGAGACATAGGGAAAACTTCCAAACATGCTATCACCCAGACAAAAGCGCGTAGACTCAAACAGAGGACCAGATGGCAACTTCGGCAACTGGAAAACTTCAGATGATCAAGCAACCGCATTAAATGTGATTTGGACCGCAGAGCCGCCCAACAGCAACCATCAAGCCGTTCCAAGTAACCTAATGTCAAAGGACCTACATTAAAAATAAAAAACACATGGACTAAACCCAATAACAATTAATCGTTTTGGACCTAGATCTAAGAAGTTTAATTTTTTATTATTTATATTTTGTGAGTGGTCCCCTCACACATGATTCATGAAATCTTGGCTCCGCCATGTTGAGATAAAAAAAATATCATCAAAGTAAATCATATCATTTTTTTTAAAAAAAGAAAGATAAATGCAAGCCAGCATGTGTTCCCAAATTTTGGGATATGTGTTGTGTTTCAAAATGGTGGATATATGAGGCTGAATCCTATCATCACTTATTTGAAATTCAAAAGTGTTGATTGTCCAAGGAAGGCTTATCCAGTTGGCTTATAAAAAGGTTACAATAGAAAAAGAAAAAGGAGGGGAGAGATAAAAGAAAAAGACAGCTGGTGAAATTACAGCAGGACATAAAAGAGGAAAAAATTGCTACAGGTATATTGTCATCTCCATTTTCTTTTCTGTGTTATGCATGGCATGCCACAAAGCCATGGGTGAGAAACCCATAAATCATTTGGATGCAAATCCATAGGTGAGAAACTCCGAAATCATTTGGATATAAATCCATGGGTGAGAAAGCCCGAAATTATTTGGATGCAAATCCATGGGTGAGAAACTTCGAAATTATTTGGATGCAAATTCATGAGTGAGTAACCCCGAAATTATTTGGATGTAAAAATCCATATGGATACAAATCCATGGGTGAGAAAGCCCGAAATTATTTGGATGCAAATCCATGGGTGAGAAACTCCGAAATCATTTGGATACAAATCCATGGGTGAGTAACCCCAAAATCATTTGGATACAAATCCATGGGTGAGAAACCTCGAAATTATTTGGATGCAAATCCATGAGTGAGTAGCCCCGAAATTATTTGGATGTAAAAATCCATATGGGTGAGAAATCCAGAATCATTTGGATGCAAATCCATGGGTGAGAAACCCCAAAATTATTTGGATGCAAATCCATGAGTGAGTAACCCCGAAATTGTTTGGATGTAAAAATTCATATGGGTGAGAAATCCCAAAGCTTTGTGGATGAAAAAAAAAATCTAGGCGTGTCTTGGAAAATAGGTTGAACCTATAATAATAAAACCACATTGTTTAAATAGTGGTGGTGAAATTATGTTGGGAGGTTCACATTTTTTCCTCAACACGCTACTGCAGCACAACAATGCCAAACTTGCCCTTAAGCTTATTAGGATTATAAAATGAACAAACTCGATATTATGTTAAGTAAGCTAATCACTGATCCCAAAAATCTTAAGCTTATTAGTATCATAAACTTAACCAACTATAGAGGAGAGGGTTTCTCACACATACAAAACTAAGATGCCACGAGGTTCGAACATGAGATCTCTTATATGGAAATCAAGCCCATTTTCCACTGGGGTAGACCCCATTGACATCTATTCTTATTATTTAAGAGAACCCTAATTGGTAAATAGAGAAGATAAAACGTCCTTTATGGCCCTTTTAAAGCAAAATAATTCAAAATATTATCTATATATATATAAAGCAAAAGGCAGAGAATGGTAAAACATTCAAAATACTAGAAAATGCCCATGGTTAATGCAAACATTAAGAATTAAAATTATTAATTAAATGAAGATAATATGGTAAATTCACGCTTTTTCATATTTAAAAAAATTAAAATTAAAAGAAAAACCAGATAATGGATTCTATTTTTATGAAACACAACTACCCCTTATATTTTTTAATTCTAAAATAAATTATTATTTTTAAATTAAAAAAAAAAGCCTCTAGCAGGCGCGAAGAGGCTAGTATTTAAAATGAAAGGATAATATGGTTACTAAATTTTAATTTCTTTTACTAAAGTTTTTTTCTCCCAAAACCTATTTCTTCTCTCTTTCTTTTCTTTGAGCAACTTCCCTTATGTATGAAAATAATGTATAATACGCACTTTTTTCAAAAGTAAATTTGGAGTTTCTAGGCTTTTTTTTTTTTTTTGGATGACACAGGGGGGAAAAAAGACCCCAAACAGAACCTACACAACAGGAACAAAACGGGATCTAGAGACCCCAAGAAACTTACCTAATCAAACTTAAAATTCATCACTTTATTTTTTCAAAAGTAAATTTGGAGTTTCTTTCTTACATATAATTCATCACTTTATTTTTTGATGAGTAAAATTCAATTTTTATAAGTAAAACTCAACGACTAGATCCAACCGAGAAACTTACCTAATCAAACTTAAAATATTATTTATTATAGTTTTAGATTCCAAAAGTACCCTTATCAACACTTTGTGCCCGTTCGGCATTGCTTATTTGGGGTGATAAGTGATTTTTAAAAAAATTTGGAAGCCCAACCTGTGTTGTAAACTATATGAGGAAATCACTTATTGTTCAAATTTGCTGTGAGAGAAAGCTATAAGGGAAAGTAGCTAATGAGGTGCTTTCATTTTCTGATTATGTGGGAATTAGATTCGAAGATGCGCTGGGTTTAATGAAATTTACAAACTTTTGAAAATACCCCAATCTATTTCATGCAATCTCTTCTCTTCATTAGTTTAGAGTATTTGCATACAAATATTTAATTTTGAACATAATAATTTATTTATTTTATAATTAAAATAATTTTTAGAGTGTGATGAAAATATGTTTAATAAAAAAAATATATAAGTGAAAGTGAAATTGCTTTCCCTTTTATCAAACACTTTAACAAAAAAAATCATTTCAACATAATACTCCTTTTAGTCATTATACACAGCTCATAGCACTTTCAGAAAAAAATTTACTAAACACTTAGAAACTGATTATTGTACCAACAACACTTTTAACAAAAAGTTTACCAAACGCCAAACTGCTTTATCTCACAGCTGATTTCTTTCATAGCAAATTTGATAACGATTATTTTCACAGCACAACAATGCCATACTGACCCTTTAGAAGTGATGAATGTTATATATGTTAATCTCAATTGATTTTCTTTCAACTTTCTTTATGTTGTTAACCTCAACGATTTTTTGCCAAACCTTTAGTAAAACTTAATGATTGCAGTTAATTATATCTCTTATTTAACGTGTTTCATCCACTTTGTTATGTTTTTATTTTGAATGATGCTTATCCTATATTTTTGTTGTTGTTGTTGTGGATATTTTCAATTTTTGCAAGATGTTAACTGTGTATGAGAGAGTCAAGAAGAGGCTATGAGTCGAAGGAGGTTCTTTGCAGGCTAGACAAAGTTGAAATTGGTTTTGTTTTTTGTTTTTTGTTTTTCATGTTTTCATTCGAAACTTTTTGTTCACTTATTCTCCTTGAATTTAATGTTCAAAGTAGTTAAATTTTCGAATAAAATGTTTTATTTGTGTTTCTTGATTTGAATGAAAGTTTGGTATTTCATCTTTCTTTTTGGGTTTCTTTCATTTTATATTGTCTTCGTATTTTTCTTTTTGTAGTAAACTCTTATATCATAATTCTTGCATTTGTCACGATTTCAGCTTTGATTGCTGCTTGGTTTATTAAAATATTGATAATATTTTAGTAAACATGGCAAGCAACATATAAAACATGTTATTAGTCTTTATTTTGTAACTTAAACTTGCTACATATTTTCACAACTTTATAGACATTTTAGATTGTTTTAAAACATGTAGCATTGCGCGGGCACCTTTGCTAGTATATATGATTCCACACTTCTTTTAAACAATTATATGATGTTGGTCGATCTTAACCTGCTAATTGAACATAAAGAAGATGGGTGGTGCAAGAGTAACATGTCAAAAGATATGTTTTATTTAAGAACGGTAATGTTTTAGTTAGTTCGATTAAAGCGCGGCTAGGAAAATTAGTTCAGTTTATAGCTAAAATGTCCAACAAAAAGGAAAAAAAAAAAAAAAGGAGGAGCACCTTTTCACAACAAATGGGATTTTGACACTTGTCAAATTTCATAGTAAAAAAAAATAAAAGGAATCTGACAAGGGTCAAAACCCCATTTGTTTGGAGGAGGAACTCTTCCTCATTTTTAAGGAGGCAAGCTTTTTCCAACATAATGTTGATTGGTGAAACGACATGGTAAACCCAAACCTGCAAATTTTGGTAAACGATTTGTGTAGCTTCAGAAATTGCTACCTCTATTGGAATCGCCAAAACTAATTAATAAAAAGAAACAATTTTTTTTTACTATTATTCTTGGAGATGCTCTTAGCTGACAATTACAGTTCGAAAGGCAAATAAAAGAAATAAAAAAAGAGAAGGAGAAAAGAAAAAGCTCATTATACTCCTTGGTAGTCCTGGAAGCAAAGAACAAAGGCAAATAAAAAGAAATAAGAAAAGAAAAGGAGAAAAGAAAAAGCTCATTATACTCCATGGTATCCTGGAAGCAAAGAACAAAGGCAAATAAAAGAAACAGAAAAGGAAAAGGAGAAAAGAGAAAGCTCATTATACTCCTTGGTAGTCCTGGAAGCAAAGAACAAAGGCAAATAAAAGAAATAAAAAAAGAAAAAGCTCATACTCCTTGGTAGTCCTGGAAACAAAGAACAATGGCAAAAGAAATATATATAATTCCCCACTCTTTTCAAACAATTATTCAATGTCAATTAATCTTAATCTTAATAAGCATAAAGAAGAAGGTGTGCGAAGGACCAGCTGGGTAACATGTCGGAAGGTATGTTTTATTTAAGCATTGCAATATTTGTTGAGAATGTTTGTCCCACATTAAAAAGTTAAGGGATTAAGTATGAGTTTATAAGAACTTGGGCTACTCCCCCATTACCAATTAGTTTTGGGGTGGAATCTCAACTTCCTTCATGGTATCAGAGCAAGACTTCACATGTTCGGTCCAACGGCCATACATGCTCCCATATCATCTAATATATGTTGCCCATGTGTTAGGCTTGAAATTTTTTACTATGATAGTTTCTTATTTATGCATACAGGTCTGTTAAATAAAGAAGCTTTTGTCATCTTCATATAATTATAAAATTGTTAAACGCGCTTGTCAAACTCTGGTTCTTAATTTTGAACCTAATTTGATATATGTTAATAGTAGTATGGTGTCGACCTGTTTACATTGGTGTTCTTGTTAAATTTCAAGACTTGTCGTGTTTCACAAAATTAACCTCTAATTGGAAGCAGCAAATTGGATTAACAAAAGCAACTAGTAAGAAAAGGTTTTTCCTATTACTCTTGGAGATGCTTTTAGCTAAAATCACAGCTCGAAAACAACACCTAAGGGAAAGACAAAAGAAAAGGAGAAAAGAAAAAGAGAAAAGAAAAAGCTCATCACATATACTCCTTGGTAGTCCTGGACGCAAAGAACGATGATAAAAGAAAAATATATATGATTCCCCATGCATTCTTTTCGATCATTGTTGTTAATCTCAGTGAACATAAGATATAGTGTGTGAAGGACCAGGATAACATGGCAAAATATGTGTTTTATTTAAACAACAAAATATTCGATAAGTACGGTTAAACTCCTCGATTTGGTTTTATAGCTGAAACTCAAAAAATTAAAAGAAAAACTAGTCCAAATGGCATAGTGCGGATTCTACTAGAGACACAAACTTTTTGTTACCAACTAATAATGTGACAGTTTCTTATTCATCGATACAAGTTTGATAATACATAAGCTTCGTCAGTTTGATACAACTAATAATGTGATCGTTAGTGGAAACACACCAGATTGTCTTAATTTTGATATAGACCGCTCCGTTATTGTAATGGTCCTTTTATGGCTAGTTTGTATTGGCCCTTTGTGACTAGTGACTTTTTTGGCTGAATTATGAACGTAATCATAGAATTTCTCAACAAAAAAAAAGGTTATGTCAACTATTGACCAAAAAACAAAAATATAAACGGGTCAATTTTGCGTTAATTTCAAGACGGGTTATATCACAAAGTGCTACCTGTAATTGGAATAACCGAAACTGATTAACAAAAAGCAACTATAAAAGAAACAAATGTTTTTCCTATTACTCTTGGAGATGCTTGTAGCTGGCAATCACAGCTCAAAAACCGAACACTTAAAAGCACTGAACAAAGGCCAAGACGTGGTTACGTGCTCTTCATATTACTTCCCCAGTTTCTGATTAAAATTCTTCTCCAGTTTCAGATAAAAATTGCAGTAGATACATAAATATAGTGTTGAAGGGGAAGAATGGCTAGGGATGTTGCTCAATTTCTCCAGAAAAAGTTCCTGGCATCTCTTAGGGACACAGAGTTTGAATTATCAGGTGCTGTTCTCATTTCTTACTTGCGAGCAATCAAAGATATTGTAATAGATATAGATACGCGAAGACTTACGAAAGATTACTGCCGTCGCTTTATCTATGTGCTCCTGGACCTCACCGACGCATTCACCAAGTGCCAGGTCTTCTCACATGAGTGGAAGAAGCATAGTCATCACAGGACTCATTTAGTAGTCTTCAACCATTTGAGTTTGAGGAAGATTTGTTTCGTGCGGAAGATGAAGAAGCGGCTGGCTGCAATAAAACGCATCTTCGAGGATGAGTTTATGAAAAAGGAAGAAACAATTTATAACTTGAGGGAATCATCAAGTCGTCCTGATCCTGAAGAGAATTTGGAGAGCGAACTACCTGTATTAATACATCGCGGTCGAAAATTTGAGGCTGAAGGTGTGGGATTTGATGAGAAATTACGGAAGATTGGGAACTTTCTTTTAAAATCATCGCCATCGTCAGGTGCTGGATTTGCGGCAGTTGGGATACAGGGCATGGCAGGCGCCGGTAAGACCACTCTGGTGCGCGAGTTTTTGAGTTGGTGGGTACTGCAAGGTGAATTTTCTCCTATAATTTGGTTATGCTTGTCGAATATAATCAAAGAAAATAAACAAGTAGAAGAGGAAATTGAGGTCAGCATTGTGAAATGTATGCTTAGTAAGCTGGACCATGATGCCGTTGTCGATGGAGATGGCATCATACAGGAGGAGGAAAAGACAGTAAGTAGTGATAATAATAAGTCTGGTCATCTCCTTGCTGCGCTCTTGGAAAGGCTCAACCAAGGTTTATCAGATAAAAGGTATTTGATTGTGTTGGATGATGTGTGGCACATGAACGATTTCTACTCGGATTTAGGACATAGGGAACAACTACTTGAGGTTCAGGAAGGTGATAAGAAAGTTGGGGATCGCTTGTCGCACGGATTGCCTAAGGGTAGTGGTGGTGCGGTCATTGTCACTAGTAGGATATCGGAAGTGGTTGAAGCTATGGTGGCACCGGCGGAGGGGTCAGATCAACATTATAACAGCTTGATTATTCCTCTTGAGCCTTTGGACAGAGAAAGGTGCTGGGATATATTTAAGTACACTGTTTTTGGTTATCTTCCTGATTTTGAATATCAACAACATTTGGAAAAGGTTGAGAGTGAAATTAAGGATCTATGTTATGGTCTACCATTGGCCGCTAGGACACTCGCAGAAATCATGTCCCAAAACTCCCAAAATTTAGGGTATTATTCTCAACTTAATTATACATACAGTAGTATACTTTACTTACTCCCTTATTTTGGTATCGTCTTTCGAATTATTTACGTACCAATATGAATATCCCATGCAGGAGGACTTCTCCGCCCTACCGCAAATCTGAGGAGTTGCTTCAATTACCTGATTCCTTCTTCGGTATCCCAATGTTGGTGTTTATTGATATTCTAGGAGGAAGAGAACTCTTTGGGAAATTTTGCGACCTCCTTACTGAAGAGCAGGTATTATGTGAAATGAAAGCTCTAATTAACATGCATGGATTTGATTAAAGTTTGTTGTAAATATAATATTGTATTGTTTTCCTTTATTTTTTAGGTTTTTGGTGTACAACTGAATAGAGGATACACGAGGGATAATCCTGAGAGGGTGCTAAAGGATGTTTATGGTACTCTAGAAAAGCTTAAGCAAAAAGGTTATTATGGTCTTGCTTCTGAAATTCAAAGGAAGATGAGAATTATAGTGAGTAACATGTTAAATTAATACGATTTGCTAAAGCGTTGTCTATACTTTTCTAAATAACATTTTTAATATCTCTTTTTAATTTGATGTTATATATCTCAGGTTGTTGGCAGGGATGAGATTGTAAATTGGATTTTGGGAGTTATCTGTGATCTTAAATTGCCAGAGTCACCCTCCATTGCTCCGGTACCACCGCCGACTTTAGAAGACCAACACCAATGTGGAATCGCTGCTTCGTTTGGATGGGTGGGACGTTTAGCATTTATATTTAATTCTTTTTAATTGGCAACTATTTAATATTGAAACGTTTTGTTAAAAATAAATCAATGAATACATAAATATGTAACACAAACCATACACGAATAACAATATTAAACAATGATAATATATACCTAAAACAATATTGATTAGGCAATTGTATATTGGAAAATTATGGTGTTACATGCAAAATATAATTTACCTACATATCTAATACAAGATAGGTAAATAGATAAATACATACTTCTGTTTAAAAAAAACAGGTTACAATAATTTACCTACATATTAGATAGATAATTCGAAGAAATTATAAATTTGTATTGGGTACATTATTCTATTATTTCATAATAGGTACAATTTTCATAAATTAAAAAAGAAAAAGAAAAAAAGAAGGATGATAATTAGATGATAAATAAATAATTTGTGTAAGGCACATAGGAATTTTTGTGTGGTGTACCCCTAATATATAGGCACTAACGTTTAATACTTTATTTAATTTATGCATTTTGCCTTGACTATTTCCAGAAGGACATTTCAAATATATCACCGCTGCGATCGTTCCTTGTTGACGTAGCACTGGCGAAATCGATGAGAACTGATAGGTATTCGATCAAGATGTCGTATGACTAACTCTTTAATATCTATATGTATTTTTTTTAATTTATAAATATAAGTGATAGTATAAATTTTTTTTATTGAAAAAAAGAAAAAAGATTTCTCATACACACATTAATTACTAATTAGGTGCCATGAGAGTTTGAACATAAGACCATTGGTATGAAAATGAATGTCATTTTTCCACTAGACCTCATTGACAATTATATATATGTACTTAATTATATATGTTCATACTATATCTTTTTAGTTTACATTGAAGTTAACTTTTAATAGTAAGATAACAAGAATTAATGGGTAAATTAATCTGCATTAATCTTATTTATTCTTTTATTGGATTTTCAGCTGGCATTGTCTCATTAGGATGAAACCACATTCTTCTTTAAAGTACCGATTACCATGTTATTTGCATGAGGTTGGAGATGTGGGAAAAGCGGTAAGAATTGCTCCTGTTTTTATTTTTTCTTTCTCAATGGACCTATCACTTCACTTTTATGATTTATATTCTATATTATCAAACGAATGAAAACCTTGAGTAGTGAATATATGGATGATCATGATCTCCCTTTTCTTGCAATTAATTAGTGTCTTCATTCATTCTTATATATCTCTCCTTCCTTATTACCACTTCTTATCTTAAGATAATATTAATTCCTCAGTTCTTATACATTTCTTAGGATAATCCAACATTCTACGGACGATTTTGGTCCCACTTCAAGTTGGCTGGTAAAGAATTTCATCCTTGTTTAAACTTTAATTTCTTTTCTTTGTTACATGCCCAAATTCAATTGAATTTTTTATTTTATACGTCTGTTATCATTTCATTTCCATATTTTTCATGTATTAATTAATGAGCCAGGATCAAAGGGACACATTTTTTAAACACTTTTCGACACACACAATAGAATGTTGGATTTTAGCACTTTGGATGGCTCAAATTTCATCTCACTTACATCTAGTTTTATAAACATGACTCAAAGTTTCATAATTCTCTAACAGTTTCTATTGTTTTTATTCATATTTTCATCGGAATTTCTACATTTGGGGACAACTAATATTTCCAAAATCGCCGATATTTAAGCCTTCAACTATAGTTCAAGGTATTTATTGGCAGAGCTTCATGCTTTCATCCAAGCTAAATTAATCATCACGTTGTTATAAATAACCCTGTATGCATATGAAATTACTAATTATTGGTATCCAATCTTGGTAATTTGATATTAAATAATATCAGTCCCGATCTCTTGGACCACAGGAGTCCAAGAGATTGTGGTCACCCACCGTTGGATATTAATCCAATGGTTCAAAATGATATATATAAATGCAATATGACATAAATGATTATTACCCGATTCAAGTCAACCGTTGAATTTACATCCAACGGTGAGTGACCATAAATCTCTTGGACTACAGGGGTCCAAGAGATCAGGACTGTAAATAATATAGGTTTATTTTCATAAAAGGTCTTTGAGGTTCACGAAATTATCATCTTTGGTCTTTTATATTTTTTGTGACATGGTTAGTCCTTAAGGTTACTCGCATACATAGAGAAGAAAATAACAATCCTCCTGTACTACAAGAATTTTGTTGTTACAGAAGTTCCTTATGCGATGGAGATCCTACTTTTTAGGGATTTCTGGAACTGGTATGTTATTTTTCCTTATACAAGAATTTTGTATCTGATCCACCAGCTGTTTTATATTTATTTAATTTTAGCTAGATTGATTACGATATAAATAAAATAAAAAAAGAAGAAATTAACCAAAAACCCTCTGCTTTTAACAAGATGTGTTTTTGTTTTGCGATAAAAAGAAGAAAACGTGCCCAGAATTGATGACCTTTTTCACCAGCAGATGAAAAAGTGGAAATCCTCTGCTTTTATGAATTGACAACAAAATTAGATTGCCATGTATTGTTTGTTTGTACTAATCGAAATCCTAGTCTTGTAGAACACAAAAACAGAAATACAAAAAAAATACAAGGAGAGAGAGTTCTAGTTAAATGCTTGAATTAATAATTAAAGGGTATTTTAGAAATAATGGTGGGTGGAAAGATAGGATTGTGTTTTTTTAAAAAGAATAATGCTACTGTTACCACATTTGTATACCACATTCTCATACCACCTTATGTGACAGATGAGGTGGAGAACCACATCAATTAAAATTAATTTAGCATTTTCTTTTCTTTTACGATTTATTGACACTTTTTAATTGATGTGGCTGTCCACTTCATGTGCAACACAAGGTGGTATGAGAATGTGGTATACAAACCATAAAATTATTAAATTCTGAAACAGGGGATCAAGAGCCATAGAAAGCAAAAACACATTCTTTCCCTTTGAACAAATTAATTTCAAACCATAAAATTATTAAATTCTGAAAATTTGATGTAAATAGAAGGAATTATCTTACCATTATCAATTCGAAATTTAAAACAATAATTGATCAAGTACTCAAATTGGAAAACATTCCAACAAGTACTAACGAGTATATCTCAAAACATGTCATTAAGTTTTAATTTTTTTTTAAAAGGAAAAAAAAAGGCAGACTCGTAAATGATTAAAAAATTTAAAAACTGACCAAAAAAAATCCCAAATCTATGTTTTATTGAATTTTTATTTTTTAAATATTTTCAAAATATTTTTTATTTAGATCCACATGGCATGCTATTATTGGAAACATGACTCCACATACATGCCATATAATCAATTTAACAGAATTTTTATGGAATCTCACAGTAGGGACCAATTTTATATACGCGGGGTAATTTCGTGAAGTATCAAATGTGATAATTTCGTAAACCTCAGAGTACATTTGTGAAAATATAAGGCAACTACATATTCTTCTTCTAGTACTTTATACTTTTGTTTTCCCTAACAGACTCGACCTAACCTCAGTTGCAATAGTAAAGGTGTTGAATCATCTTGGTCAGTGGGAAATGCTTCACATTCCTGAAAGGTACATAATGATCGTAGAATTTACACTCAACTTCTTTTATTGCTCCCTTATAGATGATATCATTTTTCTGTTGTGTGTTTTTATTTCTTTATAATTTTTCATAAAAACTTGATTCTGTCAGTGTCAAATGCACCAAAAGGGCAATCCTCTCTGTACATCGGGGATTTATGTTGTTATCAAGTCATCACTTCTTATAATTAATTTTTTTTATATAAGCGAAGCGACAATGTGAAGGTGCCATAAAAATTTGAACATGAGACCTCTACTAGTATGCAAGTTAAACATCTTTTTTTTTTTTTTTTTTCCTTAGTACAAGTGACATTGATGTTTTTCATATTTCTAGCATAAAAAAGAAGAAGAGATAATGATCATCACTTTTGATTTTAGGTTTGATTATTATTTTTAGTACAACCTATTACACGTATTCATTGGGTGCTTGAGAATTTTGAACTTCTACCCGTATGAGTAGAAATGAAAGAGCAAAACCACCTGAGTTATACCCTTCACTGACTATTTTTTTATTACTTTACATTTAAGCATATATATATATACACTATTCACACACACATGCACGCGCACAGACTTACGCGTATCCTAATTTTATATCTCCTTGGTATACATGTACAGAATAAATTCAATTTGTTGTCTTAACTTGCCTATCTTTGGTCCAAGAAAAGATCGTTGGGTGGCAAAAAATACGATGGAAGATGGAAAAGTGAGGTTCCTTTTTCTTTGTTTACACATGTTTTTGTTTTCGTGAGATATGCATGCATTGGTTAATGTTTTTAAGATTGGCATTTGCAATCAGGTTAAATATTATTTGTACTATATTTATTCACTAGATCACCTCTTTAATAGGGATTCAGACCCTTTATATTAATTTTCTCTATTAGGATTAGCTTTGATTTTTCTTTACAAATGTTTTTCAAATCAGTGGATGCTGATTCCTATAATAGAGGTGACCCCACCAATGCATGTGGAACCTATTATATTAGAGAGGTTGTCAGCAATGTGATCAATAAATGTGGTCCAAATAACAAGACCCTGCATTTGTACGACCACATTAATGATCATCTCTATAAAAGAGGATCCCATATACCCCAACACCGTATGTGGGATCCATCCATATTAAAGAGGTGGTGAGTAATAATGTTGTCCAAATAGCAACACACGATATATGTATACCCATTAATTACTTCAAATTTTCTATGTTAAAACTGAGTTAATTACAGACGCCCACGAACCTATCTTTCATAGACAATGGACGCCTCGAAGTTCTTGGTTCCGAACTTGGATTTTGGGACAAGAGCAGTAACTGGCCTCTCCTTGATCAGGTCATACATCATCTTGAATTGATATTTGTTCAGATTGCAGCATCCATTTCAAAGAGGAGAAATGCTAGCAACCTTCTCTCTAACCTTTTCTTTTGGACCTTCTCCTTTCTCCTCATGACAAGTGTCATTTTCCTTACACTTAAAACAATGTCATTACAAGTTAGTTTTTGTTTTCCAAAATTACCCTTTTAAAATGAATTGGCTTTTATATTTCCTTCAATTTATTCAAATTTTGTTACAACTTCTTTAGCACATTGTTAAAAATTAAATAAGAAAAAAACATAAGAAAAACTTCATTTTTTAGAATATTAAAAAAAAAAAAAATTTGTTACATGACATTGTTATCATCTTTATTTTGTTTTTAACAAAACACACGTTCTCTTTGGAAATTTTTTTTTTATAAAAAAACTTCAGTTTTTATTTTCTTATTTAATTTTTTAACAAGGTGATAAGGAAGTTGTAAAAAAATTAACTTGTTATTAAAATAAGTTAATACATTTAATAAGGGTAAACTTGGAAAACAAAAATTAGTTTGTATGATGCATTAATGACATTGTTTTAAGTGTAAGGAAAATGACACTTGCCATAAGAAGAAGAGAGAAGGTCAAAAGGAGAAGGTTAGAGAGAAGGTTGCTAGCACTCCCCTTCAAAGAGAGGATTACTAAACTTATATCTACTTTTAAAAAAAAAAAAAAATTAAGGTACAAGGAATTCGCTTCGAGTTTACAAAGGGTGCAAGAGTGCTTGTGGGCATAAGTTTTGATGATGGAGCAAGAGAGTTTGAAATCCCTACTGATGAATTGGTTGAGATTGAAATCTCTTACCACGGTCAAGTCAACATTCTTGCCGGTCTAAATTGCGAAGCAAAGAGTATCCATCACTCCAAATTGCCGGTCCAAATTGAGATGGAAAAATTGCACAGCGTTCAGATACCTGAGGCCAATCTAGAGCACTGAACAAATGAAACAAATGTAACAGTGAAACTTTATTGATATTTTTCAACAACTGGTGTATTTTTTATTTTTTGTTTTTGTTTTTGTATGTGTAACAGTGAAACCTAACCTCAGTTGCAATGGTAAAGGTCTGAATTTCAACAAGCTTGAAAACTGATTAATATATTAAAACAGCTGTAAAACTGATTAATTAACAACAGATTTAACTAAACTGATAACAGAACCAATATAAGTTTGACAACTCAATCTTATACCAAAAGACAATAATGCCCTTCGAATCCTATCGTTACTCCCTCCTATAGGCTATCCTATAGAAGATGAGTGTCCTCAAGGATATAAACGGTGTATCGCACCAAAGTCCATTCGTTGTCTTAGCATGCCAGCAGCCTTTGTTTTACCTTCATTTTTATCCTTGTAAAATGCATGGATCATGTTTCTGTTCCGTGATTGTAATATTTCCAATATTATACACCCTTCGATTAAAGTTTTCTTGGTTGAAATCGACTTAACCTGGCCCCATCTTTCATAGATGATGGACGCCTTGAAATTATTGGTTTCAAGCATGTTTTTCTCCAGAGTGAACGTTGCAGTCGCCTTGATCAGGTCATATCTCTTCCACATATGTTTAAACTGCCCTTTTGCTTCTTCAGACTCATTACATGAATGTTGTTAATGTAAGAACTCTATTTCAGTTCACATCTATTTAGGAATCTAATTTGATCAGGGATACAAGGGAGAGATAAGCTGGGTATACACGGATAAGTTTGATAGAGTTGAAGCTCTATCTCACTTGTGGAATATCTATTATATTAGGCTGTGGATTCATGAGGTGGTAAGGATAAGCTTTAAGGATTCCTTTATGGGCTAGGAACCTCAAGGCTCTCACCTATAAAACTAAGGCTTTGGTCCCCCCTCTCATGCACAGAAAACAGACTCATATTCCTACCCATATAGGAGAGATTTAGAGTGCATAGAGAGAGGAAGACCAAGGCCAGTTAGTGTGTTTTTGCTGCTGTTGCTGTGCTTGCTCTAATGGCTTCTCATGGTTAGTGCTTATAGATTACATGTGAAATAGAACTTACAGTTAAGTACCCTCCAAATGTGCTACCAAGGAATAAGTTTTACATCTTCTCTTACATTTGTATCAAAAGATGATTAATTTTGCTTTTTCCCCTTGAATTTAGGTAAGGTGAATTCGCTTTGAGTTTATAGAGGGTGCAGCTGAAGTTGTGAACATGAGGATTGATGAAGCACCATGGAAAAAAAAATCCCACTTGATGATTTGGTTGAGATGTTGAAATCTCATACTGTCAAGTCAACTTTCTTGCCCTTCCAAACTGCCCGGCAAAAAGTATCGGTGACTCGTCCCGATCTAGAGTTTCTGAAATTGGTGTTGATAACAATGCTAAGGATTACTCTCAAGGACATAATAATAATAAGAAGAAGTTCGATGCAGCAAGCACGTTCAAAGTCCCCCATGATGTTAACACTTCTAAAGGAGATAATGAGTCTGAAGAAGCAAGTACTTCTGAAGATTACTTTGAAGCAAATTATGAGTCTCAAGAAGCAAGCACTTCCAGAATCCCCTATGATGATGGTAACACTTCTGAAGATGACTCAGAGGAGATGAGCACTAGTAAAAAAAAACCCTTGCGCGACAAAAAACTATTTGTCGCACAAAGTAACTTTGCGCGACGAAACTCAAAACTTCGTCGCTCAAAGTCTTGCATGACCAAATTTTGCACGACGAAAAACAATTCGTCGCGCAAAGTCACTGCGGGCGACAAACTTTTGTGCGACGACAATAAATCGTTGCTCAAAGTCTTGCGCGACGAAAAATAATTCGTCACTTTGCGCGACAAACTTTTGAGTGACGACAATACATCATCGCCCAAAGTGACTTTGCGCGACGAGACAATAAACTTCGTCGCGCAAAGTCCTTATAAAAATAAATAAAATTATTTTTTAAAATCTTTTGCATGACGTAATCCAAACATTTCGTTGCCTAAACCAATTTATTTTTGTTTTTTATTTTGTATGCATAACACTTAAGAAATTAAACGGTATATATATTTATTAAGTAGTTTTAAATTTATTATTTTAGATCGGATCAGATTTTTATTAGAAAAATATATTATTGTTGTTCAGATTGGGTTTTTGTTAGAAAATATATATTTTAAATTGACGATCGACTTAGTTCATTGTATTCATATAGGGTCAAGGAGTGTAGCTGTAAAAAATCATCAAAATCGGAGTTAAAATAACCGTTAAATCGTGATTTTTCATTATAACCGTTGAAAAGTTTTGTCATATTACTTGATCTCTGAATGTTTATTTTTTCCGATTTTTGGCGTATATGATCTCAAAGTATAAACAAACAAGTTTGACGGTTGGATAGTTGAAACTAGTTTTGTTGAATGCATATGCCATCAAAACAATATATTCACTAACAATTAAGAGTTTATTTATACTTTCGTTAAATATAGCATAAGATTTTGTGGTATCCACTAGTGTAAATATTTTAAATTGAAGATCTAATTTAGTCATTGTATTCATATAGGGTCAAGGAGTGTAGCTGTAAAAAAAACTCATCAAAATCGGAGTTAAAATATCCATTAAATCATGATTTTTCATTTATAACCGTCGAAAAGTTTTGTCCTGTTACTTGATCTCTGAATGTTTATTTTTTCCGATTTTTGGCATATACGATCTCGAAGTATAAACAAAAAAGTTTGCCGGTTGGATCTTTGAAACTAGTTTCGTAGAATGCGTATGCCATCAAAACAATATATTCACTAACAATTAAGAGTTTATTTATACTTTCGTTAAATATAACATAAGATTTTGTGGTATCCACTAGTGTAAATATTTTAAATTGAAGATCAAATTCAGTCATTGTATTCATATAGGGTCAAGGAGTGTAGCTGTAAAAAAATCATCAAAATTGGAGTTAAAATAACCATTAAATCATGCTTGTTCATTTGTAACCGTCGAAAAATTTTGTCCCGTTACTTGATCTCTGAATGTTTTTTTTTTTTTTTCAATTTTTGGCCTATATGATCTCGAAGTATAAACAAACAAGTTTGATGGTTGGATCGTTGAAACTAGTTTCGTAGAATGCGTATGCCATCAAAACAATATATTCACTAACAATTAAGAGTTTATTTATATTTTCGTTAAATATAACATAAGATTTTGTGGTATCTACTAGTGTAAATATTTTAAATTGAAGATCAAATTCAGTCATTGTATTCATATAGGGTCAAGGAGTGTAGCTGTAAAAAAATCATCAAAATCGAAGTTAAAATCACCGCTAAATCATGAATTTTCATTTATAACCATTGAAAATTTTTGTCATGTTACTAGATCTTTGAAGGTTTTTTTTTTTTGCGATTTTTGGGGTATACGATCTTGAAGTATATACAAACAAGTCTGACGGTTGGATCGTTGAATGGTGTGTGTGTGTGTGTATATATATATATTTATTTATTTATTTTGTATGTATAACACTTAAGAAATTGAATAGTATATATATTTATTAAGTAGCTTTAACCTTATTTATATTTTAAATCTTAAAATAAAATAAATTTATTTTTTATTATTCATAACAATTATTTTTATAAATATTGTGCTACGAACCAATTTTTCGTCCCTCAAAAAGTTTACGCGACCAACAGTTTGTCGCGCAAACCTCTAAAAATTTGGGCGGATACCAAAAATGGGACACGGGATTTGAAAAAAAAATTATTTTTTAGACTTTGAGCGACCAATATTTTTTGTTGTTCAAAACTTTGCGTGATCAATATATATTTTTTCGTCGCGCAAAAATTTGGGCGGGTACCAAAAATGGGACGCGAGAATTTTTTTAGACTTTGCGTGACCAATATGTATTTTTTGTCGTGCAAAAATGGGACGCGGGAATTTTTTTTTGTTTTTTATAATAATTTTTTTTAGACTTTGTGCGACCAATATTCCTATATTCGTCACGCAAAACTTTGCGCGACCAATATGTTTTTTCGCGCAAAAGTTTGCGTGACCGATATTCCAATATTTTTCGTCGCGCAAAGTGATACAGTTTTTAAAACCGAAATAACTGCTCCACCATTTTCTCAATGTCTTTCTCTACTCTTACCTCTCCTCTCTCTTTCCCTCTCCCCAAATCCCACCATTTCTCTCACACTCACTCCTCTCACTTAATCTCTCATCTTTCTCTTCACTATCTCTCACTCTCACTCTCACTCACTCTCTCATCTCTCTTTTCACTATCTCTCACTCTCACTCACTCTGTCATCTCTCTATCACTATCTTCTCTAGTTCTCTCACACACACTTCTCCCTCTCATTCTCACTCACTCTCAATCTTGCCAAAAGGTATATTCTCTCCAAATTTTAAATTTTTTTCATTAATAAGTGTTTTTAGAGTTAGTTTTGAGTTTGTGTGGGGTTTGGGGTTTGGGGTTGAGTAAAGGGGAGGGATTGGAGTATGGGTGGATTTGTGGTATAACAATTTTAGGGGAGATTATGCCTTCTTTATTTATTCATTTATTTTGTTATTTGACCATATTTGTTTTTTTTTTTTTTTTTGTAGGGAATCATCGAGACTTTGATGGCTAAAGTTGAGGATTAGGAAGCTATCAAAACATATCATCCGCCACTACCACCACAATATGCTTGTATTAGGATTTTATTATTGTACTTTGTTAATTTATGTGTACATTTTGAATATTATATATATATTTATTGGATAATTTGATCACTATTTTTCATATGTAATTTTATTTTGAATATGTCAATTTAAATTAAAGTAATTAAAAAAAATCATACAATTAAATTAAATTTAAAAAGTAAAAATTTGAATAAATTAATATAATTTAAATTAAAGTAATTAAAAAAAATCATACAATTAAATTAAATTTAAAAAGTAAAAATTTGAATAAATTAATATAATTAAATTAATATTAAAGAAATAATAAAACAAAAAGTCAAAAACTTTGCGCGACAAAGGGTAACGAAATTCTCTTCGTCGCGCAAAGTGTAAAATGTAGTAGTGTGATGAGTATAATGAAGCAAGCACTTCCAGAACCCTCTAATCCGAGAGCTACTTTGTATTTTAGTTTGTCCAGCTCTCCTTTACTAAGTCATTGATGTGAAGAAAGAGAGTAGTGAAGTATTTACATTGTGTTCTGACTTTTGCATCCGAATCAAATTATATCAAACTGATTATCTCATACTTTTAGAAAATTTAAATATAAAACAATGTTTATCCATTTGAAATAGGTTTTTTTTTTTTCTTCAGTTGAAGTTTGTAAATGAGTAGACAGAATTCCATACTCAACCTCAAACATACGCAAAATTATGTGGTACGCCGTATTCAATTAAAGTTGATGTATGTTGCTTGGATGGAAATATTTCTTATCTCAAACTCATTCATCTTTAGAGGTGTAAAATAGCTCAGTCTGATACAAGACCATACTGGCTCAATATGATGCAATTGTGCCCGAACACTATTAAGATGAACACAGCATGAGCAGGACTTTGTCATATCCTGCCAAGCAGAGCACAACATGATTTATTCTACACCTATTCATGCTTATTTCACATTGAGGTACTGTAGGAGGAAAAATTGTAAAGCTTTTTCTGATATCTTTGGAAAATTTAGAGCACTTGAACAAATGAAAATGACAATAAACACAGGTGACAAACAACGATGAGCTAAGGCAATAGCTATTATGAACTGATGGACAAAGTATAAAAACATGACAGTATGGAAGGCCCAAGTCGAAAACGAGTTATTTAAGAAAGAAAGAAAACAAGAGGGCCTTTGTTATCTAGCAAGTGTTTGTTGTGGAGCTGGAAGGCTATACAAGGATTTCAGCTGTCTGCTAATGAGCTTACTGTTATGCATAGCCAGTTGAAGTTCCAAATCATCAGACCACCATTGCTCTAAACCGTGCGCCTCCGAAAACTTCTGGTTTCCCTTTGACATCACAAACAGCTTTGCTGCCACTTGACCATTTGTTGGACGCACATTCTCCTTGTTAGCATTGTTTACTTCTGCTCCATCATGCTCAGTATAAGAACAGCAGATGTAGTCACTGTTATTTACATACAAATGAGGAACCCATTTTCCCAAACCCATACCAGGATTCTTCAAACCCGAAAAATTTGGCATCCAATTCTTCAATCCAAAACCAGAAGTCCTATCCCCTTCTTCACTGCTGACCTGAGCTCCACTTCTCAAAGGGAGCATTGACTTAAATCTTTTCCAAGCAAATCCTGCTTTCTCTCCGATATTTCTGAAGCTCATTGCCAGTGAAACAGAAGGCGGATTGAACAAATGAGTTTCCACATACATCCCTTCTTTGGCTAATGCTTTTCCCACTTGGAGAGCAAATCCAGCCCCCAATGAGTGTCCCGCAATGCAAACATTACTACTTCCATACCTTTCAGCAACTGATTTCAAAGCCTCCATAGCTGCTTTAAACCTAACAGAGCCCTTCAAGCTCTCCCAAGCAAGAAAACGAAGGTCGTCTTCAATATCCCTTCGCATAGTTGGGCCTTTGAGCAATGTTCCTCTAAGTGCTAGAACCGCCTTTGGTGCACCGCTTGGTCTGATGAGTACAAAGTCAGCAAGTGCTGCAGATCGATCCCATTCCAAAATTGCCCCAAATATGGATCCATCTCTTTCATCGATTAAGGTTTGGGATAGTTTATACTTAAAGGGTGTCCACCACTTAGGAGCTAGAGCATTTGCTTCATCTCTATTCTCTTGTCTATCGAGTTCAAGCAAATATATTGCTTGTATGAAGCATGCGATTACAGTTCGTTTATAATTCCCGTCCTTCCTGTATGAAAAGAAAAGCTAGTCATTTACCAAAATTAGTGGCGCATAGGGTTTTTCATCCCCTATACTACATGAGAGTTGTGCCATGTCATATGAGGGAGACAAGCATAAGTATACCCCAGAACCAAGTCTGCCTAAATTTGAAACAAAGCTAGCATTTGATTCAATGATTCTAAATCCAGATCACTAAATTAACAATGTCAACAGCATTCTTTGCAAATTTGTGTCTGTAATTTATGCTCAATTAATTCTAGATAGCATGGTATGCCAAAACAACCAAGCAAACACAATCAAAATGAAAAAAAAAAAAAAAAAACCAATCAAAATGAAGCCTCCAACCAATAAGGTACAAATTAGAGACTTAACTATAATTGGAATTTGAGCTGACTAAAATGGAACTAACTTTACATAAGTAATCCATATCATCAAAGAATAATAACCTTCCATATCAAAATTCCTAAATCTAGGAGACCATAATTTAAGGAAAGTCCCACCAAAATGCAGCAAAATTTGCTACAAGTTTCTCGGCTGATCCTGATTGAAATGATCTGAGATCCAAGATGCATTTCCCTAATTCATTAACTCTTTAATAAAAGCTCAAAACATAGAGTGACAAAAACTCTGCTATCTTCTCTGTTTCAAAGGTAGTTTCCTTCTATATTCTACACCAACCAACCAATAAAACTCAAAATAATCCTTTATATCCACCACAAAAAAAAAAAAAAAAAAAAAAAAAAAAAACAAAGCATGGGTTTCCAAATTTTCAAATTTGTAATGAAACCCATTCTGATAATGTTTTTTAAGCAACAATTCAACACATTTCACAGAATTTCTTAAAGACAGAGAAACCTCCTCTGCCACCAGGCCCTGCAAAAATGTGAAAGTCTCTAAAGAGCAAAGCTTTGTAACATATTGGCCATTCACTGTAATCCAAGAACGAAGACAATGAAACCTTACAAAAATCATAAAAGAAATGAAATGGGTACTGACCAACTAGAGTTTATAAGGTCCCTCCAATTCGGAGCAGTCAAATTTCGAGGTCCAGATACATGAAAAGCGTACGGATGAGGAGCCTCCTCTGCTGCCACAATCTCCTTGGCTATCTCCTCTGCACTGCCTTCGGCCATTAATAATGCACCGACACCACCAGCACCGCCACCGCCTCTTTCTTCAGTTTCCTCCTCCCTTTGTTTTGGGTTTCTTTCCATGAGAGAGAGAGAGAGAGAGAGAGAGAGAGAGAGAGAGAGAGGGTTGAGTGGGGTTATGGAAAAGGAAAGGTTTTGGGTTTTCAACTTGTGAAGTCTTCTGCTTGGTATCTGATTCGCTGTAGTCCTTGAGATATCTCTCCTTCCCCTTTTAATTTAATTTAATTTAATGCTTCGAAACGCCTGGTTTTTTGTAGGGCTCCAACGGTCATATTACTGGCCATGTCGACGGGTTCGATCTGAAATGACCATAACGCCCCTGCTCCAATTAATTTTTTGCTGACATTTGTTTTCAATTTCAAAGAAAATGTTCAAACTATTGCTGATGACATTTCGCAAATGGAGAACAAAACAAACATACATCATGGCCATTATTTTAATTTTAAAAACTTTATCTAATTTAGATATAAGTAGAACACAAAATTAATTATTGGCGTGATTCTTAAAAAGCATTTCTTAGAGGGCAATGAATCGTGAGGTTATTTTGGTAATTTAGTGGGATTTAGCATCAGATTGCAAGTTGGATTATGTTATGTTGGTGGGGACCGTGGGATTAACGAAAGTCAGAGGTTATACAGTAGGATATCCTTAGTTAGGATCATTCCTTAACGGTGATCCTTTGATTATGGGGCCCATGCACTGTTTGTGGGGGCCACGGAGATATTAGTGGTTTGCTTAATCTGGAAATTCAAACTTCAAATATTTTGGATGTAACAACAAACATTGACCTGAGTTTGGTTTAATTGGAAATTCAAATAATTAGTAGAATCCAAATTTATGTGATTCAAATAAATTGATAGAAATTCATTTAATTTAATCTCCTTTTCAATAAGTTAGGGTGGGAAAAAAAAAATTGAAAAAACGATTCAAACTGGCTACTTAATTCGGTAGTCACAATTTACTATTAAAATTAGTTTGGTTTTTTACACTAAAAAAAGTATAATCTTAGGCTGAATTAACGAAATTGGAATTTACAGTCCAGCCTCCGCTAATTGATTTAGTCCCATTGCATAAACTAAGAGCATCTAGCCGAGTTGCTATACCCAGCTCCTTACCCATTTTGGCGACAAGAAGGGAAAACCGCAGCTCCTCTAGCAAGTTCCTACTTGGCTCTCCATTGAAAAACCACATTTTTAGAAAATAGAGAACATTGTAGGAGGAAACACTTTTTAAGTAGTTTGCTGTAATAACTTTTTTGCTATTTTAGCTCAATTTTGGCTAAATTTTAGAGACTCTCCTAGAAATACTCTCAAATTTTTATTTATTTTTTAATCAAAGGTGGTCACCGTTTGTTATCATCCCTCACCTATAACATCCCTTTAATACAACAAATTAAAATTCATTACTCATTCTAATTCAAGGATGCAGTCTTTCTCTACTTTTCTAGCATTAAGTTCTCCAAACTATTTTGTTATTTGCATCATATAAATTCCTTTGATGGCCATTTTATTTTTGAGATATTTAGTTATATACCCATTCTTAGTACTAAAACTATAAATAAATTCTACACCATTTAATTTCTATAAACATACTCAAAAAAAACCCCAAAAAATGACAGTTGGCCCTATTGAATATAGTTTTAATTATTAAATTACTTTGATGCCCCATTGAGTGTTTTGGGCTTTTTTATGAGCTCCACTTCTCAAAGGCACTGTTTTTTTTTTTTTTATATATAAATAATTTGGACTCATTTATTGGGTATTATAGTAAATCTCTCTTTATTTTTTAATATGCAAAAGCAATGTTTTTTTTTCCCCTTAGGAGAAAAAAAAAAAAACAAAAAAAAAAACAGAGGCATGTTTAAGTGGAATATATGTGGAGGAGCTTTTTCCCGCATTTCTTTTAGCCCACATAAGTTGAGGTCGGCGTAATGCAACAGAAATTCGAAGGCCAACTGAATTATAGCCTCAAAGAAAGGCCATGGAAAAGGAACCTTCTAAACTCACAAATTTCATAAAAATATGGCCCTGAATGTAACTGCTGCTTCTCTCTACCCGAACCCTTCTCCATTTCCTCCTTCTTCTTCAATTCCTCCTCCTCCTCCATTTCTAAACCCAAAACGCAAACCCCACTTCAGGTCCAATATTACTTTGAAAACGCCTGCTCAGTCAGACAGAATTGAGAGTTGGGTTAAAGACGAAGACCCTCCTGCTTCTCTCTCCGGTCAGTATACTATGAATGTTCTTTTACCCTTTTGTTATAATCAGTAGACCTAATTGAGTGTCCAATTTAATCAGTTTAGTTTGCTTAAAGGGATAAGATTAACTACCTCTGAGGCCCTTCGAAACAATCTAATCTAAGAGCTTTCACTGTCTGCTATATAACGATGCGATTCGACATAGCAAGCAATTAGAGGAAAAGCAAGGACTTTAGAGTGACACTAAGACTCTTTGCAGTGCTTCTTATGTCACGGTCTTAACCATCTTTTGTAGTTCTGGTTTCCATGACCTTTTGTTCTCTTCCCTTTTGAAAAGCAGTAGATTCTGTTTTGGATTTGGTTACTTGAAATTCAGTGATGCAGAAGTATATTGGCTTCACTTTAAACACTTCTCATTTGCATTTTTCTTTACAGGATCTTCGTCATCTGCTCGCACACAGCTGAATCTTCTGGAGCAACTTACCTCTACTAGCTCATCAGTTGATGGTGGTATGTGATTTCTGTCCACATTTTCAAACAGACATATCGTATGTTGCTCACTGAAAATGAACAAAGAGAATGCTAAGAATTACATGTTTGATTGCTAGGTTATGAGAGTGATGGTAGCTCCCGGAAACTTACAATTCGTGACCAGCTAGCGCAGTTGGTTGGGGACAGAGACGGCGATTTCAGCATTCCACTTGGTAAAAAATTTAAAAAGGTGATTGCCAAAGAATTAACCATCTCGCAGAAGAGAAATATCAAAAGACAGGCTTACTTAAACGAAGTATCTAAGAGGAATGATTCAGTTTTCTTTGCCACCATTGGAGCATTTGTACTTGTTCCACCTCTTGTAATATTAGGAATTGCTATATTAACAGGTTATGTACAGCTTTTCCCTTGACATTTATACTACTAAAATAGAATACAGAAATTAAGTTATATGAATTTGGAGATGCAGTGCTTCAAATACTTCATTTTTTCTTTTTGTTTAATTTTCATAAATTTTGTGAAGATCAAGTATTTTCTGCATCAGTCTGCCAATTGCATGCTTTTTACTTGATGTTAAGGTGTCTTGACCCCTTGATATAATTGGAAATATCCGTAATGCATCCTTTTTTTATACAAGCTATATTGAGGGAGAGGAAATCGAACCTAAGATCTCGAGTGCAAGGGTAAATATTCTTAACCACTTGAGCTACAAGCCCCTTGTAGTAATGCATCCTTCTTAAGAGCTCAGAATGTCATCTGCTATAGTCATTGCATCTACAAATTGTACTTCAGCAACTGCCCATGAAAACGAAACCCATTTTGACATTCAAACAGGCTTGAGGCAGACTTTATACTTGGGTTGGGTGTGAAAGCTATTTAGAGATTTCGTAATTAAGGCTTAAGTTTCTTAATGAATAGGTCAACAATTGTCCTGCAGTTCAAGAAATGACACCAACTTCTTGAAATTGCATTCTTCACTCACTTTGTAAACATTTACAATCTGCTTAATTGTTACTCATAGAAGCCTCAAAATCTGAGAGTCCAACTTACAAACTTCAAATGACAATTTTTGTTTCAAAATAACTTTAGAAATATATTAACAAAAACCATCACTATTTTATATGAAGAAATCCACATCCCAACATCCAGTGCTTCACCAGCTATAAACACCAACTGTTCCTAGTGAAAAAGTTTAAGAAGAAAAAGCTTAAAACAAAGCTTTTGGTGATTTCCCATATAGTAAAGGAGAAAAAGAAAAAAAAAGAAAAAAAAGAAAAGAGGAATTCCATGTTAGTTAAAACTTAAAACCAGCCATTTGGTGATTTGCCTTCTTAACAAGACTCTGTCAATAATTCCTTTTGCTTTTCTGGTGGCAAAACCACTTGATCTATTGTGGGCCTTACTGGCTCACTACCCAAAATCACTCCTTGTTTTCGTATATACACCCATTTGTCTTGGAACAGGTAGAAGAAGGCAATGAAACAGAACTCAGCAGTGAAAATTATGGTCCAAAGCTTTATGCCTTTTGATGTCTTCTCATGGTAGGCTTGTAAACCTGTATAAATGTTGAGGATCCCAAGCAGGGAAACTGCAGTTCCAAGTATCCAATGCACAGAAAACCATACGCTTCTTCCCTTGGATCCCCTGCAGAGCATTAAAAAAAGATGTAGTCTACTCATAATTGAAATCATTTTCACCTTTTCTTCTCCCCCCTAAACCCTCTACCCTACAAAAGTTCAATAAAAAGAAACATATTGAAAGAGAAAACAATACAAGTATTGAACCATTCTATATAATATCTTAACTTAGGCTTCATTTACAGTAAAATATTCTGTACTTTTGCTCTTTTAAACAACCACAAGTTCATACTGAAAAAAAAAAAAAAAAAAAAAAAAAAAAAATTGTTTTGGGGAAGACTTTTTGGTAGCTTACCTCTGTGGCCTCACAAACCCAATCAGGGCTTGCAACCATATTAGACCATACAGGCCTACCCCAACCCTTTGGTGTTTATTGTTGAAGGAGTTGTTGAAGTTTCTGAAGGACATTACTGCTCCTGCTGTTGCAAGAAGTACAGAGAACAGCTGTTGAACATTATAAACTAATCAGACATGAAACTCATGTGGTAATTAATTGAATCAAAAGCCAGTACATATATTTAGTTTGTGTTGTGTGTATGATGTGATTTGAGATTTGGTAAATGCAGCACCTAACACTATAATTATGTTCCAAACACACACACATGTGCCAAGTCTCAAATAAAATGATCAGAAAGCTATGAATCTCCCATGGACCAGAAATCTATGATCATACTCTTCTCTTGCCCTCTAAGCATTCATGATAATCCTCTTTAAAAGAAAAAGAAAATTTTGATTGGTTCTGCTACTTAAACAATTTGCCAATCAGAAATCATTTTGCTTTAATTTCCCTTCACCATCTTTGGAAGTAAGAGTGGGGCATCTGATCCTGATAAATAAACTTTATAGCATAAACAATGTTTTTTTTAATAAACACTGTAGTTAGTCTTTTTTCAAGTGATGGAAATTCAAAACCATGAAGAAAAAAAATACATCTCTCTTTGTTAATCTAGATTATGGAAGAGCATGATAATATAACAGAACATAGAAGAACTTGCCTCTGATAAGCCATGAACATAGAAGAGAATTCTGAGCCTTCTTCCACATTCCTCTCTGTGTGACATTCTAATGGCAAGTATTCCTAGAGGCATCAAGAACCCCATTGAAGCCGAAAGAAGAAACCCATGGAGTGTGATTTCAAACAATAGTTTGTGGCTCATCTGCTGTAAAATCATGCACCAAAATCTAGTTAGCGCTTAGCATCATCAACATAATACAGAAAGTTTTGAACGAAATACCTCATGAATATTGTTGTCCTTGCGACTGCTTGCACCTTTTGTGTGTTCTTGAGATGAGCTGACGAGTGGTGAAACAAGAAGAAGAAGAACACTTGCATGAATGCAGAAGAAACCCAATTTCTGAAGAAACTGCATCTTGCTTTGTCTATGAAAATGAAGCACAAACCAACTTAATGAGATCTTGAAAAGCTTTGTATGCTGGTGAAGCCTCAGTTGTAGACAATAAGGTTTAGTGCATCACAGCACTTGATTGCCTTGCCACTCTCTCCCCCCCACACACACTACAGAATTGGCAGCTTATGCTCTCTCTCCCTCCCTCTCTGCCACAGACAAATTACCCCACTTCAAAAAAAAAAAAAAAAAAAAAAACACTGATATGTCAAAATGGAAGGGAGAAAGTTGAAGAAAGAAGCTTAAAAGCTGTAGGATTAATTCCTCCCTTCTGTTTCGTTCGGTTTAAAGAAGGCAAAGTGGGATTCTTTAATGTAATAAGGATGGGAATTGCATGGATGTTGATGGTCTCAGTGAGAAAACATGAGTAAGAAAAGAAAGTGGAGGATAATTGGCATGAAGTGATATTTCAACCTTGTGGGGTTCACTTTGACAGGCTTTTTGGTTGATGGAAAAGAAGAATGTGGAATTTCAGAGCAAAAGAATGTCAGGTCTTCAATGTTCAAAGAAAATTGCATTGTGGGTTCACTACTTAAACATTATCTTCTGCTTCCCACTAACCATTGTGCAGTATTGTATGCTTGAACAGAAAATATTGCACCAACCCATTGTAGAAAACCCCACAATCTTACACATAAAACATTAAAAAGTTTGAATTTCTGCTGTTTTAGGATTAATATAACCTTGGTTGACAATACAAATCTCAAGGAAGAGAGAGAGTCTTGGAACAAGAGAGAATTTTATTTTGACCTTCTTTGTGGGGTTTTTCTCTTCCTATAATATCCCCACTGCAGACCAATCCAAGCTGTTAAAATTATACATGGCACAATGGATCATATCTCGTCTCAGTATAGCTGGTGGACCAAAGACAGAGTAGCTCATGCAACCTTTTTGTTGTTGTGGGAAATCTGATCTTGATTGCATAAAAAAAGCTAAATGTGGTCCTCTCCTTTTCAAATACTGCACTTGATTGATTCCTTTGAATTTCATCATTAACATTTGTAACTTATACTTGTTGTTACATGTTTGACAAAGAGAGCTTTTTTTTTTTTTTTTTTTTTTTTTTTTTTTTTTTTTGAACCATTAATTTTCGGTGCAAAAAGAGAAAAGAACCTTGAACTGTTCTGCTTGTGATCCACACACCTAATTAGAATCAATCTAAACCAGAAAATAGTTTCTGCTTTATGTTTCCGTGGGCTGGAAACTACAGTATAATATAAAATTATATTATTATTTATCTTTTTAGATCTCCTATGCAGTTCTGGATGAAGCTGATGATAGCATGACAATAGTAGAAACTTGACTTATGATATTAGGCTCTCCTAGTGGTCAAATATGCTAGTAATAGCAAATAAAACTAGCTGTAATTATAAGAAACTTTGGGCTTTATCAAGCCAAGAGCTTTGTTTATGAATGACTTTTGGATAAAAGAATTTCTAGTTGGATGATTCATCATATGATTATTATGTACACCCCCAATGAGTAAATCAATGAAGAGACTAGAAGAGGTTAAGTTCTATATTAAAAAATTATTCTTTAAGAAATGAAGTAGCGACCGTCCTTTAAGAAATTTGTGGATTTAAGATATTGAGACTAAATATGATATTACCCGTTGTCGAATTTAGTGTGATAATAAAATTAACAATAGCGCTACAAGCACCAACTACAATTCATAAACTCTGGATTAAGGTTGTTATACGATAGACTTCTTAATGAGTTGAACTCTGTCAGATTACCATCTATAAATGACAGGTCCCATTGAAAGACCTTGAGTAAAGTCGTCTAGAGTAGAACATCTAACCTCGTGACTTTCATGGTTAGTTATTTTATTTACATATGTATAGCATCTTAAGAGTGTGTATGTTTCTTCACGGTTCAGTTTATACGTCACGCTCTAGAATTTATTGCACATCCGGATCTTTTATTGCTAGGATGTCAAAATCCTTAAACAGGCTATCGGTAAGAAGCACCATGATGAGAAATATGCTGTTCTATTATTACCCGCATACTGAAAGAAGTCTTATGTCTTTTGGATTCATCACAATATCACATGAACCACTCATAAAAGTTCCTTATGTTGTTGACATGTCACATTTGATTTTAACAGCCTTGTCATCTTACAATCATGTCATGACCTTAAACGAGAGAATGCTAATTAATGTTTTAAGCAATAATTAATAGCTTATTTAGTTAAAAAGTAGCATCAAAGATGAGACCTCCTTAGAATCTATATGAGGAATGTGCCAAAGATCATTAATGAAATGGATAAACCAATCCAATCTCAGCTAAGCATTGTGTTTGAAGCATAATCGAGTAGTCTCTTAAGAAGCTACCCAAAAAATAATAATAATAAAGTAGTCGGTTAGGAAGATTCCTTGATTGGAGCTCTTAACAACCTCCAACTTTTAGTAAATTCTGAACGTGATGGTAGCGCTGTTATATGGTATTACTAATTTATATGATATAATATGGACCGATGACATATTGTTTTAATATTAAATTGATAAAAGATATGTTATAATATAAGTAGATTTCTAACGTCATGTGATAGTGTTACGATAGGAAAATACTAGGCTTACCACATTTTTCTAACATCACGTAATAGAGAATGCTCTATTAGAGAGGTGGCTCCATTGAATTGGTGGGCTCCACCTCTATTAGAGAGGCGATACACAATGTGGTATAAAAAATATGGTAAGAATAGCATTACCCGTTATGATAATATCGAAATACCACCAATTTTTGATTTTTTTTTTTTTTTTTTTTGTGAACAAAAGTTTAGGGGGAGATTGACTACTCTCACCACTAGCGCCAGGACCAATCTACAACCTCAACGAAGACTGCTGACAACAAGACTCAAACACTCAGTACAGGAATCTTACCAATCAAACCAACCATCGTTAGCACCAATTTTCGGTTTTTGAATCATGAATTCATCTCTAGTGTGTTTTTTGGGCTGTAGAGATACGGCCCATTAGAGTAACTAACTTGTTCCTTCCAAAATTCATTGGGCTTTTCAGAGTGTTTTTTGGTCGAATTTTTTTAATTTATCATATTTCGCTCAATTTCCAGTCCCTCTTGTCAATTTCACAGATTGAGCTCGGAAACTCATCTCAGACGAGAATCTAGTGATTATATGCTCATAAGTTAGCAAGGATTGTAACTTTTGATTAATCAGAAATGGCCAATGTCTCGGTTGCCGCGGAGTGGCAGCTCCTCTACAACCGGTACTACCGGAAGCCCGAAATCTACCGAATGAGCTGGAAGCACGTGGAGCTCAACCGCAACAAGGTCGCCTGCGCTCCCTTCGGCGGCCCCATCGCCGTCATCCGAGACGATTCAAAGATCGTCCAACTCGGCGGAGAATCGGCGCAACGCAAGCTCCGAATCTTCAGTTCCTCGGGCCATCTTCTCGGCGAGACCATCTGGAAACACCCGGGTGGCCGATTAATCGGCATGGCCTGGACCGACGACCAAACCTTAGTCTGCCTCGTCCAGGACGGCACCGTTTTCCGCTACACCATCCACACCGAGCTCCTCGAGCCGAGCATCTCCATGGGCCAAGAGTGCTTCGAGCGAAACGTCGTGGACTGCGTCTTCTGGGGAAACGGCCTCGTTTGCATCACCGAAACGAATCAGCTGTTTTGCATTTCCGATTTCAAGAACCCGAACCCGGTTAAATTGGCGGACCCGGAGATCGAGGACCCGCCCCTTTGTATGGCGGTGATCGAGCCTCAGTACACAATGTCCGGGAATGTGGAGGTTCTGCTTGGGATTGGAGACGCTTGCGTCTTGGCTGTGGAAGAAGATGGCGTTCAGCAGCTAGGGCTTGAGGTGTTGCGTGGACCAATTCAGAAGATGGCGGTTTCGAGAGATGGACAGTGGCTTGCTTCGTTCACGCACGATGGTCGATTGTTGGTCATGACTTCGAATTTGAACGAAATCCTAATTGAGCAGGAATGTGAGGTCAGATTATTCAGTTTTCAATTAGCTGCTATGTGTGATTTTAATTGGTTGTATGTCTATTATTCAATTTGAATTTCACGGCATGAATTTGATGTGTGTCATTAAGAATGAACAACTCGCATTTTGAAGCACCCTTACAGTTTATGTATGTTTCTCAATAAAGATTGCTCATTTATTTCCGTTATGGCACTACATCATATTGTAATGTGCATATTTGTATTGTGTGTGTCACAGTCAGCTCTTCCTCCGGAACAGTTAGCGTGGTGTGGAATGGACACAGTGTTGCTCTATTGGGATGATATTCTTTTGATGATGGGTCCTAGAGGAGATCCCGTGCGCTACTTTTATGATGAACCGATAATTCTTATTCCTGAGTGCGACGGAGTAAGGATATTATCTAACTCAAGCATGGAGTTTCTACAACGGGTGCCTGATTCCACTGAATCCATCTTCAAGATTGGAAGTACGTCACCTGCGGCATTGTTGTATGATGCTTTGGATCATTTTGACAGACAAAGTGCCAAGGTAGGTTACTCTTTTTTTGTTTCTTAATCAAACAGAAATAGATAACCTCCACTAGATTATCGAAACGAAGTGCAAACTTGAATTACCTATGGGCATCTGTAGGTAATCCCTGCAACATAACAAAAGAAAGTCAACAAGAAATTATTGAAACACCCCAGCTTTTTATACCTGCAAAACTCATGAATTAAACGACAAAGTTAATTTCATGTTTCACCAGGCAGATGAGAATTTGCGACTAATACGCCCATCCTTGCCGGAGGCTGTTGAAGCATGTATTGATGCTGCTGGCCATGAATTTGATGTTCTACGTCAACGGACGCTCCTAAGAGCTGCAAGCTATGGCCAAGCCTTTTGCAGGTTTGTCTGGCTTGATATTGCTGTAGAATTTGAACTCACCAGTGTTAAGTTGTCAGCATTTTTCGTTATCAATTCTTTAACCTCTTTACCCTTCCTTTATCTGCCCCTGCCATGAGTGGTTTGGGGAAAGTAGGGTTTCCAAGTTTGAGTCAGGCGACGGTGCTGATATTTTAGTTAGCATTCCATGCCTGAATAATGTTGAGCTCTTGCTGATAATTGCTTTGTTGTGGGTATTGTGCTTCCTTGTTATCTGGTTGTATTAAAACCTGAAACCTAGTTACAATAACTGAAAGGGACTTTTGCTACCGTTTTTTATCTTGGTGCATACGAAAATGCATACAATTTGGGAGATCCAACTTTTATGTGAATATGAGTGGAGAAACATATATAAGTTATTCCTACATTTTCCCTTTTGTATTGCAGAGTATTACAAGTAGTTTGGATTTATGGCTTTGTTGAGTTTGTGTTTGTGGATTTATGGCTTTGTTGAGTTTGTGTTTGTGGATTTATGGCTTTGTTGAGTTTGTGTTTGTGGATTTATGGCTTTGTTGAGTTTCTGTTTGTGGATTTATGGATTTGTTGAGTTTGTGTTTGTTAAATATGAAGTCCATTTGGCACAAGAAGATTTCTATCATCTTGTTTTCCCCATACTTCAATCTCATTTGATGTCCCCAGAGGATAAGAGTTGTTAACCATTTTGAACATTTCATCGACTGGACTTTGATATATATTTTTGTTGCAGTATTTTAATTCCTATTAATTGTCCAAATTCTCATTCAGTGCATACTAACTACATAGTTCTTAGTTTCCATGGTCTTGAAAGAACATTCTTTCTGATTTCTGCTCTCGGTAATGATATCCAGTTGGCTTTGGCAGCAATTTTCAACGGGATCATATTCAAGAGATGTGTAAAACTTTGCGAGTTTTAAATGCTGTGCGGCATCCTGACGTTGGAATGCCTCTTAGTATTCAACAATACAAGGTTTTTGAAGCTGACTTTTCTCATTTTCCAACTTGCTAATTATGCATGCTATTTTCATTACATAATACTGAATAAGGTTATTGCTTTCAGTTGCTTACGCCATCTGTTCTGATTGGTCGTTTGATCAATTCCTACAAGCACTTTCTTGCACTACGGGTATCAGAGTACCTTGGAATGAACCAAGTAAGTCTATTTATTGCTAGTGTTTACATAATTGGTGATTGTTTTGCTCCTTTTTTACTGGGTTCTTGCAACTGTGCCTTTGATCCACAAATCAGACTACCTTAACTGAATTTGATAGGAGGATGCCATTGAGGCGGGAAAAATGAATTTTTTTTTTAAAGTGGTACTATCTGCACTATGCATGCTAGTTCTTAGACTAAATACTAGCTTACTGAAGAAGATCTATATAGTTTCTGCTTTCCATTTTGAATGTAGAATTAATCCACTTATATGATATCTGAACTTATCTCTTCTCTTATTGGCTTTGTGTAGGAGATGGTGATTATGCACTGGGCATGTTCGAAGATTTCAGCTTCCTTAGCAATTTCTGATGCCACTCTTCTTGAGATCTTACTTGATAAGGTTGATTGGTTATCTTCATTTGTTACTGTGTTGTGTTTTCTCATTCTATTTCGTGCAACCAACCAATTTTTAGGATTTTTCTTATTTATATATATTTTCAGTTGAAACTATGCAAAGGAATATCCTATGCAGCAGTTGCTGCACATGCAGATAAGAATGGCCGCCGGAAGTTAGCTGCTATGCTTGTTGAACATGAACCACGCTCCTCCAAACAGGTTCTTTTTTATAAAATTATAAAATTGTAAAATAAAGAAGAATACAAAGATATTATTACCTTTTTTCCTTATCTTTTAGCCACACAAAAACAAAACCAAAAAAATAATTAAAAAAATGACATCACATTATGAAAAAAGCGAAATAAGTCCATTATATTTCATTCTGATTCTTTTACTTCAGGTTCCTCTCTTGTTGAGCATAGGAGAGGAAGATACAGCTTTAATGAAGGCAATTGAAAGTGGTGATACAGACCTTGTTTATCTTGTTCTCTTTCATATCTGGCGAAAGGTAATACATCTAGAAAACTCAACATGTATTCCAGTGTGTCTGTTACAAGTTTCCACATAGCTAAAATATTCATCTTTAACAATCAAAAATCTCCATTTGATGCAGAGACAACCATTGGAGTTCTTTGGAATGATACAAGCTAGAGCACTGGCACGTGATTTGTTTATAATTTATGCACGGTAATCATAGACACACTAGTCTGAAATATTTTCATCTTTCCATTTCATGAGGTGGGCATCCTGAGGAAAGTAAGCCACAGGAAAGTGATCTATATATTGCATGCATAACAAGCTGTTTGGTGTCTGTTTCAGGTGCTATAAGCATGAATTCTTGAAGGACTTTTTCCTATCAACTGGACAACTTCAAGTAGGTTTCAGTTGGCTTTTGGTTGTACATGTATACATATGATATAGACAATAGACATGCATTTTTCTAGAGGAAGACAAAAGACATGCATTTTTCTAGAGGAAGACAAAAGACATGCATTTTTCTAGAGGAAGACAAAAGACATACATAATGCACATTAGATACATACTTTGAAACTTACATAGTGTGCTTTATAAAGAAAGAAACCATAAGTTGGTCACATACGTTCCATTATCTAGACGTAGAAAATTTTAGTCTTCATAAGTAAAGCTTTAAGTATCAGATTTGCGCCAGTCATCCCATTATAAAATTTTAAAGTATGGAGAGGAGTGTAAGGTAAAGTCAAGTCTTTTTGTCCTTGGAGCAACCATTCCCTTGTGCTTCCTCTTATGTCATGACTTTTGTTTCGCACTAGTGTTGAGCTAATAGAAATGCCTGTTCTTTTAAATCTTCCAGAAATTTGGAGGGATAAGTAATTTGGTATTCAAATTGTTTTACTATCAAGCTGTAATCCCATGTTCGAGTTGCTACCCTTTGAACAAAATGTGTTGTAACCAATTGTCCAATGTCTGATGTAACACTTCATGAATATTAACATCTCTTATGGAGCATTCACTATAAATATAAAATTTGTATTTTGTAGGAGGTGGCTTTCCTTTTGTGGAAAGAATCTTGGGAGCTTGGAAAAAATCCAATGGCAAGCAGAGGATCTCCCCTTCATGGTCCACGCATAAAAATAATTGAGAAGGCCCAAAATCTTTTCTTAGAAACGAAGGAATATACCTTTGAGGCGAAGGCTGCTGAAGAGCATGCAAAGTTGTTGAGGTTAGATTTGAGTTTATCTGCGCTATTAGTTGGGTGAACTATTGAATTTCTAGTGCATGCCATTCATTGCATTCACTAGCCTGCAAGGGATAGCATGTTATTGTAGTTTACACAAGTATATTGTAATGATTAACTCCAAGTTACAACTACCTATTAATGGTAGATTAGTGTTTGACGCTATTGTATATGCAAGACTAGATGTCTTCTTTTTTCTTTAGACATTGATTTGTGTGTATAAGATTTAAAATCTCATAACTTGATTTTTTAAAATCTACTGTTTTTCTGATTACACTGTATTTCTACAGAATGCAGCATGACTTAGAAGTGTCAACAAAGCAGGCCATTTTTGTTGATTCCAGTATCAGTGATACAATTCGAACATGTATTGTTCTGGGAAATCATCGAGCTGCAATGAAAGTGAAAACAGAGTTCAAGGTTGGTGAGACTGAAGCTTGTGCCTCCTTCCAAGTCTTTTTCCTCGTCCCTCATTCCTTTTCTGTTTTTTAACGAAGTAAAAACTTTGAGTTTATTTTCACGTTTGGTGCAAAATAAAACAGTTGGCATGTTCTTTGATTGTTTACAAGCTCTTATTTTTTCGCATTGACTGCAGTATAGACCTTGACTGCTTTATTGTGAAATCGTCTCAGGTTTCTGAGAAGAGATGGTATTGGCTAAAAGTTTTTGCTTTGGCTACAATCAGAGATTGGGATGCCTTGGAGAAGTTCTCAAAGGAAAAGAGACCACCAATTGGTAAGAGGTTCATTTAATTAAAGCAATCGCATTTTTGTTGCTGAGAGAAGGGAGGAGGAATAATAAGCAACATTCTAAATCTACTTTTGCCTTATTTTCCTCCCTTTTTGGGGACATTCCATAGAAGGCTGCCAGCCATGCTAAGTTGATACCCTTTTATCTTTCGTATGATAGGTTACAGACCATTTGTGGAGGCATGCATCGAAGCAGATGAAAAAGGAGAAGCGTTGAAATATATCCCAAAACTCACAGATCCTCGAGAAAGAGCAGAGGTAATGTAAACCTTAGCCCTGCAATTTAGCATTCGCTCGAATCTTCATACCGTGCTACATCTCTTTGATTAAGCCCATCTTTAATATTTGTACAGTCCTACGCTCGGATTGGCATGGCCAAGGAAGCTGCTGATGCTGCCTCCCAGGCAAAGGATGGTGAATTGCTTGGTCGACTAAAATTGACTTTTTCACAAAATGCTGCGGCTTCATCAATTTTTGATACTCTTAGGGACCGGTTATCTTTTCAAGGCGTTTCATAGTTTTCCTGCCTCCATCCTATCCCTTTTTTGTTTAATCTTTTTTTGAACTGTGTGTATCGTGTTCATTTTCTTTACATTGTACATGGCATGGCAGGATGAATGTAAAGGCAGATGAGTTTTTTTTTTTTTTTTTTTTTTTTTTTTTTTTCATATTTGATGTATTGTGAGCGTTGTTGAAGTTCATGTATGTATGAGCATAGTTTAGTTTGCTGCTGTGTAAATCATTCTGCAAAACGAAGATATCTTGGTGGTTGCTGCTTAAATTATTCTGAAAAATAAGAATAATGCTTGTGATTTTGTACTTGTTTGGGCAATAGCACCATGCCACTGCTCATCCGAATTTTTTTATTTTTTTATTTGTTATTTGTTATATTTATTTTTTGGGTGTGTGTGGGGGTCTTTTTGGTCGTTTCTGCTGATATTTCCCCCTCTATTTCTGGTCTCTCAGGGCACACATAATTTGTGACCAAATTGAATGAAATTCAACCAGTTAGCTAACCATTGTAAGTAATTTCAATTAGCAAATAGTTAAGCTTTTGTACGTTTAGGCTCCACTTAGATGGAAGAACATGAAAGAAAGGGTTTAGATGGGACAATTAAGCTAAATTTGGTACAAATCTAGAAAACATTAGGCAGTACTTGAAAACAATAACCCACTACTTTATTACACCATTATGTTTTCACATTGAGACATGAACGTGATCTTAAAACAAAGGCAGTACTTGAAGCAAATAATTGCATACAATGAGAACCGAAACTCTGATTTAAGTTACAAGCTTATTCATCGAACCGAAGAACTAACGAAAATCGGCTAGGAGAGATACAACATAGGAGAATAATACTTTACTTCAAGGAACAAGCCCACAGCTGACCAGAAATGCATCTTGTTTTGTCAGTCACCTTGAAAGATGCATAAGGTGAATTCTCATATTTGCCATCCCACCTGCAATTTTGATTAAACAAAAAGCATGTTCATGATTCTATCCTGAGCCATAACATTGCCCAGATTATAAATTATGAAGCCACACTTACCTGTGTTCTTCCTTTTCAGGAATTTGGAGCTCCAAATCTTCTTCAAACGGCTGAAACACTTGGTCTATCTTCTCATCACCCACATTGTCAAGAGATGGTGGGTTCCACTACAATCAACAGGTGTTCCTTAGATTTGCTTATCTTTAGAGATGACTGTAATCTTTAGAGATATGTAATGAAACTAATTTGATCATAAATCGTAAGACGTAGAATTCAAAACATTTTAATAGAAAGAGGAGATTAGTACCTTAGGGGCATTATCCTTGTCAATAGTGAGAGCTCTAATACCCTTTATATCAAAATAGAAGATTAGTACACTTCAAAAGCAGGGAGCAAGAGGGTGTTTCCAACATGGGATTGTTTATTCTTATATGTTCTCGTTAGTAATAGTGGTATACAACAATTACCTCATATACATCCTCAGATATTATGGCTCTTAGTATATTGATTGTGAGTCTAAATTCCTTCTTTAGACTTTCAGGCAATGTTTGCTTCCTGCCTTCGCGAATCTGGAGAATACAAGGCCAGAGGCAGCTTAAGCATGAAAAGGGCAGAAGGAATTATCTACAGGTTGCATTTCCATAGATGTTCAAATCAGAGAGACACAGACCAAAACAGATTATGGCATCTTTACTAACAAGCAATACCATGGCTACTGCCTTTTGAAAAGGTATTCACTAGGACTTAAAACCTAATGTGCAACTGATCAAACTGCGAGAAACCATACCGATCTTAGTGTTATTCTCAATCCTGTAGGGGATGATCTTTTTAAACCCTTAAGAACTGGACTTATCCATCCATTTCCTTCTTTGGTTGCCTCTACTTCCTGAAAAACACACACATTTGTAGAATTTACGCCTGAGCAAATACCTGAATCTCCATTTTTACGAAGAAATTGTTCATTATTCTGTTACATCAGAAATGAGCAAAAGGTAACTAACAAATGATTTTATAATCTCAGCCACTGTATCTTTGGAGAAGCACTCATCAATTATTGACTGCCTGAAAGGTAAGGAAAGGAAATCGAAATCGAGATATGGAGCTATGCATGTTGATGCTAAGGATTGAAGTGGAATTAACAATTAAACATCAGCAACTAAGATTTATTACTTGTTTAAAACACTTTGTTCATCAGGCTGGACTTCCACTGCAAATTCTTCAATCACAGCTTTGACTGCATTCTCATCTCCAGAGTTTAAGCTTATCAAACGCTTCTCTAGATCAGATAATTTCTGATGAACAAAAACAGTTGAATGGCAAATTTTAATTTGACATAGTAACTATGAAGAAGAATAATATCAAAGAATATAATAATGATGGATGTGTATAATGCAGTCTTTTAGCTTTTCAGATCACTTGAGGGGCAAATCTTGTGAGCCAATACTTCCGAGACTTGGTTTCAGAGGAAGAAAACTATAGTGAAGGAATGAGAAAATCACCTCAAGAGGGACAAAATGGGTTGCCAATCCAGCTGCAACCAATTCCTTACCATTCAGTCTTGCTCCTGTTAAGGCAAAGAACTCCCCTGCGTTTCCCACTCGATACCAATCAATTTCAGTAAAATCCAGGAAAAACTATTTTCCCCTATGTTTGCATGCTTACCGAGATGCCCAGGAAGATGGGATAGTATATATGAGAAACCACAATCAGTATGAAAGCCAATACTAGCTTCCGGAGTGGCAAATACCTATCATGAAATACGCCACAGAAAATTTTGATGTCATTATGCAGACATAGATATCAAGCCAGTAAACACTAAAGATAGAGATGTTTCTATATTCATACTCACAGTTTTTTCTGTGACTACCGAGAACTTCATTGGGACCATTAAAGATGCGCCTCCGCCCATTGAAATTCCATGGACCAGAGCCACCTATTGATAACATGAATTCTTCAGTGATACCCTTAAGTAGTGGCATAAACTTGGAATCATGCAGTCTACAGGGAACGCATTTTCGAATGGAAACGCAGGCGATAGGATTACTTTACTTCAAGCATTACCTGGGTTTTCTTATAAGTATGAATGTGATAGCCAAGCCAATACATTCTGTAAGCCACTTCAAGGCAGGAATCCTCTGCCAAAGAAGGTTCATGATTAACTTCATTTTCTGTATACATTAGGAACTTAAATATTTTCACTAGAGAAAGCATTTACTTGAGTTCCTGCCATCATAGAACATCTTCAAGTCCCCACCCGCTGAAAAAGCTCGACCCGATCCCTATACAAAAACACCAAAGCATATCAAGTGGCTAATATCTAAATGGAATTGAAAACTTCATCAAAGTTGTGCATTGATCTATTAAATCACGACCACCAATGCTAGTTCAAGATTTCAGGAAAAATTGGAAGTAACCTTGATAATTACAAGCTCAGCTTTATCATCTTTTTCCCACTTTTCCAAGTATTCTGCTAGCAAAGAAACCTGATTGCAGTGAAAAAAAAGTGAACTAAGAACAAACCCAAAAAAAAAAAACAAAAAAAACCAACAACTTAAACAAAACTAGTTGACTTTGTGAGCATACCACTTTTGATGAGATGACATTCAAATGACGAGGCCTGTTCAAGGTGATCAACCTCACATGCTCTATTTCTTCTCCAAGAATAACCTAAAAGATTACATAAACACCCATATGGACTATTTGCAAGAAGAAAACTAAAAATAGAACCATCAAAAGAAAGGTTGGTGCAATTATAAATGCCCAAGGAGATTACCTCATCTGAATTTACAACTTCTTGTGCCATTTAAATGATCAATTAACTAGTGGATTAGAAGCCAACAAGCTGCACAAACAAATTAACACGAAGGGTCAATGAGGGAAACATGAAGTTTTTGAGCAGTGAACTAATCCCAGATAATTAGTTCCAGAATTGCGGGCCAACCACCCAGAAACTTGCTCATTTCATTCCAATCTTTCAAAGTAGAATTAGAAGCATTGCAGTTCAAGTTTTTTGAGCTGACTCGACAGCAAATCGATCAAAGAAGCAATGAGAACTTACGTGAACCGTGGAGCTCTTGTACAAAAAATGCAGCGAGCAAAGTGGGTTGGTGAAGAGGGTGATGATGGTGCAGTATTTAATGTTCGCTATGGACTGTTCGATAGCTACTTAAGTAGCTCGTTTGTGAGAGAAAGAGAGAGAGAGAGAGAGAGAGAGCATCCAACGACACCCTGGTTTTGATACATTGACGCTAGCTACGGCCTACGGGTGTGGTTGCCAATTTGCCTACGCTAGCTACCCATCATTTCCTTCCTCCTCTCTTTTTTCATTTTTCATTTTTGGGCTTATGGGAAAGGTAAATGAGGAAGTTTTATCAAAACCAGATTTTTCCTTTTGGTTTCTTACTACTTTTCTCTTTTAAATGTAGTTTCTTGGATTATTGAGAGTAACCGAAGTTATAGAAGCTTTCATCTTCATAAAATAAAACCCACAAGGAACAAAAGCCTCTGTTTACCATTTAACATAGGACATAGAAAAGCTGCTACTTAGCTCGCTTTATATAACAAATTTGGGATTTTCAAAACCTTTAAAAAGTCGCTTCATTAATTCCTCCACTTAAAAGCATCCGCAATTATTGTTCAATAATTGCATATTTTGGCATCTATTAAATTGAACTACCGTTTTACTTTAAGTGGTACAGTTTAATAGTTTCAAATCAATAATTATATTTTCTTACATATTTTTTCACATACTCAAATAAAATAAAATGAATAAACTTAATAACTCTAAAAATTATACCATTGAAATATTATCAAAAAGATCTTTAAAAATATACCAATTTATCTGAAGAAAAATAATAATAATTTCGTGCCAAACTTGTATATTTGGATTTCTTCAAAAATATAGGCAAAGAAAGGTTCAAGTAGGCATACTACACATGCACTAATTGGTATTTTACATTAATGATATAATGCATTAATTGTTGTATTTTATTATTATTATTATTGACATGTGGGTCCTACAATTAGCCTATTACAATGCAATAAAAAAAAAAGGTTCATTATATGGCACTCTCTATTACAATGAACTAAATTACATCATTGCAAGTGAGATTTTACAGTTTTAATTCAATTTTATGCAATAAATTTACATTCATCCTAATCATTGCATATGCTCTTACCACCTCTCTTTTTATTGTAATTCTTACGTTTTGATGTACCCACTTGGATTGGTGATCTCTCGTTTCTTAGATTATTGAGTGTAACCGAAGCCAAGGGTGCTTCCACATTGATACTTAAAAGAAAACCCATAAAGAAGCCTTGGATTGTTGATCTCTCGTTTCTTAGATTATCGAGTGTAAGCCAAGGGTGCTTCCACATTGATACTTAAAAGAAAACCCATAAAGAAGCTTTGGTTATAGTACATGTTTTTCTCATTTGATCAAAGTCTCGTTTATCATTTTGAGATAGGATATAAAAAGTTGACACTTCTCTCACCAGATACAAAATATCGTTGTAAAGAATTGATGGAGCCCACATAAAGAAAAGAAGAAAATAATGATGAAGTTTGTATGCCATCTTCCCTTGAGAGCCAACCACACATTTCACGAGAAGCTATCAACTTTGCCTATAAAAAGGCTTCATCCTTCCCTTGCGTTGGATACACCATATGAGAAGAAATGAGAGCCCCAGGTAGAGATGACAGAAGAAAAGAAAGAAAGAGGGAGAGTGAGAGGAGAGAAAAAGAGAGCAGAGAGAAATTCTCTAAGAGAGAAAAATTAGTAAGCCACATATATTGTAAACACTATAGTTGTAGCCCTATTATTTTATATGGTGGAAAAGTTACTAATGTTGCTCTCGGAGGACGTAGACATGGTCGAACCTCATTAAACATTGTGTCTTATTTACTTTACGTGCGGCTCAATATTCCCGTATATACAGTTCATTTTACAACACGTTATCAGAACAAATTCGCTTTAAAAATACCAACTAAATTCTCTGATGAAACCCAGATCTCTTTTTCTTTTTCTTCTTCCTCATCATCATCATCATAAACTGATCTCTGCTTCCAAACCTCTTCAACTTGTTGGTCCTTTATTCTCTCTCTCTCTCTCTTTTCTAATGAAGATGGTTTTCGGGTTCTCCTTAAGGCAAGGCAGTGGCCAATATGACCTCGGCTACCAGTACATGCACGTGCTCTTCCAAATCACCACCACTCTCTGTAGGCTGAGAGTTATTGTTCTTGGAGTTAGCCTGTTGTAATAAATAAAAAAGTGGCGTAGGCATCCACCATCAAAGTCACAATGGCAGCAACCAAGCCCAGTGAAGAAAAAAAAAGATAAACATGATAAGCTCTGTCTCTTTATCTTCTTCTTTTATTTTGTTAATACTCTACACTATTCAATACCACTTTCTATATATGTTGACTATACAAAGAGTTTCAGTTGTGCTAATGGCAGGTGAGAAAGCAACAAGATTGAAGACATGCACATATGCACAATGATCACTTCAATATCATTGTCGGCCATGATTCATTTTTTATTTATGGTTACTTTATATATTATTTAATTTTATGGTTCACTAAAGTACTTTAATGGATGGTTTCATCTCCTATTTATTTTTAGTGGTGATTTTATCTTCACATTTACTTTATTTATTGTATGGTGTATCAAGAGTATAATGGTTATGATTTTGTTTAATGGAGTTAATATTATGGTTTATAAATAGGCGTTGTATCCACTCCATGTGTAGGGTGTATCAAGTGACAGGACCCGATCCAAATTTCGCTTTGGAATCCGAGCTGGACCCTGTGCGTGTCCGACACCTGGCGAATGTCGGGCACAAAATACCTATTTGCCCTTCAATGCAAAGCACGATAAAATAACAAGGTTAACTTCTACCGAAAAACCGGCAGAGTTTCCCTTGTAACTGGCTCAATACCAAACATTTACACCTGCCAAAACAAGAATATATACAACCAACTGCCAGCATACGGAAATATACATTCAAACAGTTCAGTCCTCAATCTAGGGCAAAATATCAGAGCAACTACTAAGAATTTACAGAGGAGTTAATCCTTTTATAAAACAAAACTTCTACACCAAAGGAAAGGCGCAGAAGATGGGAAAACGGTCCGGTGGTGGATTCCTGTGCACGTCTACTGCCTTTGGGCACAAAACATTCAAAAATGTGAGTGGACAAAAATAAAGGTCTAGAAAATAGCATATGAACATACTAACCCCACTGTAAAACAGTTATGCAAAAACTGAATTTTCCTCTTCATTATATTCGTACTAAAATCAATGCATTCACATATTTATATACGTATATGCCAAAATCATACTCAAGGTCAATAAAACTCTCTTAAAAGCATTGAAATCAATTTAAAACAACCACCTAGGTGTACCCCTTTAATTCTGTCAATTTCTGATATCCGTCAATTCCCGATAATTCGTCAATTTCCCTGGCAGGTCTCGGTGACACAAAGTCAACCCTAGCTGCAAACTAGCAGGATTCAAGGGACCGTAGTCAGCCTGATCCGAATTCCTGGCTCTCATGGTCCGGGCGTCCCCGAAACTCGTGAGGCAGATGTCAAGCGCGCTGACAAAACTGAAGGCAAACTGGATTTCCGTGGACATCGTCATATCCGAAGGCAACATATACCGAAGGCAACCTGTTTCTATAACTGGGTACCTAAGGTGGCTTAAGAAAATATAAAATTTCTTAAAGGTCTGATGAATAACTGAATTTTTGTTAAATCTAGAACTCTGCTGCCATTTTATCTGATAAATATCTCAATCTTTTCTTTCCATATCTTTTTAGCATTTTCAACTAGGCAGCAAATAAATAAAGATATTTAACTTCAACAAATCATGCTAGGAAAACCATAATCAATAAAACTTATTCAAGATCAAATAATGAAATTCATTTGCATAAAATCATTTATAAAAGAAAAGTCCACTCATTCCTGGTCCGAGCTAACTGGACCTCCTGAAGGTCCCTCCTGCTGGTCTGCCTGGCCCCGGGTGCCTGATTAAACCACCATGAATATTTAATTAATAAAACTGCTCGGTATAAGTATTTAATTAAAACCCTGACCCCCGGCTCCTAGAAGTGTGTGCACTAACTTTAAAGTCATTCTTATGCCCACTTAAGCATTTCGGATGGTTAGAACTGTCTTAAAAGACCCGAGACTCACTAAGTGATAAACTTCCATATTGGTCAATACGGGACCTCGTGGGGTCCACAACCTCTAATTACCAATCCGAGAGTTCCTATAAATTCCTCACATTTAAATAACCATGTCCTGCAAATCTGGTCTGAATCGGACGATCGGATTGACCACGATCGTGTAATCGCATAATTTCTAAACCCTAGCCCTAGGGTTCGCGATATCGGAGTATCCGGGACTCCGATTCACAATCCGCTGAATCCTACACGATTCTGAAATTATTTAGAGTAACATAGCTGAAATTGATTACGATCCAACGGCTCAACAGTATTGAACTCGAAAATCGCACAATATGAAAAATCCGTTCGAGGCTCAAACGGTATCCAAATTGAGATCCGCGAATTCCTACGCGCTCGTGACAACCTAAGGATCGCATCAAGACATAGTGCCACTGCACTACCCTCGCCCACGCGCCAGCAGCGCTGGATGTCCAAAGCGATTACGCATCGCCGGAAAATCTCAAAATCACGGCTCCAAACTCCTACCCTAGGTATAACACCACATTTTGAACCACTTTTGTTCTTGGACCTACACCAAAAACTGACCGAAAGTGGCCGAACACAGAGGCCGAAAATCGACCGAATTTCAATTCGAGAATCGAATTGGCTACGCTAAGAATCGATCCAATCCTACCCAACAGGCAGCTGGAGCATGAAAAGTAGGTGAGAAACCATACCTCGCTCGTCGGAATCAGTGGCCGGAGGAGGGAGATCGACGGCGGCGAAGATCGGACGACCCGGCCGCTTCTTCTCCATTTTCTGGAGAAACCACGGCGGCTGGAGGTGGGAGTCGGCTGGGGCTGGAAGAGGACGACGCCCCGGTCATTTTGGTACCGGCCCCATCCACAGCTGTGGCCGGTGGCCGGAGTTTCGAAGAGAGAAAGAGAGACCGACGGGGAGAGAGAGAGAGAGAGAGAGAGAGAGAGAGAGAGAGAGAGAGAAATCTGATTTTTATAAAAATCACATTTTGAAATAATTGCGATTGTGCCACTGAGTTTCTTTTGACCATATCTCTCTCATTACAACTCTGATTCGAGCCCACTACGTGTCTATGAACTCATTTCGTCTTGCTCTACGCACCGGTGTATGTAGAATTGTCAAATTCCTTTTCGGTCAAAAAGTCAACTTTTCGTTTACAATTGTCTTTCCTCAGAATAATTTACTAATTAAATATGAATTTTGGGTTTGGGTCATTACATCAAGAGTATCAAGTGTGTGTTGTAGTAGAGTATTTGAAGTATCAATCTTATTAGTGGCGAATCCAGGATTTCATGTGTGTGGGGGCCTCTTACAAATTATAAAAAATACAAAATACAAACTCACAATACATATGAAAAATAATATATATCACATATGTCAAGAATTATATTGATTATTGGTTGCAATCATAATTGTCCTTGATAAAGGGATAGACAAATATATTCTGAGCAAGAAAAATTGCAAGAGATAGATAAAGATTAGCGATTTAGCATATATCTTTAAAGCTTTTCCACCCATTAAACCCAATAGAAAGAAAAAAAATCAAAATTTCACAAACTAAAAAAAAACCTTAAGTCCCTTCATGCATTCATGTCAGACATGGAAAATTGTTTTGTGTAAAAATATTGACTAGGTATGAAAAATAGTTTTTTGGAATAATCATTTTCTCAAGATAATTTTTAGAGGCTTTTATTCCTTACACATCAAATAAGAAAACTTGATTTTATGGGATTTTAGTATGAAGTATATATTGACTTAATGAGCCATAAGTTTTATCCTAAATCGTATTTTGCACTAAAACCGAATTTTCATATTTTGATTTGGTGGGAATTTTATTTTCTAGTATTTTTATTTGAATCCAAATAGGGGGTACTTCCTTATTTACATTATAAACTTAAGTAAATAGAGTAATATAAAAATAAATGAAAGTAAAAGGACTTAAATGTTGAAAATGGAAATAAGGTAATTTGTACACTTGGAGTGCACCACTGCCAGCTGAGCAAAGTGGCAATTTCAAGCACCTTCTTGTGCCTTCATAGGTCCACCACAACACATGTGGATACATATCAAAACATAAAGTATTTGAAACAATATAAATATAGAAATACATAATAGTATATTACTTTTAAAATATAAAAAAATTTGAGTGGGGCCCGGAACCACACTGGTGTGACTCCGCCCCTGAATCTGATTGAAGTTTGTCTCAAGTAAGTTTGTGTAGGAGATCTGTGTAGCCTTCGAGCTTCACATCTCCAAAAATATATTATTTATTTAGTCCGTCATATTGTATTTCGCCTTTCACATTTAGAATGTATGAACATAAAGCTAAATCCACCAATATTCCTTGTACATGTGGTGAAAACCGGTTCGGCTCTGATATCGCAGCCAAATTCTGTAGTTCTTGATCGTCGTTGGACTTTTCTCAAATATCTGCAATAAGAAACTGTGAATACTAGTCAAATACTGTGAATACTAGTCAGTAAAAAAACACTAGCAAACAACTCTTGCCAGTAAGACTAGAAAGAGAGAAAGAAAAAAGTTATTGCTAGTGACGATGTGTTCACCTGATACTGTATACACTACAATAGAAAATTCACATCATCTAATCTATACATAAAAATCTCAAATCATACATGAAAGAGAACCTTAAATCTAAAATGTAAAATCTACCCCAGAAGTTGCTTCCACCTATAAGTGCCAATCTTTGAGGTACAGCAAACCTCAAGCATTTATCATAAGAATATAAGTAAACATTATTACAAAGTGAGTAAACATTCAATTTCGCTCTTGGTTAAGCATGAACAATCAAACTAGACCTTATTTTAATTATTCTGAAAGATAAGAATAATGCTTGTGATTTTCTATTTGTCTGAGCACTAGCACCATGCCACTGCTCATCTGAATTTTATCTTTTGTGTCGGTCTTTTTGGTCGTTTCTACTGATATTTCCCCCTCTATTTCTGGTGGCCTCTCAAGACACGGATAATTTGTGACCAAATTGAGATGAATTCAACCAATTAGCTAGCCATTGTGAGCAATTTCAATTAGCAAATCGTTAAGGTTTTGTACGTTTAGGCTCCATTTAGATGGAAGAACGTGAGAAAGGATTTAGATGTGACAAAACTAGAAAACATTAGGCAGTACTTGAAAAACAAACCCGCCTACTTTATTACATCATTAAGTTTTCAGATTGACACACATGATCATAAGGCACTACTTGAATTAAATAATTGCATACATTGAGTACCGAAACTCTGAATAACAAACGAAAATCGGCTTGGAGAGATACGAAATAGGAGAACAATACTTTACTTCAAGGAACAAGCTCACAGATGATCAGAAATGCATCTTGTTTAGTCAGTCACCTTCAAAGATGCATAAGGTGAATTCTCATATTTGCCATCCCACCTGCAATTTTGATTAAACGAAAAGCATGTTCATGATTCTATCCTGAGCCAGAACATTGCCCAGATTATAAATTATGAAGCCACACTTACCTGTGTTCTTCCTTTTCAGGAATCTGGAGCTCCAAATCTTCTTCAAACGGCTGAAACACTTGGTCTATCTTCTCATCACCCGCATTGTCAAGAGATGGTGGGTTCCACTACAACCAAATACAACAGGAGTTCCTTAGATTTTTGCTTGTCTTGAGAGATGACTAAGTAATCTTTAGAGACATGTACTCAAACTAATTTGATCGTAAACCGTAACACATAGAATTGGAACCATTTTAATAGAAAGAGAAGACAGTACCTTAGGGGCATTATCCTTGTCAATAGTGAGAGCTCTAATTCCCTTTATATCAAAATAGAAGATTAGTACACTTCAGAAGCATGGAGCAAGAGGGTGTTTTCAACAGGGGATTGTTTATTCTTATATGTTCTCGTTAGTAATATTGGTATACAACAATTACCTCATATACATCCTCAGATATTATGGCTCTTAGTATATTGATTGTGAGTCTAAATTCCTTCTTCAGACTTTCAGGCAATGTTTGCTTCCTGCCTTCACGAATCTGGAGAAGAAAAGGTCAGAGGCAGCTTAAGCATGAAAAGGGCAGAAGGAATAAACTATGGGTCGGATTTCCATAGATGTTCAACAGATGATGGCATCGTCACTAACAAGCAATACCATAGCCACCAGCCTTTTGAAAAGGTATTCACTAGGACTTAAAACCTAATGTGCAACTGATCAAACTGCGAGAAACCATACCGATCTTAGTGTTATTCTCAATCCTGTAGGGGATGATCTTTTTAAGCCCTTCAGAACTGGACCTATCCATCCATTTCCTTCTTTGGTTGACTCTGCTTCCTGAAAAACAAACACACATTTGTAGAATTTACACCAGAGCAAATACCTGAATCTGCATTTTTGCCAAGAAATTGTTCATTAATCTGTTACATCAAAAATGAGCAAAAGGTAACTTACAAATGATTTTATAATCTCAGCCACTGTATCTTTGGAGAAGCACTCATCAATTATTGACTGCCTGAAAGGTAAGGAAAGGAAATCGAAATCGAGATATGGAGCTATGCATGTTGATGCTAAGGATTGAAGTGGAATTAACAATTAAACATCAGCAACTAAGATTTATTACTTGTTTAAAACACTTTGTTCATCAGGCTGGACTTCCACTGCAAATTCTTCAATCACAGCTTTGACTGCATTCTCATCTCCAGAGTTTAAGCTTATCAAACGCTTCTCTAGATCAGATAATTTCTGATGAACAAAAACAGTTGAATGGCAAATTTTAATTTGACATAGTAACTATGAAGAAGAATAATATCAAAGAATATAATAATGATGGATGTGTATAATGCAGTCTTTTAGCTTTTCAGATCACTTGAGGGGCAAATCTTGTGAGCCAATACTTCCGAGACTTGGTTTCAGAGGAAGAAAACTATAGTGAAGGAATGAGAAAATCACCTCAAGAGGGACAAAATGGGTTGCCAATCCAGCTGCAACCAATTCCTTACCATTCAGTCTTGCTCCTGTTAAGGCAAAGAACTCCCCTGCGTTTCCCACTCGATACCAATCAATTTCAGTAAAATCCAGGAAAAACTATTTTCCCCTATGTTTGCATGCTTACCGAGATGCCCAGGAAGATGGGATAGTATATATGAGAAACCACAATCAGTATGAAAGCCAATACTAGCTTCCGGAGTGGCAAATACCTATCATGAAATACGCCACAGAAAATTTTGATGTCATTATGCAGACATAGATATCAAGCCAGTAAACACTAAAGATAGAGATGTTTCTATATTCATACTCACAGTTTTTTCTGTGACTACCGAGAACTTCATTGGGACCATTAAAGATGCGCCTCCGCCCATTGAAATTCCATGGACCAGAGCCACCTATTGATAACATGAATTCTTCAGTGATACCCTTAAGTAGTGGCATAAACTTGGAATCATGCAGTCTACAGGGAACGCATTTTCGAATGGAAACGCAGGCGATAGGATTACTTTACTTCAAGCATTACCTGGGTTTTCTTATAAGTATGAATGTGATAGCCAAGCCAATACATTCTGTAAGCCACTTCAAGGCAGGAATCCTCTGCCAAAGAAGGTTCATGATTAACTTCATTTTCTGTATACATTAGGAACTTAAATATTTTCACTAGAGAAAGCATTTACTTGAGTTCCTGCCATCATAGAACATCTTCAAGTCCCCACCCGCTGAAAAAGCTCGACCCGATCCCTATACAAAAACACCAAAGCATATCAAGTGGCTAATATCTAAATGGAATTGAAAACTTCATCAAAGTTGTGCATTGATCTATTAAATCACGACCACCAATGCTAGTTCAAGATTTCAGGAAAAATTGGAAGTAACCTTGATAATTACAAGCTCAGCTTTATCATCTTTTTCCCACTTTTCCAAGTATTCTGCTAGCAAAGAAACCTGATTGCAGTGAAAAAAAAGTGAACTAAGAACAAACCCAAAAAAAAAAAACAAAAAAACCCAAGAACTTAAACAAAACTAGTTGAATTTGTGAGCATACCACTTTTGATGAGATGACATTCAAATGACGAGGCCTGTTCAAGGTGATCAACCTCACATGCTCTATTTCTTCTCCAAGAACAACCTAAAAGATTACATAAACACCCATATGGACTATTTGCAAGAAGAAAACTAAAAATAGAACAGTCAAAAGAAAGGTTGGTGCAATTATAAATGCCCAAGGAGATTACCTCATCTGAATTTACAACTTCTTGTGCCATTTAAATGATCAATTAACTAGTGGATTAGAAACCAACAAGCTGCACAAACAAATTAACAACAAGGGGCAATGAAGAGGGTGATGATGGTGCAGTATTTAACGAGCAAAGTGGGTTGGTGAAGAGGGTGATGATGGTGCAGTATTTAACGAACAAATTGGGTTGGTGAAGAGGGTGATGGTGCAGTATTTCACGTTCGCCATTGAATGTTTGATAGCTACTTAAGTAGCTCGTTTGTAAGAGAGAGAGAGAGAGAGAGAGAGAGAGAGAGAGAGAGAGAGAGAGAGCATCCGTGTCCAAGTCTTTATTTTCTTGCTGTATTTGTTTAATCTACCAACCACCACTACACCATGGTTTTGATCCACTGAGGTTAGCTACGGTGTGATTGCCAGATTTTTCATTTTTTGTTTCATACTACTTTTCTCTTTTAAATGTAGTTTCTTAGATTACTGAGGGTAACCGAAGTTATGGAAGCTTCCGCATTCATAAAACCCACAAGGGACATAAGCCAAGACAAAGAAAAGTTGCCATTTAACTCGCTAATATTCAAAATTTGGGATTTTCAAAACGTATAGAAAGTCGCTTCATTAATTCCTTCACTTAAAGCATCCGCAATTATGGTTTAATAGTTAAATACATGTTTTGAAATTTATTGAATTGAATTGCTATTTTACGTATAATGGTACAGTTTAATAATTTCAAATCAATAGTTATATCTTCTGTTTACACCATAATAAACCGAGCAGACCCAGTGTAATAACCCAAAACAAAATATCTAAAAAGAAATAAATATCTAAAAAGTAGGATTAATATCTTCTAGCAAAAAGACGGTTTTGCCCTCGCATATTTTAATAGGGGAAAATTTAACTTTTTGATCGAAAAAGAATTTGGCAATTCCGTTTTCTCCATTCCGTAGAGCACGGCGAAACGAGTCCGTAGACATGGAGTAGACCCGAATCGGAGTTGTAACGAAGAAAATACGGTCAAAATACCACGAAGGGCAAAATGGTAATTTGGTCAAAAAGTCAGATTTTTATCCCTTCCTTCCTTCTCTTTCCTCATTTCTCTCTCCTCTCTCTCTCTCCTCCCGATCGCGCCAGCGCCCGCGACCTCTCCTCCTTCCCTCCGTCCTAGCAGCCGCCACCGACCGAACTGATCTCCGACACCGGTGCCAAACCGCCGCTCGTCCGCCGTTCTTCTCCAACCAACCTCAACCTCCAGGACATGTGTCGCCACCACGAAGACTTGCACAAAGTCCCACATTGGAACTTTGTGCAAACCTCTGCTTTCACCTCCCTATAAATAGGGAACAGTACCCAAGTAAAAAGGATAACTATTCTCCCACTTTTACTGTTACTCTGCCAGAATTACTACCTATAACTGACTTAGGCATCGGAGAGCCTTCGGCCGGCACCACACCGGTGTCCGAAGCTTAACGATTGCTTCTACCACTTTGTCTTCTGCAGATCTCCCACCAACCTATTTCACCAAGGGCCTCAGCCTTCTTCCCAGCTGAAGACCCTGCATACCTAATCACTAAGTTGGACTCAATATTGGTCGGGCCATTTTGAGCATCAACAGTTTGGCGCCGTCTGTGGGAATTCGACACTTGAATCCCCTCTTTCTCTATCAGCCCAGCTGGCTCCTTCACCCATTAGGCCCCGTCGCCTCTCCTTCACCCTACATTCTGCTATGCCGACCGAGGATAGCCACGATACCCAGCACCATACCCCCCCGCGATGGTACTTCCCGAAGGAAATCTTCGGGAGATGCCACTCTCCAGGCAGAAGTGGAGCGCCTCCGCGACAGTATTACTAAAATGTCAGAGAAATACGAGCATCTTCATTGCCGGAATGCTGAGCTAGAGCATGACTATCGTGCTCTTAAGCGGAACCAAGAGAGGACTCGCGCCCAGGATGCCCAACAAGACTTCACCCAGAACGTTGGGCATACTCAGCCGAACCAGCCTGTACATTCCAGCCACAGTGCCCCGGCCCAATCTAGGCTCCGCAAGGGCAAAAACCACCTTCATCCAGAGCTAACCCAGTCACGACTCCTTTGCGTTCCACCACCGAGGGACCGGCCCCATGAACCAGTCAGGATCTACCAAGATTGTAGGGATCGCATCTCAGACCGTCAGCCAGGACCGATCCCTATCCCTGTCCACCTCGAGGACCCACGGGTGACACACCTGGGCCGTTCGCCAAACCCCGTCCGCATACCCGACGGGGAAGGTGTCGGGGACTCGGATAGTTGGGAATTCTATAATTCGGAGGCCTGGCCAACTTACCACACTGAGGCGCCGGAAGATTGGGAACATTCCCCAGCCCCTGTCTGCCCCGTCCCTAGGCCTTTGGCACCTGAAACTCTTCCTCATGCCGACCCGGCCATGTGGCTTCTCTTTGAAAAGGTCCGGTGTCTGGAGAGCGAACATCATCGCAGCCATCAACCTCTCTGGGTAAAACTACGACCGGGGCCCTTTACTGAACGTATCCTCCACTACCACCAGGAGAAAGATATCCAGCCACTCCGCATCGCTTTCTACACTGGCACGGAGGACCCTCTCACCCACATCCACTCCTTCCAGTCTGCCCTTGGGTGCAAAGGCCTCACTGATGAAGGCATGTGCCTCCTTTTCTCTTCCACCCTCAGCGGCGCGGCCCTGAATTGGTTCTATAGGCTCCACCCCCGCACTATCAACTCATTCGATAGTCTCAAGCAGACGTTCCTGGATCATTTTATGATCCAGACTGATCGCTTATACTCTGCCGACGACTTATATATGCTTCGGTAGGCTGAGGACGAACCCCTTCGGGAATATGCAGCTCGGTTTAGTCACGAATACTCCCGCTGCCCGGATACTGACGACCGCGCTGCCTTCGGCGCTTTTAAGAGCGGCCTCCGCGAGTCCAACTTCCGCTACCTGATTCATAGCAACAGTTGGAACACATATACAGAGCTAATGAAACAGGCAGCGATCCATGCTAAGGCTGAATACTTAAATTCCAAGCGTGGCCCAGCCAACCTGGCGCGCAACACTTTCGCCGATCCTCCACCTGCTTCAGCACTCGCTTCAGCCCCACCTCAGCATTCTACCCCTGCCCCGAGTACCCAGGGTACCCAACAACATAAACGGAAGGATAGCTACCAGCATCCCTTCAGCAATAACAAACGTGGCAGACATGGCAACCACCACCACTCTAGCGGAGGCAACCCTCCTAAGACTGGTGATCGGGCCCCTCTTCCCTTCACACCCAGGCCCAGGTTCGAGGTTTTACTACCCTCAACACCACCTATGAGAACGTCCTGGTGCGTGAAGCCCCCATCATCCCCAAGCCACCCCCCCGGAGACCATCCAACAAGCCTATGCCAAACACGGGGGTCTTCTGCCGCTTTCATCAATTTAGCGGCCATGACACCGAATCTTGTGTTGCGTTGCGCAACATAATTGAAGGGCTCATCCGTGAGGGGAAGCTGGACAACTATATGCGCAACATATCGCCCCGACCTAACCCTCACCAACGACAGATCAACATGATCTCCACCATCAGTGGAGGTCCTACCCTGGCTGGCACCTCCAACAACTCCATCAAACATTATGTCCGCTCCACCTATGCGCACCAAGTCTTCAGCACCGAGCAGGGACGCTTACCAAAGAGCCAGAGGTCTGGCTGGGCCCCCATTACCTTCTGTGAGGAAGAGGATTGTGGTATTATCCTCCCCCATGATGATCCACTCATTATCCGTGCTGACATTTCTAACTTTGACGTTGGGCGTATCTTGGTGGACACTGGCAGCTCGGTCAGTGTGATGTTTGCTGACGCCTTCAATGAACTCCAGGTCCCGTCTCACCTACTCGACCGAAGCATCACACCCCTTGTGAGCTTCTCGGGTTATGTGGTCCAGCCAATTGGCAGCATTCATCTCCCTATATCAATTGGGGCCGCACCCCAGCGGACGACGATCACTACCCCCTTCCTTATCGTCGATTGCCCCACAGCCTACAACGTCATCCTCGGCCGCCCAACCTTGGCCCAAATGAGGGCTTTTATTTCCACGCATATGATGCTGTTGAAGTTTCCCACTCCTAATGGCCCAGGCACAGTGCGCGGCGACCAACTCGGAGCCCGAAGCTGCTATGCTTCAGCCATCAAATCCACTAATCGCCAACATATGAGTGAAGCCCTTGCGGTAACCAAGGCTCCCGCCCCTCCTCAAGCTGGCACAGAACCACCTGAGGACCCAAGGGAGGAGTCCATCACACCGCAGGCCGAACCTATGGAGGACCTGGAACTGGTTACCCTTCATGACGACATCCCGGATCGACAAGTCCGGATGGAACCTCGATCTCGTCAAAGCTTCGCTATGACATGGTCGTCTTCCTCCGCCTCAACTCCGAAGTCTTTGCATGGTCCTACAATGACATCCCTGGCATATCACCAGACATCATATCACATAAGCTTAGCGTCAATCCTGTCGTCCGACAGAAGCGTCGCACTTATGACCCCGAGCTCTATGAGGCCATGAGGGCGGAGGTGGATCGATTGAGTAGTATCAGATTTATCAGGGAGGTTGACTATCCTACATGGCTGGCCAATGTCGTGATGGTTCGTAAACCAAGAAAGGGCTGGCGCATGTGTGTCGATTACACCAACCTTAATCGGGCCTGCCCAAAGGATAGCTTCCTCCTACCCCGCATTGACCAGCTAGTCGATGCCACAGCGGGCCACGCCCTCCTTAGCTTTATGGATGCTTATTCAGGTTACAACCAGATCTTCATGCACCCCGAAGACCAGGCCCACACCTCTTTCATTACGGACCGAGGCTTCTACTGCTATAAGGTGATGCCCTTTGGCCTTAAGAACGCCGGGGCTACGTACCAGCATCTGGTGAACCACCTCTTCGCCCCAGTGATTGGCATTACCATGGAGGTATATGTCGACGACATGCTAGTCAAGAGTCGCACAGCTTCCCCAACCTCTCTGCCATGTTCACCATCTTGAAGCAATACAAAATGAGGCTTAACCCCACCAAATGTGCATTCGGGGTGGCTTCCGGCAAATTCCTTGGCTTCATGATCAGCCAGAGGGGTATTGAGGCCAATCCAGAAAAGATCCAGGCCATCTTAGACATGACAATACCTAAGACGGTCAAGGATATCCAAAGCCTTACAGGGCGTGTCGCAGCCCTGACCAGATTTATCTCCAAAGCCACTGACCGCTGCGCCCCATTCTTTAAGGCCCTTAAGGGCACCAAGCGAAACATCACCTGGACTGCTGAATGCGACACAGCTTTTAGCGAGCTCACGGAGTATATGGGCAAGGCCCCTTTATTGTCAACCCCTGAGCACGGAGACATCCTCGTGATTTATCTCTCCGTCTCAGTTTCGGTTGTTATCTCCAGCACGCTCGGCACTTGCTGACAACCTTCCACGCCCACTCTATAAAACAAGTGTCGCGCTCAAAGAATAGCCATGCCGATGCATTAGCCAAGTTGGCATCAGCCTTGGAGCAGGGAATAGGTCGCCACATCCACATCGAATTCTTGGACCAGCCCAGCACACAAGCCCCACTCATCTGCACCATTGATCACAGCCCTACATGGATGGACCCCATCCTCCAGTTTTTGCAGAACCAAACACTACCGGCTAATTCAATCGAGGCATGACGCGTTCGCCATCGCTCTGCCCGATACCTGATCATTAACGGCTCCTTATACAAGCGGGGTTTCAGCCTTCCTTACCTCCGATGCCTGACTCCAGAGGAGGGTCACTATGTCCTCCGAGAAATCCATGAAGGCATCTGCGGTAACCACTCGGGCGCACGCTCGCTAGCCCATAAGGCAATCCGCCAAGGATACTTCTGGCCTTCACTCCACACGAACGCCCAGGCCTTCACACAGAAATGCGACAAGTGTCAGCGATTTGCCAACATCCCACAACTCCCGGCTGAACCGTTGACTGCCATGGTCAGCCCTTGGCCATTTGCCCAATGGGGACTAGATCTCATTGGACCTATGCCAGAGGGCAAGGGCCAAGTCAAATATGCAGTTGTGGCCGTAGACTACTTCACCAAGGGGGCCGAGGCCGAGGCCCTGGCCACTATCACTGCGGCTCGCATCGAATCTTTTGTGTGGCAGAACATTGTATGTCGCTTCGGCATCCCCAAATCCATCGTCACCGACAATGGCCGGCAATTTGACAATGCCAAATTCAAACAATTTTGTTCTAACCTCAAGATTCGTCTGTGCTTCGCCTCCCCAGCCCATCCTCAGTCCAATGGCCAGGTCGAAGCCGTGAACAAAATTATCAAGAAGACCCTCAAGACAAAACTTGACAAAGCCAAGGGCTGCTGGCCAGAACTACTCCCGGAAGTACTCTGGTCCTACCGCACCACCTTCCGCACATCCACCGGTGAAACGCCGTTCTCCCTATCATTTGGAACCGAGGCCGTGGCACCGGTAGAGATTGGCCAGCCCACATACCGAACCTCCACTTACGATGCCAAGGCCAATGACGAGCAGTTAGCCCTAAACCTCGACTTCATTGACGAGCTCCGTGACCAATCAAGCATGCGCAATGTCGCGTACAAACAACGCATCGCCAAATACTACGACTCCCGAGTCAAGCCCCGCGCTTTCAAAATGGGGGACTGGGTCATGCGCAAGGTTTCCTTGGCTACCAAAAATCCTACCGAAGGTACCCTCGGCCCTACATGGGAGGGTCCTTATGAGATTATCAAAATCTGCCGCCCCGGCACTTATCAGCTTCGCGATCCCACAGGCAAGACGCTGCCTCATCCCTGGAACGCTGACCACCTCAAGTACTACTACAAGTAAACATATCTAGACCCTAGGACAATACTTTGGTCTTCAGCATTTACTATAAGGCAGGAGTAAACGTATCTAGAACCTAGAACTCTTGTACCTTCTGCCTTTCGGCACCTATTTCAATGAAATGCCTGACTCCGGCTCATTCTCATGCACTCACATGGTTATTATTTTTACTAGCACAATTGATATCACATACCAAGTCTCATATCATAAATCAAAACAATCTTGCTCCACGCAAGGCAAATTGTTCATACACAACAAAAATAAACAACCTTGCTCCGCGCAAGGCAAAGTGTTCCAACAAAATAGCTAGAGTACATCAGTTAGAATACATAACGAAGGCAACGCCTTCAGGACTCGGTCGAAGGGGCATCCTCAGTGGCCGGCTCCGCCTCTGGTGTCGGGACGCTAGCATCAGCAGGAGGACTCTGTGCAGGAGGCTCGCCACTCGTGTCAAAGTTAATCTTAACCGAGGGGTTGAACCTAACCAACCTATCTTCCCAGCGAAGCTACTCATCCACTAGTCGGTCCATGATGTAGCTCTTCAGCTCCTCTGAGGTTCGGAAGGACTCGATCGCCTCTACTCGGGCAGCAGCCACCTCCTCGGCCTTCGACCTCTTCAGCTCCTCACCTCCTTGGCCAGGGCCGCCTTTTGCACCAGCAGGGCGTTCTTCTCTCGGATGGCTTCCTGCGCCTCCGCCATCTTGCTCTTGGCCAGCTCATCACGCCTCTTCAGCCTCTGGATCTCTTTATCCGCCTTGGCCATGCTGACATACGTCTCGCCAAAGGCCTGCAAAACAAAACAACATCAGTCAACCCAAACAAGAATAATCCAACAAAAAAAATGCATAAGAGAAGGCCAACACTTACATAGGCAGAGGTGAGGATCGTCTTTTGGGCCCGGTCTATGAAGGAAGAGGCTGGGGTCCTCGCCAGAGCCTCAGGATCACTCTTCACGCCTTCCAAGAAGACGTTCACCAAAGGCACCTCCTGTTGATGCATAGCTAGGTTCACCTCCTTCTTCTGTTGGCGTAGCCTGCCGAAGGGGAGCTTCGGCGGCGCCTGCAGATCAAAGGGCGGAAGTCTCGGCCCCGACCCCATCACATGCTGATGAGCCTCCTCCAAGGCTTTCCTCTTCCCCAGCACGTCAGCAACCCAACCCTCATCATCATCTCTAGGGCGTTTTCCAGCACCCTTCTCTGGCTTCTTGGCCCGAGACTCTCTGAGCAGCTTCTGCATCTCAGCCTCATCAATGTCCACTGCCACTTTCGTGCTCTCCCTTATGATGCCAGCCACTGTCAACAAACAAAACAATTACATTAGTCACAACCACAAAAAGCTCAGCACACAACCAATAAAGATGACCCAGGTACTTACTTCCTTGAAGGAGTCCGGACTCCAACAAATTCTTCTGCGTGACTACGTTCCCGCACTCACGCTCGGTCTCCGACAGCTGCGCCCTCACCCACTCAACCTCGTCTTCCTGCTCCTTGGAAATAGGGCCCCACTTCACTGAACCTGCATCAAAGGTTAGATATTACTTAGCCATTTACACTGGCACAGACAAAATACAGAACCAAGAATAAGAGCCAAAACAAAACACAATCAAGCATTAGACAGTCTTAAGGGATGGGGCCAAGGACCTATAGACTGGAAGTGGGTAGGAATGTGTTGGACAACGCTCTTCCCTGGTGGACTCTCCCAGTCCCTATAAGCCATGCACCACCTGTTCCTCCAGGACTTTTGCGTCGTTGGCTTGTGCTTAATAAAATAGCTCATCTCTTTCGCCTTTCGGCAATTAGCCTGTACCCAGCCAAAATTCCTCTGCTGCTTCGAAATAATGTACAGGTACATGAACTGCTCAAACGTTGGCTCCCCCAACCCAGCCAACTACCAAGCGATGTACACCCCATGAAGAAGAATCCAAAAGTTGGGATTATACTGCCCCGGCGCATACCCCAACTTAGCCAACATCATCTGCACCCACGGATGAAAGGGTAGTCTGAAGCCGTGCCGATACATATCCGTAAAAATCATCACGGAGCCATCCGAAGGATATCTGACTACATCAGCCGCAGTGGGTAACCTCAAGCCCACATAGGCTGGCACACAAAAATCTGTCCGCAGCTGGGCCAATTTCGCTTCTGTAAGCGTATTCCGCCTCGGCAATGGGACACCGACCCGAATGTCTAATCCCTCTGAAACCGAAGCCACGGCTATACCCACAGACCCTGATGGTGATGCCTGGTTGCTCGAACCCACCTCTTGCGTTTGAGGCAAGGCTAGAACCCGGTTCGCTATAGCCTCTAACTCTATATAATTCCTCTGCATCTCCCTATATGCAGCCGACCCAGAGTCTCCCGATGGCTCACCCCTCTCACCTCTAGGCCCTATCATCCTACTTTATATAGTGCCTTCTACCATACCCTCTGTCTCTGAACTCTCCTCTTCAGAACATATATATTGGCTGGGCTCTTCACTCTCAGTATCATCCCCACCAAAGGCAGGGGGGTCAGGACTTTCTCTATCAGAACTTTCAGACATCTACAATATGCAAAAACAAGAAAAAGGAACTAATGCACATGCAAGGAAGATCGAACCATAACAACAGAAAAATTTGTCAAATCTTCATGTTTGTTCATACCAAGCAAGAATTCAACATGTTCATACAAATGGTCAACGTGTTCATCATGTTCATGCTCATGTTCAATGTGTTCTTCCAAGCCTTCAACATGTTCATGCAAAGCAAGACATTTCAATTCAAAAGTTCAAGCGAAATAAGGTCTAACCTTGTTCGTACCACCACGTAGAAGTCGCCGGAAATCTCTTCTCCTCCTCCTAAAATTCTCACAATTTCTCTCCTCAACTCAAGTGTGGTGCCTTCACCACTCCAAGTTCCTATTTATAGCCAACCAAGACTACCCACGCCTCGATTCACGAGCAACCCCTAGCACCCTTTCATCTTCCCTCTTAAATCCCTTGTACCTACACAGAATTTGAAATTCAATTTTCAAAAATACAAAAAAAACAACAAACAAAAAATCGAGAGAACAAAAGGGGCCTTGCCAACGGCAAGGCCCGTGCAAAAACAAAATTGAGTCTCCAAAATTCCAAGTGTGCTAGACTACTTCCTAAGCCCAATCCTAGTATAAGGCTAGGGCCCAAATTTCATCAAGACACCCAAACCAATTTCACAATATATTTTAGCTGGGCTTGCCGAACGGCAAGGCCCGGGCAGCAACGAATGGAGGACTCACCTGCCGAGTATAGACGGTCTAACTCAGCTTTGACGTGCCGAAGGTCCAGCACCTCGGACAGCACTCGCCCTCGGCCCAAAACACCCTTGCCGATCGGCAAGGGTTGCGCAACACCTCGACAGACCCTCGAACAGCACCTGCTCCAACTCGGTAGCTCCCCTTTGCTCGACGCCTTGATCGCCAAGACCTTACCCAGCTCGTACCTACAGCACCTCGGACAGCACTCCGCCTCGGCCCAAAACAGTCTCCACACCCTTGCCGATCGGCAAGGGTTGCACAGCAGCTACTTCGTGAACTCTCCTCCTCCGAAACTAGCGGCGCAGCCTTGCGAAGCTGTCTTGCCGAAACTGCCGAAGCTGTCTTGCCGAAACTACCGAATCTGCGAATCTGCAAAGCTGTCTTGCCGAAGCTGTCTCGCTTGAAGCCTACCTACCGAAGCCTCACTCAAAGCCTACCCTAACTGCCGAATTAGACTTGCCGAACGGCAAGGTAACAATTCCAAAAATTTTCTCTCCTCCCTCCTTCCAAACCCTAGCCCTTATATGTGCCGAAGGCCCACTCCAAATCACTTGCCGAAGGCCCACTCCAAGGACTTGCCGAAGGCCCACTCCAAGAAAGCCTTCAAGATTCACCCAAAAAAAAAAAAAAAGGGGGCTAGACCCTTGCCGAACGGCAAGGGCAATGGAAGAAGTGTGGAGAGTCCAAAATTTTCAACGGACCCGGCCCCTCGAAGATCTAACTCCCGAAGCTCACAAAAAAAAAAAAAATTTGGCTAGACCCTTGCCGAACGGCAAGGGCCATGGAAGAAGTGTGGAGAGTCCAAAATTTTTAACGGACCCGGCCCCTCGAAGGTCTAGCTCCCGAAGCTCAAAAAAAAAAATGGCTAGACCCTTGCCGAACGACAAGGGCCATAGAAGAAATGGAGATCCCCCGAAATTCTCCAAAGACCCTGCCTGCCGAAGGCCCAGCTCCCAAAAAAAATAATAATAAAACCCTACGGACCCAGCTCCCGTCCTATCTGCAACATGCCCAAGCACCTAGGTACCCAGCTACCAACAGTTCTAGGGGCTTACACAGCTTGTATCACACATTCCATGTGTTGACCCAACTCCTAGCTGGCCAACTTGGGGGACTAGGGAGTGCCCTACGGCTCCCAATGAAGCTGGAATGCTCGATTACAATTACAAAAACTCACAAGTTCCCAACCCATAAGTTACTTCTCGAGCGCAAACTTGGGGGATTACTGTTTACACCATAATGAACCGAGCAGACCCAGCATCAAAGCGACTAGCACCAAGGCAACCACGCCTTCTCCCCTACCGAAGGAAGACACACTTCCAAAGTGCCAGACACCTGCCGAAGCTCCCAACTGCCAAACCTAATCTCCAGGACATGTGTCGCCACCACGACGACTTGCACAAAGTCCCACATTGGAACTTTGTGCAAACCTCTGCTTTCACCTCCCTATAAATAGGGAACAATACCCAAGTAAAAAGGGTAACTATTCTCCCACTTTTACTGTTACTCTGCCAGAATTACTACTTATAACTGACTTAGGCATCGGAGAGCCTTCGGCCGGCACCACACCGGTGTCCGAAGCTTAACGATTGCTTCTACCACTTTGTCTTCTGCAGATCTCCCACCAACCTATTTCACCAAGGGCCTCAGCCCTCTTCCCTGCTGAAGACCCCGCATACCTAATCACTAAGTTGGACTCAATATTGGCCGGGCCATTTTGAGCATCAACATCTTCTTACATGGTTTTTACATACTCAAATAAAATAAAATCAATAAACGTAATAACACTAAAAATTATACCATTTTGAAATATTATCAAAGAGATCTTTAAAAATATACCAATTTTGAATATATCTAAAGAAAAAAAATTAATTTCGTGCCAAACTTGTATATTTGGATTTTCTTCAAAAAAAAATATAGGCAAAGAAAGATTCAACTATCCATGCTACACATGCAAATGGGTCCATGCCACTGTTATTACAATTGTGGTTTTTTCCTCTTTTATAAAATTCTTATTCAAACCTTTGGATATAATTAATAAATAAAACAAAGCTTAAACAGTAAATAAAAAAGAAAGAGACAAATAAATAAATAAATAAATAGAAGTTGAGATTAAGAAAGCAAGCTTGGTATAGTGAAAGCACGTCAAAGACGTTGTCCTAAAGTCTTTGTAGCCTCCCTACGTGCAGGTAATGACAGTCTCTAAGACTCCAAGATACGACCCCAATACGTAGGCTTAAGGTCAGCTATGAGCATGTTCACAGTCGAATAGAAATCTCCAAGCCACAGAACCATTGCCCAAAAATAATATAGAAAGTATGGAATATATGAAAGTATGATAATAGAGAAATCTGATTGTAGTAGTCTATTGAAATGTGAAGGAGGAGTGGCCTTTTATGGGCATCCAATACTCGTAACCTCCAAACACATTTAACCAGAAAAGTTGGTGCAATAAATAGAAATTAAAAATTAAAAATTAAACAATTTGTAACTCCCATAATAAATAAAAGAAAACACCAAAAAATTAAAACAGAAAATAAAACGTTAAAATTTAAAAGGGTAAACTTGGAAAACAAAAACTAACTTGTGTGATGCATTAATGACATTGTTTTAAGTGTAAGGAAAATGACACTTGTAATGAGGAGAAGAGAGAAAGTCCAAAAGAGAAGGTTAGAGATAAAGTTGCTAGCATTTCTCATCAAATAATAACTGCTACACATGTATATTTGGATTTTCTTCTCTTTAGCCCATGGAAGCACCAAGATCTCTAATCATTGCAACTGGGTCCATGTTCAAACAAAGAGGCTTTAATCATTATCAAATTGAAATACTAATTTACTAAGACATTTTGAAAGAACATCGAGTAATGGAAAGATAGAGAGGGAGGGCTGTCGGATGATGGTGTTAGTGCAATGGTAGGGGTTGTTTTCATTTTCTCTATTTTTCTAACAATTTTTTTAATTTTGTTGTGAAGGATAAATTTGGAGTTGCAAATCCAACTGGAACAATAGTTTAATTTCTTATAAAAATAATACATTACAAATTTTGACTGAAAGTACTACCGTATTATTCTATAATTTATCCATTAATTGGTATTATACATTAATGGCATAATGCATTAATTGCTGTTTTTTATTTATTTATTGGCATGTGAGTCCCATGATTACCCTATTGTGATTCAATAGAAGGTTCATCACATAGCAACCTATATTGCAATTTAAATTACACTATTGCAAGGGAGATTTTACTGTTTTTATTCGATTTTATGCAATAAATTTGCATTCATCATAATCATTGCATATGCTCTTAGATCATCCACAATCATGCTCTCTATTTTTTAGTTAAAATTTAGCTACAAACACTATAAAGCTATTTTAGGAGCTCTCTATAAAATTTCAACTCCAACCATACTCCCTAGTTTAAAGAGTCATAAATATTTTTAATGTTTTTAAATTCAATTTTTGAATAAAGTGTAGACACAAAAGCAACAATAAAAAATAAATTGCTTAAAATAATATTAAATAAAGAAGCATTTAATTATAGGGAGTTACTAGAAGTCATTTCTCTCTTCTCAGATTTAGGAGCTCTCCCTATTTTAGGAGCTGAATAGGAAGCATGGTTGGAGGTTGATTTTTTCAATTTCTCCCTAAATTGTAGCTAAGAAGGTGATTTAGAGAGTCCATTGTGGATGCTCTTACCACCTCTCTTTTTATTGTAATTAGGCTTATTTACTGTAGCACCCCCTGAAACTTCGGTCAAATCTCACTTTACCCTCCCAAAGTTAAAATTGCCCACTTTACCTCCTTGACCGTGGTTACCGTTAACGCCATCCAAAATACCGTTAAAAAGGCTGACGTGTTAGGGGCATTATGGTAATAGCATCCACGTGGGCCAATTGCTGACCTTAGTCAGCTGCCTACGTGGCATATTGGACCCAACAAGGCATTGAAAATCCTAATCTAAGCGGCTGAGTTCGTAAAATCAGGCCAAAGACCCCCTTCTCAACCGATAAAATTTAGGGAGATTAGGGTTTGTACTGTGTCGAAGAGAGAGATTCGAACATTTGAGAAGAACTAAAATTGCAGAAGAGTGAAAACAGTTTGAGAATCATTGCGCAAATATTGGACAGATTGGACAATGACGGTACCAAGAGAGAAATGAGGTTCTCAACCCGAGTACGGTAAGTGGCCCTTTGCTTTTGCCTGCTTGCTTTGTTGGGTTGGGTCCAAAGGTGTTGTGGTCCCTTATGTGTTGCTGTTATGTTTTCTTGTTTACTAGTTGTTTAAAGGTCGTTTTAGTGCTTTACTAGTTGTTTTTTTGTTTACTAGTTCTTGTTTGCTAGTTGTTTAAGGGTCATTTTAGTGTTGACTGGTAGTTTGGTGGTTGTGTTGCTATATATATGACTAGGCAGTGGTTAAATTGTACATATGACTAGGCAGTGGTTGAAGTGTGTGTTTTTAGGTTCTGTTGTGCAGATGACAAAGGAATAGTCACCTTTGAAGTACACCATGGAGGTAAAATGGTAAAATCCCCAAACCTCAATGAGTGGTTGTATTATGTGGAGGGGTTCTGTTGATTATTTGGACTGGTGTCTTTTGGACTACATAAATTTGTTAGAGATATATGCTTATGCAAAAAAGCTTTGGCATCATGACCAAGTGGTTGTGACAGGGATACAAAATGGTTAAAAAGTGTGTATAGATAGTGATGCTTATTTACTTGATTGGTGTAATTTGGTGCCTCCTAGCTTTCAAAGAGTGATTGTCATTTACTTGGAACACCTCACTGTTATTAGTGTGGATGAATCTGCAGTGGCTTGGAGTGAGAGGGGTCCTATTGCAAGAAACCTATCTGCTTAATTTGAACAATCTGGTTATGAGGATATGTATGAGGAGGATGAAAAGGATAAAGAGGATGAGGAGGATTGCATTGCTGTTGATGAGGAGGACGAGGGTGATGAAGGTACTGTTCATGAGCCTATACATGTAGAGGAAGCTGGTGATGAAGGCATTATTCCTGAGGGTACAAATGTAGCTGAGGATAGGCATGAAGGAACTGTTCCTGAGGGTATAACTGTGGATGAGGAAGATGATGAAGGAACTGTTCCAGATGGTATAAATGTGGAGGATGAGACTATATATGAAGAGGGAGAGAATGACAAAAGGGCTGAAAATGATTGTGAAGACAGTGAAGACCATGAATTTTATGATAGTGCTTATGACCAAAGTGAAGATGAACAATGCTTGCTGGAGAAGGATGATAGAGCATTTGACAACTATGTTGACCACAATGCTCCAGATTTTGATCCAGCTGCAGATGAAGGAGAGAAATCAGAAGATATGGTTGTAAGTGATGTTAATAGCTTGGATAGTAGCTCATGTGATGAAGGTGCATTGCCTATGAGAAAAAGGAAGAGGAAACTGCCCAAGTTTGAAGATTTTAGGCCTGAAACAGGTTTGAATAACCCAATCTTTAAGCTTGGTCTAAGATTTTCAAGTGTCTATGTTTTTAGGAAAGCAGTGAGAAACTACTCAGTGTTCAACAGAAGGAAGATTAAGTTCCCCAAGAATGATAAAGATAAAGTTAGAGCAGTTTGTGATGGGATCAAGAATGGAAAATGTCCATGGTTTGTTTATGCTTCAGCTGTAAATGGAAGTAGCATGGTTCAAATTAAGAGTTATGAAGATAAGCACACCTGTGGGACTGTTGAACGCAATGTGCATGCTAACTCATCATGGTTAGCAGAGAGATATGCTACACAGTTGTCTAGAATAATAAATTGGGATGTAAGAGCTTTTAAGGAAAGGGTGAATGAAGATCTATGTGTCAGAGCTTAAAGATCACAGATCTATAGAGCAAGGCAAAAGGCAACTGCTGTAAGTGAGGAGACTTACACAAAATAGTTTGAGACTTTTTGGGATGATGTTGAGGAGCTAAAAAAGACAAATGTGGGAACTACTGTAATAATTAAGTCCAATTTGGAGGGTGACAAATCTAGATTTCAAAGGATTTATATATGCTTGGCAGCTACAAAGAAAGGATTTATTGATGCTTTGAGGCCAGTTATTGGTTTGGATACTTTTCACATCAAAAGGCAACACCCTGGCCAATTACTATATGCTGTTGGTGTTGATCCTAACAACGGCATGTATCCAATAGCTTATGCAGTGGTAGAGGTTGAGAATTGTGCAACTTGGACTTGGTTTTTGGAACTCTTAGCTGTTGATCTTGGCGTTGAAAATAGCAATGGCTATGTGTTCATTACATATAGACAAAAGGGCTTAATTGATGCAGTGGGTGACATGTTTCCAAACTCTGAGCATAGGCATTGCCTTAAACATCTGCATGCCAATTTTATACTTGCTGGCCATAAAGGATAGTTCTGAAACAACATATGGAAGCTGCTGCAAGAAGTACAATTATACCTTGGTTTCAAGCAGAGATGAAAAAGCTCCAAGATTTGTCAGGACCAGCTTTTGATTGGTTGTCAAGGCTTGATCCAATGCAGTGGTGTAGATCTCACTTCAGAACACACTCAAAATGTGACATTCTCTTGAATAACATGTGTGAGGCATTCAACAAGTCTATCCTTGATGCTAGAGACAAGCCTATCATAACATTGCTTGAGAGGATCAGGTATTATATCATGTTGTTGATGGCAACTAGAAGAGAAGCTATGGAGAAATGGGCTCATGATGTGGGGCCAAGAGTTTTTGCAGCTCTTGAGAAGCTTAAGAAGCAATCAGCCTAGTGCATTCCAAGGTTTGCAGGGGAGAGCAAATATGAGGTTAAGTGTTTTGGAGGCACTCAGGTGGTAGTTGATTTGAGAAATAGAAGTTGTTCATGTAGGCAATGGGATCTAACTGGGATACCATGTAAGCATTTTTGTGCTGCCATTGGACAATTAAATGGCAATCACATCAGCTATGTCCATGATTATTACAAAAAAGAGGTCTTCATCAAAGCTTACACACCCATGGTGCATCCAATGGCAAGTCAAGACTTGTGGGCTAAAACAAATTTGCCACCTTTACTGCCACCTAAGTTTCATAAGCAGCCAGGGAGGCCAAAGAAAACTAGGAAAGCTTCAGTCGGTGAACCATCTCCAAGCTCTAATCCTAAAGCTAAACACTTGCCAAGGTATAATTTGGAAATCAAGTGTTCCATATGTAAGCAACCAGGCCATAACAAGAGGAAATGTCCAAGGGTAAATGAAGCAGGGAGTAGCACCAGGCATATTCAAAGCATGTGATTTTAAAAATTCTGTATGTTTGGCATTCTGATATGGATTTCCCAATGATGTTTGTTGGTCAGGTACCATCACAAAGGCAAAAGAAGACAACACATGAAGCCAACACATCCACTCAGAGAATTACAAGACAATCAAGGCAAAAACAGCCAGTAAGTTGGGTTTCTTTTATTTAAGTAACAGTTTGAGACTCTTCATTTGTAGATCATAATTCTCATAATTTTCATAATATAACTATGAGTAGGCATTTAATATAACTCTTCCATAATTTTCAGATCATATCAAAGGCTAAAAAAAGGAGCAATTATCACCAAGCTTCTTCTCAGTTTGGCCAAGCTCCTTAACCATCTCACCAAGCAGCTCAACCATCTCACCAATCAGCTCAACTATCTCACCAACCAGCTACAACATCTCAGTTTGAACAATCCTCTAAAGCTTCTCAGTTTGAACAAGCATCTCAAGCTGCTCAGTTTGAACAAGCATCTCAAGCTGCTCAGTTTGAACAAGCATCTCAAGCTACTCAGTTTGAACAAGCCTCTGAAGCTGCTCTGTTTGAACAAGTCTCCCAATCTCAAGCACCAAATTCGTCTCAGCCTTTACAAGCTTCCCCACAAAGGAAAGTTAGGTTTAAGTCTCTAGCTAAGAAGAAAGCCTTGTTGGCAAAGTTTAAGCCATGGAGATATTGAAAATCTCTCCTCTGTTTTTGCTGTGTCTTGGGGAACACATGTGAATTTGGAGGGTAGAAACTGTCTATTTGATTGTCTACTTTGTTTTTGGGTACAAGATTGTACAGCATTGCCTTGGATGGTGCTTATTCAGTGAATTGGAGCTTATGAGATCTTTTGTATTTCATTTTGGCATTACCATGGTTTAAACATGTGCTTAGAAAGTCTTTTGAGTTATGGTTTAAATTGTACAATTTATGTACAAGACTATATACAGTTTATGTAAAGTTATGAATCAATGGCAATTGTAAAGCTCTTAAAGGTTTCAATAATTACTGTTGCTTACATAAGTCTTTAGTCTTAACCATTACAAAAGGGGCTTTGAAACCATTACAAAAGGGCTTTGAAACCATCACAAAATGGCTTTCAAACCATTACATTTGCAAAATGCTAGAGCCATTGCATTGCATAAAGACTCTCATCTAAATTGTTATTCAACTAGGTACATTACATAACATTACCTAACTTTCAAACATACCACATTGCCTAAGTTACACTACACAACACTACCATACCAAATCATAAACACAAAGGCCCAAGAAATAAACACAGCAATCCACAACTTCTTCTCTCTTGCTCTCGCATGCCCAATCTGATCTTTAAATTCTCTCTTTGTCCTCAACAGCTAAGCCATCAGAGCTCTCTCACGGGGAGGCATTTCAATATCAACCCATACAAAAAACACACAACTTTTTTTCCCCATCTGCATTCAAACAACAATTCCATCACATTCTCACAATTTTTGTCTTCAAATTTTCGATAAAATGGCAAATAAAAAACCTACCTCTGACTTTGAACACACAAAGAACCTCCGAAGTGGGTTGGACTCTGTCCAAGAAGTCTGCAGCCGAGCAAGCCTCCCACAATAGCAATCAGGAGCAGCAAGGGCCACCTCTTCTCCTCATGGAGGTTCTTTCCTCATCTTCACACCCTTTAATCGAACAAAGATGGAGAGATTTTTGTTTGGAGAACCTTAAATCCTTCAAATGGTGCTAAATACTTGCTCTGAGTTTAGAAACCTTATTATCGAAGAAGAAGACTGAGGATTCTCATCATTAGCAGCTTAAATTAGGATTTTCAACACCTTATGGGGTCTAATATGCCACGTATGCAGCTGACTAAGGTCAGCAATTGGCCCACGTGGATGCTATTACCATAATGCCCCTGACACGTCAGCCTTTTTGACGGTATTTTGGATGGTGTTAACTGTGAAGGGGGAAGTGGAACACAAAACCATGGTCAATGGGGTAAAGTAGGTCATTTTAACTTTGGAGAATAAAATAAAATTTGATCGAAATTTTAGGAGATGCTACAGTAAATAAGCCTTGTAATTATGGCATTTTGATGCACCCACTTGGATTGGTGATCTCTCGTTTGAGTGTAACCGAAGCCAAGGGCGCCTCCACATTTTTTTTATTTTTTTATTTTTTTATTTTTGGACGGAAGCTCCCACATTGATACTTAAAAGAAAACCCATAAAGAAGCTTTGGTTATAGTACATGTTTTTCCCATTTGATCAAAGTCTTGTTTATCATTTTGACATGGGACATAAAAAAAGTTGCCACTTCTCTCCCCAGACACAAAATATGGATTTTGTATAACCTGTAGAAAGTCACTTCATTAATTTAATTCCTCCACCGTTGCCTGAAAGCCCTGCAGTAGTTCGCTGTTAAAATTTGACTCCCACAAATGGAATGGAGGACACAATCTTCATAATCAAAAGGTTTAGGAAAAGCATAAAACAAAGTACCAAGCTCATTATAGACTTGTAAAGCCACAATCTTCAAAACTGAAACACTCTGGATAACAGAAAAAGGATGTTCATACTCGAAAGAAACCAAAATTCAGTAAAACTTTCATCACCATTCCTAGGTTCAACTAATTTAGCTAATTAAAGTGCAAAGCTTTCAGATGAAAGGAAACCGCGAGGCGACAAAATTACACAAAGATGTTGGGCCTAGTTGCCTTGTATGTCGTCTTGAGCTTCCTGGTTGGGGGCCTAACCTTCTTGAACACCAATGGGAATTTGATCTTGGAGTTATGGAACTGCTTGGTACTCTCCCTCTTGCAAAGTTTTGCTGGGATAGTGGCTGTCTTAATGATTTGGATGCATGGAGACCTCACCCTGTGACGAGATGCCATCTCAGTGTACATGTCTTCAACAGCACCATTGAGAGTAGTGTCCCGGTATTCCTTGTACATGTTGTGATAACCAGTTCGGCTCTGATATCGCAGCCAAATTCCGTAGTTCTTGATCGTTGTTGGACTTTTCTCAAATATCTGCAATAAGAAAATATCATATTCTTCTTCTCAACCCAAATACTGTGAATACCATAGTCAGTAAAAAACACTAGCAAACAACTCTTGCCAGTAAGACTGGAAAGAGAAAAAGAAAGTTTTTGCCAGTGACGATGTGTTCACCTGATACTGTATACACTACAATAGAAAATTCACATAATCTAATCTATACATAAAAATCTAAAATCATACATGAAAGAGAACCTTAAATCTAAAATGTAAAATCTACCCCAGAAGCTGCTTCCACCTATAAGTGCCAATCTTTCAGGAACAGAACCCCAAACATTTATCATAAGAATATAAGTAAACATTATTACAAAGTGGGTAAATATTCAATTTAGCTCTTGGTTAAGCATGAACAATCAAACTAATCCTTATTTTAATTTGAATCAGGGACAGCTTAATCCACAATTGGTAAAGGAACACATTAGCAGCTCATGTTGGCTCATAGTGGAATAGAGACGTTAACAGACAAGTAAGATGCCTACCTCATTAATGGCCAAAACTTGTCCATTGCTTTTCTTCACTTTCTTCAACTTCCTCAAAAAGTACCTAATTTAAAATAATAATAATAAAAAGAAGTTCAAATGAATGGAGGAAAACATCTGAACGAGAACCCGAAAACATAACAACAGAAATTGAAGAATTCGTGACCAATGAAAACCATGAAAGGTCCATAAAAATCATACAAAAGTTAATTTCTTTCTTTCATGGAACCTAAACTCTATACTTGTTTAACTTCTATTGGCACCATCCAGAAATCAAAGAAGATTCTAACCATATGAATTTGTTACATTGGTACGCACAGTCAAGTGTGGGCTTATTTTATGTGAGGTCTTAACTCCTAAATGACCAAGAATCTAAGATTAAAAATTCATTATTTTCGTATCCCCTACATTTTTCAGGAACCAAATAAAAGAAATATAGCAAATAGTACATGGAAAAGTGCTCACCAGAACTTGGATTTGGCACGGACCTCATTGGTGGCCCAGAGCTTCATACGGTAGATCTTGGGATGCTCATCTTTTTCAGATGGGAGGGCTCTTCCCACCACCTGGTACTGATGAAACTGTTTACACAAAGCAAAACCCATCATTCTAGGCTCCCTAAATCCATGTTCGCAGAAAACATGAAGCTAAACACTAATTGAAAACAAAGTAAATTCACAAAACATGCATAGAGAAACGAAATGAAAGCATACAAAAGTTTCCCATGGAAACAAAAACTAACAACCGATAATGGGTTGTTGTAGCTAGATCAAGAGTATCACGGAGACTCACCCTGAAGGTAACCATTTGGGATGTGGGAGAGAGGCCGCTGCTGACTGCTGGCTGCTGTGTCTCCAAAAACAGGTTCTCTTCCAATGCTCTAACAAGTGAAGGTTAAAAACCCTACTTCTTCTACTTTCTGTATGGGCCCTCAAAAGTCCAACTAAAGCCCAAAATTTTATGGGCCAAAATAATACAACTCAAAAACAAATTTGGATTTTTTTTTTTTTTTTTTTTTTAAGTTTTAAAGAAGTCCAAAATAAAAACGAAATAAGGGCACAAATTCTGGAAGCTGCTGATAATTATATCAAGGATTTGATTTCTTTTTCAATTTTCAGAAGGTGGTCTGGGCTAGATTTTGTTCAACTTATATGTCATTCAAGCAGCCCAATAAAACTCAAACAGCAACGGAGCAGTATTTGGCCCATGAATAACTTTTTAAGGCTTTAAGCTGGTGGGCACGGTCCAATTTGATTCGGTTTAGAGCTAGACTGCACGGTCCAATGTTACAGAGAGGCTACAATGAGAGGTTATAATGAGGGGGTCCTTAATAGCTATTGAATTCTCACATTGTAACCTCTCAACATAGCCCCTTACATAAACATCTTAATTTGAATTTGTTTGGTTTAGGCTTCAAATGTGTAACGTCAATAGAGTCTAGTCCAGTTAAAGAGGGCATTGACTTGCAAACTTCGAATCCTCATGTTATATTGGTAATATGTGTGAGAGAAATCTCCTCTCTTATAGTTTAGATTATCGTTTAAAATAAAAATAAATAAATAACCATTTAATTTTGTGACCAGTATCCCTTCATAAGTTATCGTCATAGTTCCCTTTCTTGACTTCTCATCGGATGGGAAAAAACGTTCCTACAAGAAACCCAACATGACCACGTGGGTCGTGACCACAAGCACACAAGCAGGTCTAACTTGTGATTTTGTGCACACAAAAACCTTGACTGCAGGTCAACACATTGAAATAGTTAGAAGAAATTAGAATGGCGAGGATAAAAAAATTGTATTTCCATTCCGGTGGTCTTCCACTGAACCACGGGTCTCTCGGACGCGGATAGGTATTTGTCATGCTTGGCAAATTGCAATTAATAGTGAGAAAATTCAAGTCCTACCTATTATGAGAGAGAGACATGCGCACCTCCTACCATGTAATTACCTTTAACCAGATTCATTGGAAAGACTTGGGATTGATGGCCCGTTTGGTTTATGGAAAAAGAGATTTGGGGATGAGAATTCAATTGTTTTCCTATGTTTGGTAAGTCCAGGCATGGGAAATCATTGCACGGCCCATGAGAAAGTATGGGGGAAAGTGAAGTCATCCTCCCAACTTGGGTTTTGTTTTTCCTTATCATGAGAAAGTTTGGAAAAATGAGCCAATATTAAATAAATATTTTTCATGACCATTTTGTTCCCATTAACAATTTAGAATTACAATATATCATTAAATGTATTCTTTTTTTTATTTGATTTAATATGGGGTACAAACTTTGTTTTCCATTCCTACTCAAAACAAATATGGAAAATGAAATAAAGTGATATCTCCCGGTTACTTTCCTAGCATTACCAAACATAGAAAATGAATCTTCAATTTCTCATCCCTTGGGAAATGATATGGGAAATAATTTTCTCTCAAATTCGTTCCATGAACCAAACGGAGGGCCTGAGAGACATCTAAATCAGCTCATTTACTGGAGTTTATTGCTAGACATTGAAGTTTGTTCATCCATATTTATTACCCCTTGAAGGAGAAATATTTTACCTAATATAAAGACTCGTCAAACTTTGTAATCGCTTAAATTTGAGATAATATCGGTGCAACTTACAGGAAGACACTTACTTCTTGGAAAAACATAAAACCAGGACTCGCAAGTTGTGCATTAAATGGGGTGGATGAAAGAATGAGAATAATTGAATTGGGAACAGATGAGTCTTGGTTTCAGATATTCTGCAATAAGCCACCTTGCAAGGCAATATGTTGGAAATTTCTTTCTACAAAGCTGACTCTTATGGCGAGAGCCAGCTATGGCCCCTCTAGATGTGGAATCTGGTCATTTCTTCCATCATGCAGAAGAAATTTCAAAGCATTAAAACTATGGTTGTCTCGAGATTTTATGCGGTTCATTTCTGTCAGAAATATAATTCATGACCACAACAAAACATATCCACTTTAAATGCTTGTCCCAAACTCCAAATTAACCTTATACATATATACATGCATTGTGTATAAATGTTTACATTACACAGAAACGAAATTACTCAAATCTATCCAAATTAACCATAAACTTATATATGCAGCTTGTGAAGCAGAGTTGAGATATGAGATAGATCATATTTAAGGGAGATGTCAAATACCAAACATCAAATTTAAATTTGATGGCTGATGTGATAATTTGACATCTTACACAGCTTTACACCCCACCCGATATATCAAATTAAATTATTATTTTATTACATTTTAGTATGGATTTATTTTTAATTAAAAATAAAATATAATAAAATATTCATTTGACATTTTTCTTTTGGGATGTCAAAAATAACATCTCAGCATCCAGCCTTCATTCCACATAAGTTTTGATACATTAGTTGGAGTGATGTGAGATATTTTTTCTAACCATAAAATGTTTATGTGGCACTTTTGACATATCGGTTGGAGATACTCTTACAAAGCATCAGAATGACTATAATATTACTAGAACAAAAGTAAAGGCTAATGACCAACGGGGTCTAACCGAGTGGAAAAGGGCATTGATATGCACACCAAATGTTTAAGTTCAAACCTTCATGACATCTTAGTTGTGTGTGTATATGAGAAATCACCCTCGTTTATACTTTAAAAAAATATATGAAAAGTTAAGGCTAATTATTTTAACAAATTTGTTTTGTAACACCCAGAGCAAGCATATTCTTAGGAGGCTAATCTGGGGCCACCTTTGAATTGAGTAACCTTATCATCAACTGTATATATAGAGATTGAAATAAAAAGTAGCTGTGGCAGCCCAAAGGGTTGACTTGTTCTTTGTTTATATACACACACTATAATCTTTTTGTTTTAAGTTTCTTGCACCTAAAAATTGACCAGTCTTTTTGTTTTATAATCTATATTCAATATCAGGAACCAACGACCTGCATACAAAATAATATTTATAGTCCAAAGAGTGATAAGGAATTAGGATAAACAAAAACAAATGGAGAAAAAAGGGCAATAAAGATTTATAAATTCATGTGCAAACTCACACACAGCTGGGCCTTCCAAAATGAAGAATCTGTGAGCAATAAACAAAGGTCTCAAGACTCTCAAACCAGCCGTTTGAGTAAACTCTCTAGTCTTAAACAATGAAATTAGATTCGGTCATAGAATATCAGCCTCCCTCCAAATCCCCTAGTTGCATAAAGACACTCATAAAGTGATCATGAATGAATGATTCACTCAATTAAACTAACAGATCAGAAGGCAACAAGAACACCAGGAAATATAAAATTTGAAAAAATGCATTGATAAGATTGCTTGTTTGATCAGTACAGATTATGACCCTGTCTAGCTATCAATATGTAATCACTTGAACTTTGAGAAAAATATATAATGAAGAAACAATGAATCTAATTTCTGTGCGTTACCTCAGATCCTTGTAGAGAGGAAAAACTAAAAATAAAAAAATAAAAAAAGAGAGAAAAAAAAAATTTGTTTACAGTTTTTCACCTCCTCCTGATCTTCCAACAAAATATTGTTAAACATCAGCACATTTCATTGGTACATATCCTAGCCTAGACTTCTTTGTGTCATAGAGGATGTGAAAATTCTGCTGCTGATAGTTACCAATGATTGAAAGACCAGATTTTGGAGTTCCTAGCACTGCCAAGCAAACAACCTCTTGCGGATCGATCTGGATGAAGTAATTCTCAACTGGGAAATCCCAAACTGCTCCATCAGCAAACAGAATTGCAAATTCTGGAAGCACTATCTTCTCAACACCAGACACATTGTAACAAGGATCTAAAAATGGGAAGTCTTTTACAACTGGATAGCCTTTAACCTTCTTCGAAAATGCCTCCTTGATAATCTGGTATGCAGGATCTGCAAAATAACTCAGTGTGGTGCCAGAATCAATGATTGTGCCTCCAGCACCTTCTGGTGTCAAATTCCAAGTCTCCTCTGGTATGTCAACCACTTCCCCTCCAACCATGATGGATTTTATCTGGACATAGTAAAATGTATCAGCAGGGTTTTCTTTGCCTCCAACCAATGAGGTGTAGCTCAACTTTGGGTGGCTCAAGAGCCCCTTGTCCTCCCCAAAAATCAACTTGCTGCTAACATTGGTGTCACTATTTCTATCTACCAGACAGTATGAGAATGAATGGCCATAAAGTGATTGAAGCTGAGAGGCAAAGGAGAGAGGCCCTCTCCCAAGTCCTAACAATCCTGCAGCCCCATGAAACAGGCCTCTATTCCAATGGCCACATCCAAACATCACATTCTCCACTCTTTTAAAGTCTGTCTTCCCAGTATCTGATGTGAGATTAACAGTAAAGGTTTCAAGGGAAAAATCCCCAGTTGTATTGGAACTGTCCCCATACCAGTAGAAATAGGGACATGTTTGGTTCTCAGCCTTGCAAGGCTGAGGAGGATCCGGGGACGAAACCAATCGACACCGCGGATCCTGGCAGCTTATGTCTCGGAAAGAGGTGGAATCTTTAGGATCATAATGTGGTCCATCTTGCTCAAAACAAGCATAGCAAGGTGCACATTGAACCCAATTAAGATCACTACCAGTATCAAGTATCAAAGAGAAGTGTTTAGGAGGTGTACCAATAAAAACATCCATGAAGTACTCTCCAGAACCGAGACTGACCCCGGACTTCAAAGTCGCCTGAAGCTGACCGGAAAGCTCGCTTGTATAAGACTCCGGCGAGGCTGCCGGAGCAACAACTGGCTTGAATTCGTGGACCTTCTTGTCTTTCTGTAGCCTTGAAATGGTATTTTGATTCTTTTTCTCAACAATCCTTGTGTGGAGGGTCTGAATTCTGACCAAGTCTCTGACTGTGGACTCAATCACAGAACTCTTACGCTCGGATTCTCTGTTCTGTGACCTGTGCCTCAGGTGGAGCTTCACAGATTGTTTATGGGTTCTCATTTTTGTCACAGAATCATCAGCTACTTCATCCTCGTCTTCGTCAGATTCTTCATTATCGGACACTGCTTTTTCCATGGTTGAATCTGATTGCTTGGTTTTCTTTGAGCTGCTGAGGCTGCATCCAGTGTGGGATGAGGAGGAGACAGCATTGAAGCTCATATGCTCTGGCACTTCCATGCCAGCGAGAGTGGAGCCATTAGGAGTTTGATTGTTGTGGTTGTGAATTCCAGCAATCGCTACTAGAGTGCAGGAAAAGATTACAAGGAGAACCAGTATGAGAGAAGCCTTAACAACCATTCTGATCGTCTCTTCTTGTTTGAAAATCCTGCATGAAGAAAACTTTAGAAGAAGAAAAAACTCGAAACGAACCCGAAAGCTTGAAACTTTACTGAAATTTCAAGGCTTTATGTGAAAAAATCAGAACTCAGAATTCTCAAGTGGTTGTGACAAGAAAAACCCAGAAACAGAACAATTAGAAAGGACTTGAATTCCAACCACAAGGAAAACAAATTGGAAAATAAATGAAAACGAAAGCAGGGGAGTTTATAAGCACAGGAGACAAAAACACAGAACCCAGAAACAGAAACTTCAATTAAAGCTTAAAAAAGCAGAGACAGCTTCTAGGAAACGGAAAGAAATTGAAGAATACAGAGTTATGCAGGTGAAAATGTGTATATAGGGGAGATGGGAATATATTTATTGAAGAGAGAAGACTCAGTTAAAGAAAGAAAGGAAGAGGCAAGTGTAGGGTTGTGAGGAGAGTCTCTGTGTCTTTCTCAGCTTAGCATCAATGTCAAAGAGTTTGAATTTGTTTTTTGTTTTCATAAGGGTTGGAGTTGAAAACGCGGTTTGGGAATAAAAGAAAGAACAGAGAGGCTGTGAATTGCGTTTTAATATAAAATTATATTAAAATGTTGTCTGTGTGGTCTGTTGTGTAAAAGTGCTTACCTGGTCTTCATCTTGTTCTGCTTCTTCCTCTCTGTTTCCTGCTTCATTGGCTTACGGCACTGTGACTGCCATATATACCGTTATACTTTCACACTAAGCGGCTACATGAACATCAGACTGCCTCTCTCTCTCTCTCTCTCTCTCTCTCTCTCTCTCTCTCTCTCTCTCTCAAATAGTTTTTAGTTTACTTGGTAAAACTACTCTTTCGTCTTGGTTTGGACTTTGGTTTACTTTTCTTATAGTTTAGGAAATAACTGGCTTACAATATTGTTTTATATTACCAAATCATTATTTTAGTAAAAGCCATATAAATTACGGAAAGTTTGAAAAAATAAATACCGAATGCGAAGTACTTTATTTGTTAACTTTAAAGAAATAATGACATGTATTTTTGTTTTGCAAGAAAAATAACATGTTTACTTACAAGGAATGTGGGAATGCATGAATCGGGAAACTTAAGAATAAGAGAAAATAAACTCATGGAAAGTAAGAAATTGAAATCATTCTGATACCCATATGTTAGTAAGAGATACAGAAGAAGAAGGAATTGGAATAACTTTTTATACCTATCACATTAATATAGATTTTTTTTAATTATCAAACATTAACTTAGACTAATTTTATACAAGCAATATTTAAGAACGACAAACGCAACACAATACATCAAGTAAAGGTTTATTGGATTTTCCAATACCCAAGTGTAACGATTTATGTTAGGTGACCTTAATATATTTTTTTTGTTTTGTTATAGTTTCATATTTCATTAGGAACAAAAAGACAGAGAATCATTTTATTATGCGTGGAGTTCTTGAAAGTCAATGCACACTTTAGATGGCGGAAAACTTTTCCTATCGTTATTTTAAATTCACTCATCATTGTCGGATGTATAGTGAAGTCAAAACTTGTTTTCTTTTTTCTTCTCCTTGGCTTACCCTAAAATATTGTTCAGAAGGCACGTATACGCAGCAGGCATCACCATTTCGATCAGAAATGGTCATTCAATCATGCAAATGCTCAAGATCCTTTTTCAAGCAGCCTAATTAATCTATTAATACTATTATTCTAACTAAGCATGCTTAACTTTGATCTGACTGACTAAAGGTATATGAATATTTTACTTTTGCCATTTGGATTTTGGACCCGTGACCACAGCAAAGACATGGTAAAAGCTGTAGAAGAATGTAATATTTCATGTCGGATACTTGACTAAATATACTACAACATATATGTGGTTAAATTGAGGACAAACTCGGTGTTGGTGGAGTGAACTTTTTCCCTGTTTGACCGTTTTATTTAGTTTATTTTGTCAAATTTGAACATTTTCTTGATTGAACTTGTATATTTTTCTTTTTAATTTGGTCATATGCTGACGAGTTGCTTTGGGTCTTTTAGAAATGAAGTCACCAAGCAGGAGGGGGCATAAACAGGGTAATGAATCAATTAGAGTATGACGTAGGTATCTAAACAAATATCAGACAGGAAATGAAAGCCTTGACTTATTACCTAACCAGCTCTTAACCAAATAGTAAAAGCAGGAATCTAGGATAACACCATTTATGTGGTTGGGGTTAACGATAACTTAATCTGAAAGTGATTCGAGATGAATTAGTTGTAATATGTGACGGTGTTTTGATACCGTTGAATATTCTTTTCTCATGAAAGTTGCTTCAAATTATTCGTACTACTATTGCTCGGATAGAAAATACATATGTATAGAGTGTGACATTTATATGGAGATTTTTTTATTTTTTTATTTTTAATACAAAGGAGGAAAAGAGATAGGGTCTGTATTCAAAGTTCAAACAATATTTGTCAAAAATGGATGTATATAATGTTTCTTTTTTTTTCTTTTTAATCTGACATGAATATTCATACTATCCATACTCGTTATCACTCGAGTTACAAATTACCACTTTAATGTTTACTTACCAAGAATGGAGGAAGTCATGAATCGGAAAATTTAGATAAGGGAATCAAGGTATTGGAATCAAATCAACTACTCCCCCCTGGTTGATTCCATTCTCATTTTTTAGGGTATTCGATTAAGGATTTTAAAGTAATCCACGTAATTTTTTATTCTTTATGTGTTAGTAAATATGGGGAAGTCTTTTAAAAAACATGGAAAAGTCATGAATTTGAATCATTCACATGAGAAGTAGGAATTGGAATAATTCAAATACCTATTCCTGATAAATAGACATGTCTAGTGTATTACTCTAATTATTTTCCAGATATGATTTCCATTTTTTAATAGTTCTCGTTTCTTTTGTTTACCAAAAAGAAATAAAAATATTTCACTTTTGGTCCCTGTAGTTTGACACTTCAATCACTTTTAATGCTGTAGTTTCAATTCCGTCAATTTTGCCATTGTAGTTTCATTTTTCAAGCAATTGAAGGACAATCCTATTTTTTGTCAAATTATTATTAACTTCCATTATCCATTCAGGGGTATTTTGGTCCTAGCCAGTCCTAGCCTTCCAAGGCCACCCCAACTCCAGCACATATTACAGATGCAGCCATGAGGAAGAAGTAGGAAATGGAGAAGAAGAAATAGAGAAAGCTTTGTTGTTGAGATGCAACAACATGGATTAGAGAAGTAGATGCAGTTTCGTCAAGCTTTATCGCGTTTTGGCCCTTTCTTCCTTTTACCCAGAGAAACACTTCCTCGAAGCATCATTACAGATATCTCTCTCACCACTAATACTTAGTGTTGCTTTTCATGCATGATTCAACATTGCCTGTTCGGACGAACAAGCAACTCTCTGTAGATCTATTGGGTGCATATATGAAACTTGTACATTTTTAACTCCCCTGATCAATGTGTTTGGATGACAACATTCTGTCTTCATCTTATAGGCAAACATGCTAGCTTGAATGTGAGTCATTTTCTAGCTGTCTCAGACACCCAAATTTCAAACCATTTTTCTTTTTCTTAGTTTGATTTCATCTTAAACCATTTTTCTTTTTCTTTTTTCTTTTTCTTTTTCTAGCTTCTTTGCTTGCTTGCTTCTGCCACATTTGTTGGGGTTGTGTCGGGCCGGTGATGGGGGTGTTCTTGAGTGTTGGCTGGTTAGGGAGGGGATGCAGATTCGGACCAAAATACCCCTTAATAGATAACAAAAGTTAGAATAATTTGATGAAAATTAGAATAGTCCTTGAATTGCTATATTTATGAAACTACAATGTCAAAATTGACAGAATTGAAACTACATGGTCAAAAATGGTTGAAATGTCAAATTATGGGGATCAAAAGTGACTTTTGACTAAAATATTGACATAACTTTGAAGCTTGGTTAATGATAAAAGACAATTAAGCAGGTAGCTAAGCTAGCTTAATTTCCTCACCATGTCTACCTATAAAAAAGAGAGAATGTCTGCCATTAATTTCCACATGGAATGTTCAACAAGACACCGCCCACCATGACTGCCTTTGAAATATGAACACAGAAACACAAAACAGAGAGAAACGAAGGTAGCTGGTAGAATTTGGAGCAGACAGACATGCCGTATTGCCGGGATACATATTAAATATATTTTGATATTATCAACAATGGAACAAATACAAAATAATATTTGTATGCCGGTTTTGTACTGCATTTGGACCCGTTGGATTTTGAAGGATTATTGTTGACTCCAAAAAATAACATTATTAAATTCCGGGGCTTTCAAAGTGGAAAATTGGTGTGCAATGTCGTGTTCCTGTATAATTTGTCTGTGCTCCCATGTGGTGCTGACTTTGAAAAATGGAATTTATATGTAAAACATAACTAGAGCACATTTCAATTCCTTATCTAGCAAAACATATTTACCTTCTCTTTACAATATTATTTATATTCTCTCTTTATTGTTGGTCTTGACTCTTGATTGATCATTCAATCTGCTTGGTAGGCAAGAAAGCACGCCCAAGTCATGTATTCTTCCGTTCATTATTTTGGTGCTAATCGATTTCATCTCATTTTGATCAAACATATGAATAAGAGTATAAATACAGCTGTTTCGTAACGTTTACTAAACCGATTTTGTGCGATATAGACGCCTTTTTTTTTTAAACACCTAGAATGGAGACCAGAAAGATGAAATTTAAGTAAATATTGAATTCACATATATATATTTTCAAGTAAGTAGTCATGACCCATGCACTAATCGCTTTCCACAAAGTGGGAGAGAGTCTTTATCAGAAAATTATGGCGTTATATTCTTCTTCTTGTCTCGTGGAAACAAGATTTTCTAAGTCCGCTATATATATGGAATTAGTTAGGTGAAGTGAAGGCAGGTCAAACTCAAGCTTGCAATAATACAGGGGAATGTTAAAGTTTCAACAATCAACAATCACTGCCATACTCGAATCAAAGCTCATCGTCTAAAATGTATTCAACACATTAAAAACGTTTACTGATTGGACAATATAGTTGTGCATATATACTGCAGAGCCATGCTAAACGCGAAGAAGAACTTGCATGTCGAGATAACACTGTTGATTGATTCCGTCATACGAATCAATTATTATGTATGATCAAACGTGATTGATTGATTGAAAATACCAAAACAGCTGAGTGATATACAAGTTTATTTTTTGATTTTCATTCCCCTAGAAATAGTGGTCATGTATCTGTTTTTTAATGAGAGATAGTGGTCATGTATCTTAAACTAAGGAAAAGGTGGAATGTGGAGAAGAGTTTTGGTTTGACACACAAAAGTAGGTGGTTGTTAGGTTTTCCTCAAGATCAAGAGAGTTTATCAACAAAAAATAACCAAAGTTGAGAAGGCGAGCCAGTAACAAGTGCTTGTTTCTTGGAGGAAGCAAAGGATCTTGAAGGTTGGGAAATTTAATGAGAATTTCCACTACAAAATCTGTCCTCTAGCATTTGGATGTGAATAAAAAAAAATGCCACCACATTCTTTCTATATAAAAAAATGCCACCACATTCTTCAACTCTCCGCATGTGAAACTCTACTCTATGCATGGACTTTCGAATTTGGTTTACTTGGACTTTTAATTGTTTTTTTCGTCCTCTTTTCCTTGGAGGTTTTTCTTAGACTCATTCTTATTTTGAACTATTTTATCTCTATCTGAAAAGGTAAGTTACGTAATTGAGTAAGTCTTTTAATCCCTCAAGAATCCGTCCTCATTAGGGTCCAAGTCGAAAACTTTGAAGAGACTTGCATGTCACTAATTAAACCCTATCTTCAACTTTAGTCTTCTAACTTAATTCACATTAGAATGCTACGTTTACCTGAAAGCATCCCGTAGTTTATATGATCAACTAATCTATTTTTTTTATATAATTTATATAATTTTTATAAATAGATTAGGTCAAAGAGATCATTTTGATGATATAAGCGTAATTAGTTTTACTATTGAGGGGTTAATTGGATTGGCCGAGGATTCAAGCTATCTCTGTGTCTGAGTTTCCCCCCTCTCTTTTTTTTTTTTATAACTTCGGCCAAAAAAAGAATTTATCATTTTGATAAAATATTTGGAGGGATGGAAATGGGCTGTGCGATCAAAAGCCCAAATGAGGCCCAAATGAGAGAAAATGGGAGGTTTCTTTATCAAATTCTCAGAGATCAAATGTTCCGTTTCTGTTGAGGGAAAAAATGTTATGTTTCTAAGAAAGAACATGGCAAGGAAATCCAGAAAGCCAGAACTTCTACAAGAATTTTACACAAGTGTGGACAATGCACAAGATGGTGCACGATGCTTTCAATCTGGAAAATAGTAAATTGGAGGTTTTATGTAGTCATTCTAATACAATAGCCACAGCCAGCTCCTCGCTCAGTAATCCAGAGATTTTTTTATTATTTTTTATTTACTGTACAACAAAAGAGCTAATACAAGTCATCTCTTGAAATGAAGAGGAGAGAGATGTCATAGGATATAGAGCTGTTTTCTTGGCATATACTTTCAAAGTCTTAGTACAGTCAAATTGTAGCCAATTGATTCATGTGGTTAAGCCGGCTCCCTTTCGATGTTCTCGTCTGAAATGCAAATCGTAGCAGCAACTATGTCTAGTTTGACACAGACTCAACAGGCCTTTCAGACAAATCTTGCAATCCACAAACCATATTCGCAGGTACAGCTATGTCAATCATTTTCGGATATGAGAGTTTTAGATCTGTCAAGAAACATCATTTTTCTTAACTCAAACCTAAAATGGTTGGATATATCATATAATCAATGAAATGACAGTTAAAACTGGACATGGTTACTTCTAAAAAATTGGATGCTAGATAGTTTTACTTACTTTCCATGATATTTTGAAATGTTTCCTGTAAAAAAGAGTTCAAAATCAAACTAGTTAGATACATATCGGGAAGAAGTGTTAAAATACTCATATGATAAATGAAAAATAAAACTGCATCTATGCAGCGCATATGGTCAAGACTCTTTACAGTGGCTGCTAATTTATTCAGCTAGTATCTCACATAAAAGAAAAATCCATTTCTCACTACTTTCCCTTAAAATTCAACATTCTTTTACAACATCTGTGCAACACCAGTATTAACTATTCTTGGTAAATTAAATGAGTGCTTTTAGGCAGAGGCTCCTTCACATTAATATCGCCCCAGGTCAAAATCATGCTAAGACATCTTAGTCAAACATTTGTTGACCCAAGATATGTAGATATACAAAATCTTGACAAGAAAGGAAAATCATCATCCAATCGTCAACCAGATAGTATCAGTGTCATCTTTCTGAAAAACATTAAATTTAGCAACTACAAGGGTTAACACTTTTGGAACAATGAAACATATACCTCATCTTTTGTGAGTCGAGGATTATAAAGCATCTCCTCCCCAACGGTGCTAACCTGCATCTCAAGCAAATGTGGCCTAAGAAGCTGCCTAGGTATACAGGGTACAGAAAAAATAGACAATAGTGAGTTCCATACACTGAATCCCTTGTAATCATGAGCAGGATAGATCAACGTATTCTTTGGCAATGTGAAAATCTGGATTTGTAAGCACAAAAGAATAAGTGGGCTTTTAAAAAGTCATGTTTGAACTCATTTCTTTCCTATGGTATCAAAGGTATGCTAGCTCAGCATGTTCTTACCTGTGAATGAACTGACTTGTACAGTTGACGTGAACTGCCACCCTGCAACAGATTAGATAAATCAAACACAGGAACTTGGTAAATCCCCTTAACAGTCGCGTTTTAAGAACAAACCAACTCTTCTAATGGCAAACTGTTGCTAGTTTTTCAATTTTTGCTTTCCTTGTCTTTTGATTGAAGCAGCAGAATTTGTCACAAAAAGGTAAATTATAAAGAGTTTCAAAAGTTGAAGGTACTATACCTGAAAATCAGTTCTCCCACAACCCCGTATTAGTAAAGCATCTCCAGTGAAAGCCATCCTTGGTTGGGGCTGATTAGGCCCATCTCCTGTAACATAGGTAACACAACCTAATGTATGCCCAGGAGTAGCTCGAACCTGCAACACAAATGCACGCATGAGATACATATATACAAAGGCACATACATACACACACACACCCGACACAGAGAACCACAGCTCTAACTAGTCCAAAACCAGTAAGATACATACATAACTTCTTTCAGTAGGTTGTTTCTTTAGGCCAATTTGTCACCACATATGCACATAAGATACATGTATAAAACGTATATGAACACATACAAACACACACACAAGCACACCCCTTTGTGTACACATATAAAACTACCTAGTTGAAAATCAGTAAGGACCAGACAAATTTAATTACAGTAAATTATTTCTTTGGGTCACTTTTATATATTTCACAGGAAGAGGAACTCGGTAGACCACAGCCTATACCAGTTAAATTTTGTATTCATTCTACTTTATCAGCCCAAACGCAATTAATTCAATAAGGGCCGACTCTTTAGTATTCAAAACCTCATTCTGAGCTTTAACACTATCGGCAGATTTGGGCTAAACACTCCAGTTTAATCAACCCAGTAAGTTTTATACCTTCACCTAGGAGAAAAAATTACCACAAAGTCTGGTATATGAAATATCTGTGATGATCTGGGAAGCAGATAACACATTTCCAAGGCTGGCCTGACAAGCATTACAATGATTCTCCCACTTACACCCCAAATCATACTCGATTTCTTCAATAATTATAAAAGAGGGAATATAAAGGTACGCTTGTGTACACATTTACTCCTGTAGAAGCCATTAAAACCTTCCAATTTCCATGTAACACAGTGCAACAAGCTTAAACATAAAAAACAAAAACCCCAGTGTTAACCAAACCTCCAAAAACAGATCGCCGAAATGTATTTTTTCACCAGCTTCAATCAGACGGTCTGCTTTTGAGTTGCTCGCCTTCGAAATGATAGATTTGACACCAGGAAGCTTAGTCTGCCACAAAATAAAAAAAATGTATACTCATCAAATAACTCAGTTGTTATTACAAAGCACACAACTTTTTTCCAAAATAGCAAGAATGCAGAGGCATGGATCACTCATGAATAATCCAAATGCACCAACATTATCAAAAGAAGTCAAGAAAAAGATGAGAGGAAGAAGGTGGAAAGCCCAAACCTTGATGAGGCCAGTGCCAGTGACATGATCAGCATGAACATGAGTGTTCATGGCATAAATTAGCTTCAAACCCAACTCTTCGACAAGGGAGATATCCCTATCCACCATCTTGTCCACCGGGTCAATCAACTGCAAATTAAAATTCATCAAAATCCTAATTATAATTATAAAGTTTTAATTTTTATTCAAAATATTTAAAGGCTAGCTGACCAGAGCGGGTCTGTCGGGGTGAGCGACGTCGGCGAGCAAGTAAGTGTACGTAGAGGACTCCTTCTCGAAGAGCTGGCGGAAGAGGAGCTTCGCAGAGGAGGCGGAGTCAGACGACGTCGTGTAAGCAGAGGCGGCCATGCTTTGGGAATGGGAATAGGGAGAAACGGGATTGAAGAAAAGGGAAGAAGAAGAAGAGGAGCGAGAAGGAAGAGAGAGAAATCTGAGGAGACTGATTCGAAGCATTTGGCCTGTAATGTTGTTGGTGGACACAGCGATGAAATCGATCAGCCGATTTGCTTATTATGTTATGTTCTGTATTATTTTTATTATTTTTCTTTATTTAAGGTGGTGGTGGTGTTGTCCATTATTATTATTGTTGTGCTTTTCGAGTTGTGTCGTGTAGTGTGAGATCAGCAACAACAAGGATTGCGATTGGTTTGCGGGCGCCAAATCCGATGAGGGAATGAAGAGAGCGACAGCCAACGAGTCTTGGCCGAGTTATGTTGTGTCCTAATCGGATTAAGAATAAAGGGTCACATTATTTGAGAATCACACGCATTCAATTCAATGACACAAAATATGATGATAACATTCACCACCACTAATCAAGGATGGTGAGTAAGCCTTATTCTCATTCATATTCTGCTCGTATTCAACTTTAATCCGGTGGAAGGGAGTGCTAGTTGAGTTATGTTGTTGTTATTTAGTCATCGACAGTTCGAATCAACGCTTAGATGTAATTGACTTTAATTTTATTACAATAAATGTTTAATGAGTTACTTGTTGTAAATCGTTCATGTAATTTTAAATATTATATCTTATTATTTAATAAGGTAGAATGTTAATGACAATCATACACGTGTGCAAGTCACTAAACCAATGACTGAAACAGTTAACAGTACAAGGTTTAGAATGAACTGTTTGTAGTAAAATATATTCAATTAATTGTGTCAAAAGATTGCAACTTCCTCACCAAAACAAAAGAAACAAAACATTTGTGTAACAGGGATAACACTGTTTTTCTATCCCTGATCAATAACACAATAATACTTATAAAAATTAATTTACGTATCGTAGCTTTATTGACCAGAAATAACAAAAAATGCTATTATATGAGAGTGTTTCTCCTACAAATGGTGTCTTTGCGTCTACAAATTGTGTCATCCTCACAAACCTTCCTTTTGGCGCCAAATAGGCCCCCAAAACAACTCGAAGCCCAAAACTTGCGCTTAGGAAAAGGTTTAGTCCCGGCCCAGTTTGCCACCAAAAACCCCAAGCCCGATTGCCCGAGTCTCTGGAGCTGCTGCAAGCAAAATGGTGTTTGCTGCTTCCCTTCCGCCTCTTTGAATGAAGAAGAAAGCTTGGGGCTTGTCCAAAACCATCGGCAGCTTCTTCACCAATCAGCACAAACTCATGGAAGATTTCCCAGAGCGTTACTCTTACAACCCAACTCTGCGTTGGAACGCTGAGCTCGAAAGCTACTTCTCCAATGCCTATGGACCCCAGAATTTCTCTCGCATCTCCAAAGCCCTGACGTACTGCTCTCTCTCTCTCTCTCTCTCTCTCTCTCTCTCTCTCTCTATTGACCCATTCAGTGGTGCATTTCATTTTTTCTCATGAGCTTTGTTTCTTTTTTTTTCTTTTTTTCTGTTTTGTTTTTGGGTTGCTTAGGCGCCCGTCTTGCTACTCCTGTATACGGGTGAACACACTCAAGACCACGCCCGATGCCGTCATTGACAAGTTGACGGCGGTTCTGAAAGAAAACAGAGCTGACATTTCCAAGTGTGAAGTCGCAGGGCTGGACAACGTTGTGTTTGTGAGGGGCTCAGGCCCTCACGCCATTAATTATGGTTATGCTGCAGATGGGAAGCCTCCAAAGGAGGTTCTTGTGAGCCGGAAATGTGCCGAGGCAGTTCTTCGAGGTGCCCAGGTTAGCCTTTTCTGTGTTCTTTTGATTTGCCTCTGCTTTGCTTTGCTCACTCAGTGGTAGCTGGGATGAATTTGCTTTTGTCTTTTGACATGTAGGTGTACATTCCTGGTGTACTGGCTTGCAGTGCTCATGTTGAGAAAGGGGAATTGGTTGCGGTTTCAGTCTCGGTTGAGCAGCCTGGTGTTGATGGTGGATGGGGCGTTGGGATCACTCGAGGGACTGTGCTGCAAGGTTCACAGACAGGTAACACTAGTGTATTTATTCATGTACCACTATCGGAGAGTCAACTTATCGCTAATGAAGGAGGGTGGTAGGATTTAAGAATGGCAAATGGGTGGTAATGTTGGATAAAAGAATATGGTAAGGAGCACATCATGTAAATTTTATGGATGCTTGAAATTTTATTATTTTGTTTTGGACTTTTGTCATGTGATGATTATATTGATCTTAAGCACATTTATTTATTTTTCTCATATTCTTTTTTGTGTTGTAAATACAAAGATTGTGACTTTGCTTTAGCGACCATGGGTTTTATACATGTTCCTATGTTTTAGATCCTTATCATCTTGAACGAAGTGGGCTGTATGTCGGCCAAGGAAGAGCAATGATGTCAAGGTCTGGGATGTTCCGTGTTACAGAAGGGCTTGCTGTGGATATGAGTGACAGAGTATTTCATCTGCCTTCCTTTCGTGGTATGATTCATTACTTGTCCACAAATTATAGTGAAGACTTTCTTGGAAATAGATAGTACAAAAGCACATACTCCTATTTCTCTTTTAATGAATTTCATGTCGTCTGAAGATGTTGCATGGCTCCTCCTCTAGCTTATCAAGTGTTTTACGTGGTTTTTAGTTCATTCTTTGTTGCATATAAATATTACATGGATTGTTTAATGCAGATTTTTATTCCATACTGTGAAAGATAATCTCTTTAGTAACTGACATGGGTCTTAAATTAGGGAACTTTGATTTTCTTTATTTATGGTATATCTTTTGTTTGTTGCTAATTGATGAGTAGGTGCTTGCACTTTCATGGTTTGCTTTCTGTTTTGATCGTTACGTTTTTTTTTTTCTTTCTGGGATGGTGTGTGTTTATGGTTTTGCATTATGTAAAAAGTTTCTATAACTCCAATGTTCTTTTGTCTTGGCTTCCAGACGTGCTTGAGGGGGAAATATTTCTTCAAAATCTGCCAAGCATTGTCGCTGCTCGTGCACTAGGTAACTATTACAGTGTTGTGGTTAACTAAAGGAATTTACATGTGTTGTTGTTTCCTAATAATCATTGACTCGGAATGCTTCTGTTTCACAAAAACTACATCATTTTATAGGTGTTCTGCAAAGTAGTGATCTGTATCATGGTTTTTCTTTAATGGTGTCATTAATATTTCTATGATCGATCATAGTTGTGAAGGATGGTTCCTTCCATAGGAATTAGCTAGCTGTTGCTTACTTCGCTCATCTTAGAATATTTGATGATAATTATTATTATTTTATTTAGTTCTTGTTATTGTTTTTCTTTTTATGTCTTAGATCCTCAAAAAGGTGAGCGCATACTAGACATGTGTGCTGCACCCGGAGGGAAAACAACTGCAATAGCAATTCTCATGAAGGATGAAGGAGAAATCGTTGCTGTTGATAGATCTCACAATAAGGTAAACTTACTAACTAGAGATGTGATTAAAAAAAGTCTCCTTTATGATTCTGGAATCCTATTTAAGTCATAGTGTGCATTACAGTTCCTTATGTAAGGCGTCTCCATCTGGTCTCCTGCAGTTCTTATAGGTGGTTAGAGTCTATGTTCCTTATTTACATCATATCATGGCAAGATAAAATTAAGTCCATTGATCTGGGATTTTCAATGTCCCATGATGAACATTCCCCCTTCTTGGTTTGTTTGCAGGCTTCGGGTTTCATGTGTTAATTATGCCCCACTATATTTTGCAGGTGCAGGGTATTCACAAATTGGCTGCTGAAATGGGCCTGAGTTGTATAACCCCATATAAACTTGATGCTCTAAAAGCTGTTTGTGTAAGGAACGAATCTGAAGATTTGTCTGATCCATCTTGTGCTAAGGATAATCATGGTGGACACATTCAAGATTCCAACTTCATGAAGTCAGAAGTAGAGAAAATTGAATCAATTACTTTTGGAAGGTTGAATGCTGAGAAGGATTTTAAGAAAGCTGGTAGGTAAATTCTCCTCGTATGGGTACATGAGACCAATGTTCATAGTTGTGCACTGTATTCTGGTTCTGATAGTTGGGAACTGGAACTTGTTGGAATCAGTGTAGCAGTTTATAATGATATTAATTTGTGAACAAGGTCATTAAATGAACTTTCAGTATTTTGTGACTTTATGCATTCTAAAAACTTAAACGTGGTGTTTCGATGATCAAATATATTAAAAGTTGAAATATATTTTATATCCCTGGACCCTTACTTGAGGTTGAGTTATAGTTTTCGTTTATCGGAATACAGGAGGTTAATTGGCCTCTCACTTTGTGGATTGAAATTATTCAATCCTACATAGCCTCCTCCCCCACCTTTCATTGGGCTTAAGGGTATGCTTAGTTTTTAATTCTTCAGGAGTTTCACTATAGCTGATAACCTCCTTAAACTAGTGGAATGGTATAAAAATCTTTATTAGAATATCTCTTCCATATGTAATTTTCTTTTCCCTACCAATGCTACAGTAGTCACCCTTTCGGTTTTGTTATATGCATGACAAATGCTTCTTTGTGAAATTAGAAATTCAGTTCTAATAAACTCAATGTTTTAGTTAGCAATGAAAAAGCGATTGAGAGTTCTTACATTAGCAAAGCTGACATCAGGAAGGAAATGCGAAGAAAACGGAATGGTCCAGGAAGAAATCAGTGCTTGGGTGGTAAGGTTGAGAAGTCAAAAGGCTTTGCTCCCAGCAGCTTTGATCGAGTTCTTCTTGATGCACCTTGTTCTGCCCTTGGTTTAAGACCTCGACTATTTACTGGAGAGGTACTATAACCCAATCAATACATATTCACAGTAGTTTTTTTTGTTTGTTCTTTTCTTTGGTTGTTCTTTTTTTCTTTTAATGCCTCATTGTCTTGTTAATGTCTTATGTTTATATGCATATACAAGGTATTTTAGTTACAAGTAAGAGTAGTTAACATTCTGTAAGTGTTTGATAAAGTTAGTTGCTTATTCCAGGAAACAATCGAATCCTTGAGAAAGCATGCGATATATCAAAGGAGAATGTTTGATCAGGCTGTTCAATTAGTTCGCCCGGGTGGAGTTATTGTGTACTCAACGTTAGTAGATATGCCTAACATGGAAGTTATTGAACTTTATTCTTGTATGTCTATTTTCTACGATTGAACTGAACTTTCTGTATCTTATTTGTCTCTAGATGTACAATAAATCCTGGAGAGAATGAAGCTTTGGTTCGATATGCTTTGGATACATATAAATTCCTCTCCTTGGCACCACAGGTTCGATTAGTTTAGGGGAGGTCTATATAATTTAGTTTCTTGAATTTGTCAAATTTTTTTCCTAACAATGAGGAAGTATCAGTATCTCGTTTCTGATTTTGCATTTGCTATTGACTTTGATTTTCAGCACCCAAGAATCGGGGGACCTGGTCTTGTTGGACGCTTTGAATTTCCTGATGGATATACTGAGTAAGTTCATTCATTTCCATGTCATATGCAGTTGTTTACATCATTCTTAGTACGCTTCTCTTTATTGTAGATTGAAGTTGGGAAAAACGCAATTAGAAGAATTTTCTTACGTTTGAAAGAAAGAGTCATTATTGAGTTAGTAATGTTTGTCGCTTTAAATCATCATCTGCTCTTCATTATGATGATGACTTCACAGTCCAATAGCAAGTCTTTATTGTTGACCAAAGAAAAGAGAAATCAAATCAAATAACCAGTTTACATGCTTGACGTCACAGGGAGTGGCTAAGACCTGGTGAGGAAGAACTTGTTCAGAGGTTTGATCCATCGTCCCCGCTTGACACAATCGGGTTTTTCATAGCCAAGTTTGTGGTTGGATCAAATGAGGCTGACTTACAAAACTCTTCATCTTGACAAGATCAGAACTTCTCCCCATGAATACGACGTGTAGTCTAACTCAAATTCAGAACTTCTCCATCTGGAATATCATTCAAGGTGGTCTTTCATTTTAGGTTCAATATTTCATACACTAGAGAATACCAATGGATTAAGAATAAATCTTCTATAAGTTTCTGTATTAAAGAAAAGTTCTTGACAAGTATAAATGACAGTTTCCTACAATGATTGGATTCTTGATTCAGTGACCACTACATAACTTTTATGAATGAATGAGTTGTATCGAATGCTACAAGGAAGCTGCGTGCATTAGTTGTCTTTTAAATTGAAGTTTGTGTGCGTTATCTACTTTGCTGATATGATGAATGATATTTTAAAGTGGGGTTTCTAGCACCGTATGGTGCAAGGCACCGCCTTTGTAAATTGGCTTAATGCGCACCTTAGCTATCATGAGAGTAATGTTATCCACAATGTTGGAGAAATTCCAAGGTCTAATCATGACATCGTGATGTGATGTGATGATACCAATTCATATGTCATAACATGGTGGACGATATAATTGATATGTCATGGTGCATGACACCGTCCTTGTAGCTTGGCTTAATGCACACCTTAGGTATCATCAGAGTAATGTTATCCACAAGATTGGATAAGGTCGGTTTAATCGTGATATCGTTACATAATGATACAAATTTTAATGTTATAACATGAATGGATGACATGATTGATATGTCATGAATTTAAGGTATAATTTTAATATATAAATACATGTGCTGTAATATAATTATATTAATAACATCACATGAATATGTGACTATCACACACAAAAATGTAAGTGAAATTGTGTCAGTACTTATTTAATTAAGATTGCAGTAAATTAAATATTCTAGTAACTGGCGACATGCATATATTATATTACATGCGCAGGTAGAGGTGGTCCATGGATCATGCTTCTTTTACATTTCTAATTACTCTTCCCTACACATCCATAAGCACACATTTTCCCTATAATCAAGTGTCTCCCCACAAGCAATTGTAAGTTATTTCATTGCAGGAGGCTCCAATATGAACACCATTATGCAACTGTGGAAAATCTCCAACGACACAACCAAAATCCACCATTCCCACCGTGTCATCTGCAAACCAAGCTTCCATTTCATATGATGATGGGTTTGTCTCCGCCATGTTTACATCTCCCCACTTTAAGTCAGAGGTGCAAATCTCATCATGCTGCTCCACTGAAACCTGCCCGTCTGTCATGCTATTAGCATCATCAACATCCCCTATTTTCCCATCCTTCTTCACCTCCTCCTCATTCTCCAACTCTTCAAGCAAGTCCCAGAGAAGGGCTCCATCAACTTCTGTGACCTCAAAGTCTTCAAATTCATCTTTACCAAGAACAAGCTGCATGCTTTCTGATACATCATCAGAGGCCATGTATGACAGAAAATAAAGCTGTTAAAAAAGTGCACAAAATGGAGAAACAATTTTCGAAGGAAAAGAAGTGGAGTTTTTTAAGAGAACTTGGGTAAAAACCTTGGAATACAATATTGATTTATATAGTGATAAGGTAGGGCCCAAGTAGGCATATCGATTGCCATGTCAACTTGTCAAGGGCACAGATTACTGGCATCATGGGACATCTTGAAAATTACATGTACCTAATATTGCTAGAATTGGGTGTACACATATGGGGGACCAAGAAAGATTTGAAAAAAGCCAAATAATGAACTAGGTTTTGGAAAACTCTACCATATAGGACATCACATATGGCTCCTAACAAGACACATATAATGCACAAAAACCATATCTTTGATGAAAACCCAATCTTCCAAGCCTAGAAGGAAAAAGACTACAATTTTATTGGTAATTTGGTGTGTACCTCTCATGCACTTTTACCAAATTCAGATGAACCATTGAGTGTGCTTTTTTGGTCTCATTCAATTCTTTTGCTCATTGGGAGATGGAAAAAAAGGGCAATAGAAGGGGATGAGCAGCATGTGCAATGGTTGCTGGTCATTGTCATTGTGTTCAGTGCATGTGAATTCTGCACATGTTTTCATCTTGTTTTTAGGTATCTTTTTGGTGTCATTTTAGGCTTTTAGCTATCACGAGAGTACATGTACTTGTTGTTCCTGCACCATATAAAGTTTCATTTCAATTCTTTTTCTTTTTCTTTTTGTTGGGTTTGATTTCATCTGGCTAGCACAACAATTGTGAGTGGAACAATTGCCTTTTATTCTAAAATGTTTATTTCGATTTGATTATGAAATGAATTTTTGTGCCAATATTGGAAAGATTGATCAATATTTGGCAACTTGGTAGTTTGTGTAAGAAATTCTCATCTCTCTTGTAGTTTAGACTATCGCTTGTATTGTTTATATACATAGAGCTTCAATTGAGGGGACTCTCATAGGGGCACCCTTATAGGGCCCACCACACATTGTATTTCAATGATCCGAGCCATCTAGTTTTTAGATATTACATCAAAGATCATCTCTGCAAAAAATCACTTGAATCTGAAATCATTTGACAACTCAATTAAATAGTTGCTATTATAGTCTTTTCTTGAACTGTGTTCGTTTATTTTATTGGTCCCAACTAGATGCCTTAATGATTTTTAATTTGCTTTATTTTTTGCAAGAATGATCTATGAATGAAGACTTGAAAAGTAAACGGTTTGGACCGTTGAAAAAAAAAATTATAACGGACCCTAAAGAGTGTCCCTGAAATAAAATTAAGGGGTTCTTAGATATAGGTCAAAAACGATTAGCTGTCATTGGGTTTAGTCCACGCATTTTTGGTTTTAGATGTAGGTCCTTTGACTTTTATTACTCTTTTTATTGTGTCGATTTTACCATTTGAGGTACATAAGGAAAACATTGAAAAACTAAATTTACTAAATTATTTACTTGTAATTAAATTTCAAATTTTTTAAATTTGGAATTCTTTCATTGATAATATTTACCTAATATATGGGTAAAATACAAATTAATCAATTGAAGTAAAGGCCCACATATAATACTAATCAATTAGGCAAGCACCTACATTAAATTATGTACCTAACATAGGTAAATAGTGTTCTTATTAGCAATGAAAAAAATTTAGTGATAAATCGTGTTACCTATAAGTCATGAACATAAATTAGAATACTACGTATAAATTAGGAACATAAATTAGAAGACTACCTATAAGTCAGATACAAAAATAGACAAATAAAATTGTATGTTACCTATAAAAAAATGTACATAAAATACTATTATTCATTGTCTAAAATATGAAAAAACAAATATATATCTATGCAATAGGCAATATGACAATATACCTATACCATAGGATAATTTATCTATAAGAGTATATACCATACCTCTACCATAGGGTGAACAAAAATAAAAATAATGGCATATAAATTCTCATCTTATCATTTTAGACAATAGGGATATAATAGGAACAAAAAAATTTAAATACAAATCAGTTAAATACAAAAGTTTGAATCAACATGTCAAAGATGAAATGTAATCTACGCGGCAAACTAGTCAAAGGACTTGTATTAATAAACAATAATTCGAGGACTAGACCCAATTATTGGTTGGATTTTTGGACCTCTATCAACTTTTCTATAAAATTAATTATGGGATCCTTCAATAAAAGATGACTATATATATTCAAGAACAATGGTTGGTTAAAAAAACCCGCTAAACCAAAAAAACCGCTAGATTTAGTTCAGATTTTGACCAAAATTAAAATTAAAAGTTCAACCGAAGTATGAACATAAGAACAAGGCCAAGAGGAAGCAATAACATAAGAAACATGATCTAATAAACATTTACATTTTCCCAATAAATGCTAAAATAAATTATTTTCTACAACGATGTAGTTTTAACACAAACGAATCTTTATTTATATAAACTACACTACCAAAAAAAGAATGGATTTTTGTTATGGCAAATAATTGAAAAAACATGCCTCGTTCAGTGTTCTACCAGAAATATAGGTTGATTGGTTGCCAAACTAATGAGATCTGGAGTCAATCTGTAGAATGTGAAACACATTTTATTTCCTCTTATAGAAAGATCACATTTTATGAAACATCGGGGCAGAGGATACCAGAATTTCCTTCTATAGAAAGATCACATTTTATAAAAGATTGGGGCAGAGGATATATCAGATAGGGATATTGTTGTGACACGGACACTGTCCATCCTCCTTGCTAAAACATTTTATAGATCCGGAAATCAGGACGGAGTGCGTTTTGCTATTGACATGACATGATATTGATATGGACACCTTATCAATATCATATCGACAATCACTACTTAAATAAAGAACAGACGTCGAGAGGAACTCTAGCGCTTATTGTAGGGCATTACCCAATTTGAGGCTTTCAGTTTTAGCTCAAGTACTACTAATCCTGTGCTGGACAATTTCATAATTTGAAATTTGAATATCAATAAACCAATGCTCCTTATTGTATTGTGCCAAACAATTTGTATGGCATGTTTCTGGCCAAATCTGAATTGATTTTGATTAGTGGGATAAAGCCAGACCTCCAGTTATTTTAGTTTTCACAGATTTCAAAGTAATGATTTTTATTTTTAATTTTCTAAGGAGATTTATATTTATTTATTTTTTTGAAGAAATATACTTCTTTAAACAAAGTCATGCTGCATGCATGCAGATCTAGATGAGCTCATTTCATAGATCATAGATTACAAAACTTTGAAAATCCAAACGTCGTCGTTTGGAGGAAGTTGATCTTTCTATTGCGGAGTATTGCAATTATTCTTTTCCGCGTCAATTCAAGGGAGCTGTTATTAGCACTCTAAAAAGATAATTTTACACTATTGAAGCGCAATTTCTTCAGCTTCGTTTAACTGTTAATTATGTATATACAAATTTTATTAATTAAATTTTACCCTCGTCAGGGAAGTGCACAATGTCATCATACCTTCATTCATTTGATGCCTTTGAAAACAAGATATCGGAGTATCTAACCAAAACCAATTAGTACGTAATTGTGTCTAAAATATTAATGAGATGTGAAGGTTAAAATGTTGGAAACAATATAGTGGAGCATTTAATCAAAACAAGGTATTAATGAGATGTGAAGGTTAAAATGTCCGAGATGTGAAATTCGCAATAATAGAAGGAGCCAGGAGAGAGATTCTAGAAGATGCAGCTAGAATAGTGATCATTAATTACATAGAAATGTTCATTTTACTTGCATATATTTGTTTTGATTTTGATAATATGCTCTTTATCATACCTTTAAAAAGATGAACATCATGTTTAATCTTAAGCAAGCCTTGTTGTTGAAACCCAAATTCATGGGCTGACCTTCTGAGAAGTGCAACAATTCTTGGATGGCTGAGGAGCTTGATGGGTATCCATAGCTTCTCCATGTCTCCCATTTCTTTCCCCACCAGAATTGGGACATAACCTTTTCTAACCCTGTCTCTCTCCACTGTCTCACTGCAGCTTAAGCTCACATAGGCTGATGAGCAACAGCAGCTTCCCATTTTAATTAATTTCCAACCCTTCATTGAGTTTTGAGTTTTGAGCTTTTTGTGTTGCAATTGATACATGGTTTTTATAGCATGAAAAATATTAAAATAAAAGTAGAAAAATCATCCGAATTTCGACAAATTTTGATTGGTCAAATTTTTATAATGCATGATTCTTTGAAAATTTTAGATTCAATTCTATATTAGTTATTTGGTCGCTCCAACCAAATTTTTATAAAAATTTCATATTGTGAAGGCATGGATAGTCCTTTCTTTGATGGGGATGTTTGGATTAATCTTGAGATTTCCTGTTCATGTTTCATGCTTGCCTGGAAATTCAACCAACTGTACTAATTAATTCATAATTAGTTGAAGTATTTAGAGCACAGCTCACGCAAGAAATATCTTTGTGAATATTTTTCTAAATTAAACCGAGTTGTTTATTACTAAACAAAGGAAGTTCTGCAAAAGGATTACTTGCTTATCAAAATGTAGTGACTCGTGAAATGGATGTATTTGTTTTATGTTGACCCCTTCCATCAATTCACAACTAACCATGACTTTAAGTTCACACATTTAAGGGCCAGGGAACTGTAAACTAGGTTGGGTTCAGTCCGAATTTTTACGGGCCAGGCTCGGTTCAACTCAAGCCCAAATCTCTTTTCGAGATGCCATATTCCATTTTAGAGTCTACCTCACACAAAAAGTGAACTTTTTCGTTGGCGGACATGTACAATTATGTATCTATCGCTCTCATAAAGAGATGAGACTAATTGAATAATGATTTCACACTCATTGGTACTAGTGTGCTAAGTGTGGCGATACAAATATTTTTTATGGTCCCCTCAGAAAAAGTCTTCTGTTAGAACGTTTCTTGTCATCCCTGGATCATTTTAAAACACTGTTGGGCCCATGTTTTGTACGATATGGTAGATCAAGGAGCTGATGTCTGATAGAAGGGCATGAAGCTTGAAGCTTCTCTATCATTTATCAAGTTTCTGCAATTTCATGACACTTGTAAATAAGTTGATGTGCAACAAAGATAGCTACATGGTTCCTTAATCTTTTCCCTTTTTTTGTTGGAATTTTTAGCTACAAACACAGATCATCAACTTCAGCATCATCTCTGATGAAAGAAAGGTGAAAGCAACAATGTTGAATCTAACCACCACATGTGATGTGACCCATATAAATCATAACTTTGAGTCCCCAGCTATTAAACCTAATATTTCAGGGCAATAGGGCAACTGTGTACTTCAAGGGGCAAGATCAGCATTCCTCATAAATAAGCACCAACCAGAGCAGTTTCTCTGTTAGGAAGCCTTTAATGTGTCTTTAACACCTCTTAATTATGGGTCACATCCAGTGCCCAATCTTCATTCTCCCAATAATATGCAAGATAAACTTCTCAAAGAAACAATATGCAAGATAAAAGTTTTGTTGATAGATCTCTTTGCTTCGCAGACAAAGGTTAGGCCAGTAGGCCAGAGCAGTGAGCTCGCCTCACTTGCACTCAACTTCGAATTCCCCTTTCTGTAGATTAGATTAATTGTATTCAAAAGATAGAGCACTGTTTCTTCTCAAATCCATAACTATGTTTCCCAGATCAGAAGTTGTAATCCATAACTATGTCTTCTCAAACATCATTTGTGTCCCTAAATTTTGGGAGTTTTGAGTTTTCATTATGTTTGGCAGAAAAGGTTGTAAGTATTTGTACCTTACTTGGTACACTGCTAGATCATGTTGTCTTCACTTTATCAGGCTTGCAGGAAAATTTTTTTTTTTTTTTTTTATACCACCTTTTGATTTTTTGGTAACAAGGACTGCAGGAAGACCTTTCTCAGAAATGGAATGGAGAATTGAATGCAAGTTGCAGTATTGCAGATAATCTGACAAACTCCATCTACTACATTTATGGCATTATCAATACTAACAATCACACAAGCAACTCAACTGATTGACAAACTTTTCAACCATTTTTGGTGCCAATAAAGACTTGCCTTTTTAATGGTTTCATTCACTATTTACTCATTCCTTTTCATCAAAATTCTATGATTGCAGAAACCCAGGAACTCACTGAATTTACTGCAGCTCTGTGTTTAACCCCATTTTGGTTAAGCTTCCACCCCATAATGCTGGTACATGCTAAGCTTCCTACTGCCATTAAAAGCAGAACCCCCCACCAAACTTTCTCATTTATATATCCACATTTTCCATTATTCCATTAAATAAATCTGAAACTAGTATTTAGATTCCTTCTCCCACCAATCTATCATTCCCATCCAGTTGTGAGCTTGCTAGAACCTTATACCAGACACAAAACAATATGGCAAACTTGTACATTCCTTGGATTTTCTTAGTTCAAACACTAACACTATTTGCCAAATGCAGAGGTAAAGTTCCAGCAGTCATAGTGTTTGGAGATTCTTCTGTTGACTCAGGTAACAACAACTTCATTCCAACAATTGCCAGGAGCAACTTTCAGCCTTATGGTCAAGATTTTCCGGGAGGCCAACCCACGGGGCGGTTCTGCAACGGCCGAATTCCTTCTGACCTCATCTCTGATGGTCTAGGCCTTAAGCCAACCATACCTGCCTACTTGGATCCAATGTATAACATATCAGATTTTGCTACTGGTGTTTGCTTTGCTTCTGCAGGAACCGGCTATGATAACACAACTTCTGATGTTGCTGTAAGTGACCAATCAACTTCTAAAGTCTGCATCAATTAAACATGTTGAAGCTATATATCTCATCAAATTCTTTATGCTAACCAAATGCTACAAAAATGTTTACAATTATATCCTTATTTCAGCGTGTGATTCCACTGTGGAAGGAAGTGGAATACTACGAGGAATACCAGAAGAAATTAAAAGCCTATCTTGGAAATAAGAAGGCAAAAAAATTACTAAGTGATGCTTTATATTTGATTAGTATAGGAACAAATGACTTCCTTGAAAACTACTATACATTACCGGACCGACAATCCCAATTCACCGTGAAGCAGTACGAGAACTTCCTGATCAATCTTGCAGCAGATTTTGTGAAGAAACTATATGCTCTTGGGGCTCGGAGGATGTCCCTAGCAGGGCTTCCTCCAATGGGGTGTTTGCCCTTGGAAAGGACCACAAATATCATGGGACTGCATGCATGTGTGGAGGAACGCAACAATGTGGCTTTGGAGTTTAATCGGAAGTTGAAGGGGATGGTGGCAAAGCTGAACAATCAGCTTCCGGGGCTTGAGGCGGTATATGTAGATGTTTATTACATTTTCTTGCAAATCATAACAAGGCCTTCTGTTTTTGGTAAGTTTTTACTTGCATTTGATGATTGGTTGGTTCTATGACTTTAAAGTTCTAATTCTGAGCTTCCCTCAAAGAGAAGAGAGTCAAATTTCAAAACGTCAAAATTTTTAGTTTTAGTTTTTTAGTACACGCGATATTGTAAACTACATGGAACGGGGGATTTCACACGCACACACAACTAAGATATTCAAACCAAAGACCTTTGATTTGCAAGTCAATGTCCTTTTCTATTGGACTAGACCCCGTTCACAGAATTTTTTTGGTTCTAGGTTGCTTTAACTGATTTGAATTTGATTTCTCTATGTTTTTCCTTGTTCTTTAAGCTTGTCCAATTGACATTTTGGGTTTTAAAATGGTTCTCTTTTCGTTGACAGGATTGGAGGAAGCAAGAGTGGGATGCTGTGGCACCGGGAGATTTGAGATGAGTTTCCTATGTAATCCACATAATCCCTTTACGTGCCAAGACGCAAATAAGTATGTATTTTGGGATGCCTTCCATCCTTCAGAGAAAACCAATCAAATCATCTCAGATAATGCTCTTAAAACTTATTTAGCAAAGTTTCTTTGATGTTGTAAAATGTAATGTGCAACATTGAAGCAAATACAACGGGATCTCCCTTGTTAGTGGAATGAAATTTCAAAGACGACCAAACATCGAAGTTTGAAGGTTCCCCTTCATCTCTCTATTTCTTAGTCATCCACACTTGGGAACTCAGAGGATGTTACATAGGTTGGGAAGATCTTGCCACTTTCCAAATTATTTGGAGTGAACGATGAACAGATAGAATGAACAACGAACAGAAATAAAGCTATTGCAGACTCGAAGCAAAACATTTACCAAAAAGAAGCAAAAATAATCAGCCCCGGCTCTGCATCCTAGCTATCCTTCCATGCAGTTAGTTACCCATCTCTACACCAATCTCATTTCCACAAGTCAAAGACTAATAGGTTAAAGTTGCCCCGTTGCAGCTTCGTTACAGCAGCGAGAGCTGTACCTGGAAATTTGAGGCTCATATTTACATCTGAGATATAAAAGGTTCAGAATCTTCCTTACCCCTGACCTCTTGTCTTCTCCTCTGTGAATGCTGATGCTCCGACCATTCAACCCCTCCTCCTCCTGATACTTCACATATGATCCAAACCACTCATACATCCAAAGCTACCTCCTGCCGGTTTCACCATAACTTAAAACTTCCACATCGCATTTCGTCACTAAAAACAAACTGCAATCCTCCATTAGTTAACAAGGAAGGATCAACAGTAGCTACCAGCATCTATCTGGATTTAGCTAATTCCTTTTTGCAATTATTTGAAACCAAACTTACAAAGCTTTTACAAGATCCAACAAACAAAGAATATCAAGAACAAAAGACGCTAATATTTCGATCTCTATTCCTCCTTGAAGTTGCTTATTACAAACATGTCCAGAGTGCAACAGGTTGATGATGGATTACACTTGACATATATAATTAGAACGAACATTGATGTCATTGTGCATAGATCAAAAACACCAACAGTGACAACCATACAGCCTGTTATACACAATAGACACTTGCTTACCAGCCCTAAAATGAGTGCAACGAACCTGGCTTCAGCAACTATCTTATTTCACAGTATCATGAGCAAAGGCGAATCAAGCAGCCGCTGGCTCTGCAATTTGTCTGGCTTCGAGAGTCTTTTCGTATTCCTCGATGGATTTGAAGAGCTCGGAGAAGTTACCTTTCCCAAACCCACCACATCCACCCTTCTGGTGAACCTTCCCTTCCTCATCCTTAAGCATGCACCCTACTCTCTGAATGATCTCTACGAATATGGTTGGCCTGCCCGTTTTAATACAAGAACCAATTAACCCAATGTCATAAGATCAAGCAGGAAATTCTTTTAAGCATGAAGCTATCATTTTTCAAAAGCCCCAATTGCCTCATAATTAAAGACCATTTCTTTGACACAAAATTAACAATTTTAACAAAGAAAGAGCAGAGCAACCGTGATCAATTACCTATCTCCAACAGGCTTTGTGAAAATCTGAAGCAGAGTGCCCTGGTCGTCCCTGTCCACCAAAATCCCCAACTCCTCACACTCCTTGATCTGATCATCCGTCAACACGTCCCCAGCCCTCTTCTTCAAGTTCCTGTAATACGTCGGCGGCGGCGACGGCATGAATTGGAACCCTCCGATGCCGCTCCGGCTCCTCATCTCCCTCAGCGTCTTGAATATGTCTTCGCTGACCAGAGCCAGGTGCTGAACTCCAGCGCCTTCGTTGTGTTCCAAGTACGTCTGAATCTGACTCTTCCTCTTCGTCCCGTATACCGGCTCGTTCATCGGAAACAGAACCATCTCTTCGTTGTTCGCCAAAACGACGGAGTTTAGCCCGCTCTCGCTCGTCCCGACGTCCTCCGCCGTGAACTCGGCGAACTCGTGAAACCCGGTGAAGCCTTTCACGTACGACACCGCCGATTTCAGATCCTCCACGTTGCCTACGGCGTGGTCCAGACGGCGGAGCCCGAAGTCGAGAGGAAATGACGACGTCATGGCTTCGAATCCGGGGAGGAACCAGAGGTCCGGGTTCGAGTCCGAGACGTCACTAGAGTTCGAGTAGCTCACGTAGCGCAGAACAACATCGCCGTAGAGCTGGACCTCGGCGACGGTGACGCGGTTGCCGAGGAGGATCGGCGGGGCGGAGGGTTTGGCGCCGTGGGCGACGCTGGTGGTGAAGGCAGAAACGGCGTCATCGACTTGGATGGCGACGGCGCGGACTCCGAGGCCGTGGCGGGAGGAGAAGTCCCGGGAGGCAGAGTGGTCGAAGGTGGGGATGGAGGCGGTGGAGTTGTTGGGCCGGGTCGGATCATCGGTACTGGTCAGGGTGGGGGAGTACGGGGCGGTGAAGAGGAAGTTGAGGTCGCCGGAGCGGAGGAGGTAGGAGGCATGGGTTTGATTGCCTGTGGAGAGGTCTGATTTGGCTACCATGGGCATGCCGAGGCCCCACGAGAATCGGAGGGCGGAGTTGGTGGCGTCGGTGCACCAGAACTCGACGTGGTGGAACCGGTGGACCTTGAACCGGTCGGACCGGGGATTGGACCGAACGAAGTTGGAGAAGCCCACGAGGTTCAATTGGCTGTCGTTTTCCTGGCCCATGACGCTGCTTGCTGTCGTAGTGGCGGTCGCGGTGGTGGTGGTGGGGGGTGAACATAGGATCATATAGCAGTGACTGACAGTGGACTTGGAGAGGTAGGTGAGCTGACACGCGGCATGGGTGGAGTTATCTGATTGTCTTGACACGTGGGTGGATATGGGTGGTTGTACAGGGTGATGGTGGAACAGACGTGTGAGACTGGCCTTCATCCAGACAGTGATCAGTTCTGAGTCTGTCACTGAGAGGAAGGTTGTTGAGTGACGCAACTTGGGACCTGGAAGCAAGGGCACTTGCGCCACCACACAGGTCCCGTATATAGTATTGGGCTAGATATTTGTGCTTTCGGTCTATTAGTTTTCTGCTCTAAAAAAAAGTACTTTCTTCATTCAAAGCAATACAAAACATTTATTGATGGTGATTTTTAATTTTATAAATTTGATTTCTAATTGTCATTATATATTTATTGATGGTGACTTTTAGTTTTAAAAAAATTGCTTATAACATTAAGTTATGGCAAATTTTTATTTATAATATTTTCGTATTAGATTATGTAATGTCCCAATTTAAGTTTCGCATAAGACCCTCAAAATCTAAGAGAGGACCATGCCTAGAAGTTTGTAGACGCGAGTTGTAGCGGAGAAAACTATGACTCTCAAAAAGTTTTAATGATCAGAATATCCCCTCTTGCAAAACCTGTAATAATGGTAAACTCTGGCTGGCAAATTTGACACTATAATCTAAAATATCGATAATATCAACGAAATATCGAGGATATTATCGTTTTTTCGAGTCACGGATATTTCGAAACGTATCCACACACATCATATAAATATCGAGAATACCGACGATAATATCGGAAAATATTAATGTCGATAATTTCGCTCACACTTTAGCAATATTTTGTCAAAATATCACTATAATATTGAAAATATCAATGTAATGGAAAAAATGGAGGAAAAAAAAAAACACGCAAAAGGGATTCGACCCCTTCATATCCAATCGAGTAGCTCATGGAAAGAATCCGAGACCCAATCTTCAAATGATTTTGCTTATGGACAATGTCAACCAATTTTGGATCCATATGGGTGTCATGTTAACAATTACATACAAAACTATTTTGGGGATTTATCATTTGATAGCTACTCTTCACAATACACTTACTCTACACATAGAGATAATGAAGATAGTGAAAATTTTGAACTTCATAGAAACTTTATGCGGTACTAAGTCACTTATATATCTTACCATGCAATGTATAAAGTGTAAAATATTGTAGTAAATTATTATATATAAATGATTATGATGTGTTTAATATTTTTTCATTAATTACTACATATTTTCTACATTCATGCAGTGTTTGTTAGCTCGCTATATAATTAACATAAATCAGTTAAACCCATCATGCAATGCATTTCCTTCTAATTTTTTGTGATAAACTAATATATAATTGACTAAATAAACATCCTCCAAACTTTCAATAAAAATTTCCAAGTTTTTCTTACAATTTCCGTAGTTTTTATTCAATTTTTATCGATATCAATAATATCTCAATATTTCTATCTAAATTTCCGTGTTTTTGGACTACCGATATTTCCAATATCATCGATATTTTAGACATTACTTGACACCTAATTAAAGTGTAGTGCTAGGTGTAGGGCCACGGGATATAACTCATCTACGTGTTCACGTGATATAACGCGTCTGTATATCCACATGGTATAACTGGTCTATGTGGCTGTGGATGGATATCATTGACTCATACTTTAACAGTGGACGGATTATAACATGCAGGAATATTGCAGTATTATACAATAATTTCTGAGCTTAAAAAACCTGCTTTTCGCCGGAGTCTGGGTTTTTTTTTTCTTCCTTGAGAAAGTTACATGTTCAGTAGGAGGATAAAAACATATTGGGTAAATAAATCTATACACAGCTGTGGCCTATACGGAGCATAAATCATTTGAAATGGCTTGTTTTACATGTTCAATATACAACTACTATTCATTTCCTTCAAAATATGTTGGCGAGAGGATCTTCCTCATCTTGCGGATTCTCAAGGGCCAGAATGTGTTTCTTAAATGAAGCTGCAGCGTCTTCTCTGTCCTCTAGTCTTCCCAGTTTGTCAAAGACCATTGCCGTTAAATAGAATGCTTCCGCCGCCAATTCATGATACTGCACACCAGAAGGATACCATAAACAATGCAATATCAAAGCATTTCCAAGACGCACAAAGCAGACACAAGTAGACTTTAATATTTTATACAGTCCTTGTACCAGGGTTGAAGCTCAGAAGTAGGTTTACCTCCAGCAATTGAAGCTCATCTGAAGCTTGTCTTAGAGGATCCAGCACAACATCAGAATCTTCAAAAACTGGCGAGTCAAATTCACGACAGCAATGCGAAAAATAATTAGGACTTCAAATGAAATAAAGCCAAATATAATTAGATGATAGCAACACAGAAAAAGATTCATCGACAATGAAACATGTTAAGAGGGAACACGTATATGCATGATAGCTAAAGAAGATGGGGCAACAATTTGGAGTTTGTTGACAAAATTGCTTATGGTTGACTTACCGGAAAAGCTTGGATCAGATAGATAGCATTTTGCTTCTACAATGAAGGCCCGAGCACGGAGCTCCAAACCCCCTTGACCAAGAATCATAGGAAAGGCCCCATGCACAAGGCTCAAGGCCCTTTTTGCATGATTTGATCCAAGTGATAACCACAACTCGGCTAGTGTGAGTGTGGCTGATGCTTTAAGAAGATCCAAGTTAAATGACTGGCAAAATGAGAGGCTTGCCAATGCATACGGAAGACCTAAAACAGCATTGCCTGATTTCTGACAAAAAAAAAATAAAACAACTTTTACCTTTGCAGAATTTATAGAAGGTTAAATATACAAATAGAGAAAGACATACATAGCAAAGAAGACAGGGTGCCAAGAAACTTCAAATTCAAACAACTAAAGTGGAAAATATGTCATTTCTTCAACATTGGATTATACAGATACACAATCTAGAAGATACTAAAATATAAGAAACAACTTATACCAGCACATCAGATTTCCTGGACATATTAATATGGACCATGGTTGCCTCCCCCCAACCCCTTCTATATCTTCTTTTTTCTTTTCCTTTTTGGTATGTGCATGGGGGGCTGGCATGTTCAGCCATAAATAAGAACTTTCCTCCACAATTTATAAAAAGCTGACCATTGGGAAATGAATTTCTAGTATGTCTGAACTCCAACCACGTTGTTCATAAAATGTAAATTGTACCTTGTGGATTTCAGCTAGCAATAGAAGAACACTGGCATTTTCAACTTGCATATTGAATTTGTAACACATGCAAAAGAGTGAGTGTGCTACAGCTGCTGCCTGCAATGAAATATGTCAAAATAGCTAAGGAAAAAGCATGCCACACAATTGGAAGATGGAGTATAGTCCCAGGGTAGGAAGTTCAATGTATTGAAAATATCAAACCTCACTGAACTGATTTGCCGCAAGCAAAGTACGAGCATTTCGAAGGCTTGCTTCCGTCTTCAATTCCATATCCACACCAGTGACAGATGATGCCAGGACTCCAAGCTCATCACATACTTGTTGGGCAAGCTTCAAATGTCCTCTAAATAATATTTGGTAAGGTCATAACATAAAATGTACTGTATATGAATCAAGATATTCACAAAATATTGTCCCTGGTAAACTTACCTATGTAGAGCACGCTCATGAAGGAGCTGAAGTTTTAGTAACAAGATTCGTGATTTTGAGACAGATAAAAACTTCTCTGCAGCTATTTTAAGAGCAGCAAATGCCTCTAAACAAAGAGAGAAAAAAAAAACAAGTCATCAAGGATGAACAGCATTCGTGCATGTGTTTACGTGCGAGAGAGAGAGAGAGAGAGAGAGAGTACACATACCATAAAAGAAAATGGCAACATTTAGAAAAAATGTAGTTCTTTTTGTTTACAAGAGTTCTTTAAATAGTAAACTCAACATAGTGCTTATACCAAAGAAAAAGTAAAGGGAATACAGGTCTTACATATAAATGACACATTTATTAACAATATGACATACAGAAAAAGACTTTGAAGTCCAATAATAAGGACCACAAACTATAAAATGGTTCCTTTTCTCCGCACAAACTAAACACCCCTACCTAAACAGATTGATTCAAAATGTTAACAAGAATACCAAAGAGTTTTATGTGCAGGAGCAAAATGGCTGCTTGGAGAATCAAGAACACCAAGCATTTTCCAGGGTGTTAATCTTTTGCCTCATTTTGTCTAAAAGTATAACCCCAACTATGTAAAATACATTTTTCCAGGAACCAAAGATTTTATTAAGGCGAAAAAGATGAATAAGAGGTCCATCAGTGGATGCCTTTTTTTTTTTTGGCATTATATTTTATATAGTTCCCCAAATGCTAGTGCAAGCGTGAAACTCTATGTGATGTTATAGATGCATCACTCTTTTTATGATAGTTGAACTTTTCTTGATATGGGGCACTATTTGACATATAAATAACACATAAAGCAGGTCAGTCATGTGGACCAGGACTATGAAATATATATATATAAAACATACAATTTTAAGTAAAGAACATGTGATTAGCTGAACACTATCACAATCACTAAATTTTAAATAAAGACTACTGGAAAGGTACTCAAGTATTTCATCTAACCTTTGTATCCTTTAAAAACTGCTAGATGTTGGATAAGCTTCAAATATGCTAATGCTGTGTCAGATGAACTGAAGACATCCAAGAAGTAGTCAGGTTCAAGTTATATAACATTTACATGGAAAGAAGGTTATATTATAGGAAAGGAATAGAAACACGATATGCAAATCTTGAGATACTTTCAGCTAGAAATTACCTTGAAACATCAGGAAAACAAGTTGCATGAACAAGTGCATTAAATCTAGCAAGAGAGGAACTGATGACATGCAAAAAGAAAAAGGTATTAAAACAAGCAAGGCATCATAGTCCTAGAAAGTAGTATGAAATTAAAAGTAAATAAAACTAGTCTTTAGAATGAAATCAAGAATTCTAGAATAATGAAAAGATAAATCTATTCATGTCATAGCTACTTTTTTCTCAGCAGGGAATCTATACAATACTTATTATTTATGTTAAATGTTGGTGGTTACCACTATTCCCTGAAAGCTTAAGCTACTAGGATGTTGAATAAAAATTATCTTATTCTCTAAGTCTCTCCCTCACTTGTGGACCCCACCCCAAAAGATCAAGAGAGCCCAACATATGAAATTCCGTATAAATTGTGAGGTTGTAGATGCAAGGATTTGAATTCAGGGACACTTTGGTATTATGTTACATTTTGTTTGTTTACGACTATTCCTAAAACCTTACGTTGTTAGGAAGTGTCATAACTGTTATTTAACACTCTTAACAAATTTGCAATTTTCATTTTGATTAGAAAAGAAATAAAAATAAAAGAATGAAAGGAGCATCACTAAAGATCAGCATTAGAAAAGAAAAGAAACAAAAGTAAACTAATACAGGTTTTTACTAAAGATCACCTGCCATATATTTCCCATGCAGTGGCACGAAGTAAGTATGAAGAGCCTACTAATTGCAACACAGATGCAGGGACAGAACTTGGTTGCGCACAGAACTGGAAAGCATTATTGCTTCCTGATCCACTTTCTTGTGACAAGACTTGTGAATCCATTGGCTTCTGTAAATTCTTAAGCCATGCAGTACTAAAAGCACCATCAGTTGTCATTGAAGAAGTTTCGGACCCAAACTCACTAATCAGTTGAGAACTCAATCTAAGTTCCTGCAAGAATTATACGTAATAGAAGGGGAGAGGGGAGAAATGTTAGGAAATTGAACAATTTAACATGTTAGATAATCGAAGACCATTGGAATATCTTCAAAGAGTCCACATTACCTTGCAAACATTAATTGGACTTGTTCTAAGCTTCATTGAAGCCTTGGGACCAAATGAAACTAGAGGCCTTTGCACATGCTGCAAATGATGATACAAAATTACAATTTGCTTCTTTCTTTTTTTTAATGAAAAGATGAAATTTTATTTCGCAAAAGAAACTGTACTGCAACAAGGATAGCAATCCACCATGAATATATAAGAGAAAACAATAATTCATGCTACATCTAGTTTAGCAAACCAAAACATATTCATGACACTACAGGTTTCCGTAAAAATACATTGCAATGCCGTGCTCACCGTTAAATCAAATTTAGCCATCGCAAGATGATTGGACGCCACTAAACGCTTTAACTTCAAATTTTCTGCCCTCTTCAGAGACCCCCTTAAGAGAACAAATAGTTGTTGCTGGACAGACAGTGAAATGCCTATTCTGGTTAAAGGGGAATATGACGAGCCCAGTATTCCAGTTGTACTAGATATACCAGTTTCGGACAACAAATTGCAGATAGCTGCTAAGGTGTAAGCAAGACATGTGTCATTACTTTGCTGCACAAGTTGAAAATCATAAGGCCCTAGTAGACAACATATCCGTGAAGGAAGAATAATATCACGATGCTTTTTTAACTGAGATGCATGTATATAATCCAAATGGCTATAGAAAACCCAAAGTCAGACACGATATAACTACTGACATGATGACATACGAGTGATTTAAGATAAGAATGACTACATAAACGAAGAAAATTACCAGTTGAGAAAAATGTACTGCTTCAGTCAAAACCTGAAGATTGTAACAAGCAGAAAATTATTAAACACAGGGAAATATAATGACAGAATGCTTCATAACTAAAGGAGAGTAGGAAATTGAGTTCTTTAGGCCCCCTCCTCGTGCTCACCTCCAAAGCTTGTTTCGGGTGCCCAAAATGGAAATGCATCATTCCCAAACAAAGCAAGGCAATTTCATATCTTCCAAAGGTATTGCAACCAGATGCAGGAGGAACAAAATCAAATCCTTCAATCCCTGCACTTTTGTGCTAATGTTTATTGGATTAGTTAATTTGTTTTTAATACATTTAAAAGAGACCAAATGGTGGACACAAATGGTGACCAACTAACATAAAGTTGCAGCTTGAAAGCCATCATTTAAAGGCTTAACATAAGCCAATGAATAATGTCAAACTTAACTTTCATTGAGACAACCAAGACTAGGAGCATGCCATTGGACATGTATGAAAAGCCATGAAGATAAGTGATAGATCCAGTCATAACAATTATCTCCTTTAATAGGAGCATCACCAAGAATAGCAATGGCTCACCATTTCCAATTTACATTCAATGTATTAGGTTACCAAATGAAAGAAACATCTGCAACAGCACTTGATCAAGTAATTATCAAACTAGATACAGAGCTAAGTTCTGACATACCTGTAATCAAAATAGCGGTGAACATTCTCCAAAGCAGCAATACAATCATCATGATACAAACCATTCAAGTAACGCAAGAAGTGAACCTGCATCAAAATTCAGAAAAAATGACAAAAGAAACATACTCTAAGTGCAAGTACAACACAAATTACCAAACAGGAAAAAAATTCATGCGAGTTACTAACGCGATGTAGCTCAGGTGCCAGTTTTTGAAGCTGCCTTAGCATAAGTTCAAAATCATTTAAAGAGAAAGAGCTCCCCTGTCTTCCAAACGAATATTAATTAAGATTCAGTACAACCTAACGAACATAAAACAAATAGGAAAACCAAAATTTTCACAGATATATGCATCACTTACTTTTCAAGTGCATCAGCTTGCTCCTGTAGAAATCCTTGTATCTGCCAGTTAGTTCGTAGGAATATGCCACCACTGGGATCAAGATCTCTTAATGTATTGCTTGTAGGATGTGCATAATGACAAGCTTCTCTAAGTTTGCCGCCATGTTTGAATTCTGGGTCACCAGGGACCTCAATATCTGCATGTTTAGTTTATATTATGCATGATTATGATTGACATCGCATTGAAATTTGAACACACAATATTTTAGAGCAAACCCATCAATTATGGAATACAAAAATAGTGAGCATAACAAATGAAACTCTTTGTCTTTGTCCCTCGCATGCCAGGTTTTGTTTCAGAACCACAGATATTTGGACGTTTGAATCAGATAGAGTAAAAGAAATAATTGATATAAATATAATGATCATGATGTTGCCTGAATTTGAAGTGCTCCAGATGGCTCTCAAACTTATTTGTTGACTCCAGAATGCCAGTGACAATGAAATCAAGATTGTGTTAGATTTTAGTAAGGAATGTTAACTGATCTGGAGATTAAGTAATACTATTAGCAAACTTCACAAGTTTCAATGAAGATATCAAGTGGCTTCAACTATTCATAACTCTATCCCATATCAGGAGTGTCCTATTTGATTCAAAAATAACTTTATGCAGTAGGTTTTGAAGACCATTGTTGTCAAGCACAAAGACCTCTATGATGTCATAGCATCTCTACATGCTTCACGAGAATGATGCTTTGTATACCTTCAACCAATCCAACAAGTGCTTGGGGTGCATGAAGATGAAAAGAAACTCTTCCACCAGCTCTTTCCCTTGCTTCGATTTCTTCAGTGACTTTCTCAAAAACAAGATTCTCCAGTTCCATGTTTTCATATTCCGGAGGTGTTTCTAAATCATTACTAGAATCATCTAAGTGAGGTGCCTCATACGGAGGACAACTTGAGATAGCTTCTTTACAGTACATCCCTATACTTGTCAAAAGATGGCATGCACCCTGCATTAATATTAAAATTATATGAAACACTAGTTCCCTGTAAAAGCTTTCATTACCATAAAAACTAACAAGAACAAACACAACACAACACTCATTTCCCCATCGAATATAGAAGGAACTGAAAAACAAATGGAATGTATTTTTAGAAAGATAAAAAAAACTAACAATACCTCAAAGGATAAAAGATTAAATGCAAGTATGCAACGACGAAGAAACATCCCCAGGTGACTATTTGGATCCAAAATGACTTGGTCATCTTCCAGAACACCTGCTTCGGGACCGCCAAGGATTCCTAAAGAAAAATATCAAAACCAAATGACTATCAGCAAGCAAGTACAGCACAACATCAGCAACAACAAAAAAGGGTAATTTAAGATGAACTGACCTCGCATATCACTAAAGAAGTTAAACAAATCATCCGGCGAAGACAGAGCCAACAGCTTACTGGTTAAATGGTCGGTTAACCAATAGTTATATAAGCCCCCAATCCCCCTCAATTGATGTATAAGCTCATCCAATTTGGGCTCAAAAATATCATCATAAGACTGCCAAAAGCAAATAGCAACTAAATTACATGGGTTGTCCAAAGATTGAAGCTTTAATTTGGGAGAAGAGGGAAAACTTGGAAGTACCTTAGTGAGAGACAACAAGAAGAGGCCGAGGCGGTTGTGCTGATTGACGGTGGAGAAAGGGAAGGGGACTGAAATTTGAGCGGCCGGCGCGTAGACCTGAAGCAATATGCAGACTGAGACTTTGTGTGGCGTCACTGCGAAAGCCCCCGGCGGTTTCACAATCCCGGCCATTCGAAATGACGCACCTCTCGCAGTTTCACTCTCACTCTGTCTTCTACTTTTCTGGTTGTGGATTGAGGATCGTAGCCAGAGCTCTTACCTCAGAGTCGAAGTGAGAGTCTTTCTAGGGATTGAGGTTTTGCAGGGGTTTTTAGAGACGAAAATGGGTATTTTAAAAAAGAACCGGGAAGTTTTGGTTTCTTTTCTGCTCTCCTCTCTAGAGGAAGAGAACCATTTTTATCTGTTTATTGATTTGTGTGATTTGATCCAAAAAAAAAATTTATATTTATTTATGTGGCAAAATGGAAAGAAGTTAAAAAGAAAATTGGAGCATTTTTTCTCACTACTTTAATGCAAGTTGTATCATAATTATGGATTCCGAGCCTCTACATTTATAGCATGTTTACTAATCCATAATTGGCTAATGAGGAATTGAATTGAGGAGGAGTTGGATTGAGGAGAATTAGATTATGAAATCCTATTGGAATTGTTTACTAAATCATATGGATTGAGGGGGTCACTCTCTTGTTCATACGAGGAGAGCCTTGACGGCTAGGGTTAGACTTTCTCCAGTTTTCTTTACTCATTCTCTACACCGTCTCTCTCAGTCTTCTCTAATTGTCTCTTTTGGTTCTTCTTGGTATATTGGGTACGACGTTATTTTTTATTTTGTGCTCTTTGGTTCTCTGTGGGGTGGCTGTGTCGACTTCCTTTCTGGATTCCCAAGGACTAGTCACTGGTGAGGGGTCTCCATCTTAACGCTATGGACGTGGCCACTACTTCTTCTACTCAAAGGGATGACAAGTATGCGGCACCAAACGGGAATCAGAAGCTTGCGGAAACTAGTGTTGGGCATCTAATTGTTAGTGGCATGGATTTTTATGATAAGCGTAGTTTTTGTATCGAGGATTTTGTTGACAAAGCAGAGGAGACCAGCCTCGAGGGGTCTCCAAGGTCTCCCTAATAATTCTCCTATGGAACGTTTGTGGGCTTAGCAACCGATAAACGTTCCTACTATGAAGATCTTTCTTCGGAATTTTCTTCAGACTAAGATGCCAATTTTGGTCTCCCTTACTTGTCAACTGGGGCTTTAGATCAAGAAAATTGGAGGTGGCGATTGGTGTTTGGTTGGATCTGTTATGATACTCACAATACGTTTTTTACTCTGTACGAAGAACTATGATGCTTTCTTTAGATCATAGAAGGCTTTCTTTGACAGTACCTGCGTAGTGATGGGATGTGTTTCAATGGTTGGGTGATTGGTTGGATCTATTTTGATACCTATAGTACGTTTTTGACTCTATATGAAGAACTATGATGCTTTTTCTAGATCATAGGAGGACTTCTCTAATAGTACCTACGTAGTTATGAGATGTTGTTTTAAGGGTTTTGTGGTTGGGTTTTAGGTTGGTTTGTTTCATATAAGTTGTTTGACTCTTCTGTTTAGTCGATAACATTGGTGGTACTCTTTCCTATCCCGGGGTTTTGTTTTCTTTGGGAAGGTTTTAACGAGGCCGTCATTAACATGCTAGTTCTTACCATATAATGTTCCTTTCGGTTGAATGAAATACCATCTTTTCTCAACAACAACAAAAAACCATATGGATTGAGAAGAGTTAGATTTCGAATTCCTATTGAAATTGTTTACTAAAACATATGGAATTAGGGCAGAAGTGGTGCTAATTACTAAAATGTCCTTGTTGTCGGGTTAAAGTAGATGGCAAATTTAGAATTTCGAAAATTGTATGAGGATATAATGTGTAAAAAAAGGTGAATTCTTAAAGATTAGTTCTCCAGGGATTCAAATACCATCTCCCACCCAAGAATTGAATTCTTCCAAAATCAGGAATTCAATTCCTAATTTTGTGTGGGCCTCACTTACTTTTCAATTCCTTAATGTGAAGTAAACGCAGGAATCTTCTATAGGTGAAATTCAATTCTTGATGAGAATTCCAATTCCTAATTAGTAAACACACCGTTAAAGGCTGTGCATTTACCCGCATTTCGCAACATCTGAACTATTCTATTAATCTATTCGTTTAAAATATGACATATCAACAACAAGTATTATTTATTTATTTTTCACGAAAAAAAGTGTTTAAAATTAACAAGTCTTTTATTGATTAAATAAAAAATAAAGTAGCAATCCACGAAAGTTACCCATAACCTTCAAAGTACATGAAAAAGTGTTATATGGAAGATCAAAATGGAATATCCTTTGAATAAACATCTTCACTCATCGCCCCTTCTCAATATAATCAATTTACCAAAAAAAATATATCCCTACATTCAACAATTTGGAAAACCAGTTTGATTTGTATTTTGCATTTGTGTTGACACCTGCTTATTTCATGGTTGTAGGGGTAGATTTGTGGTAGAGACAGAAATTGTGGCTTGTATGGTGGCCTGGGTGGCAGGGATAATAAGGGAGGGAAGAGGGAGTTGCCTTTCTGATTTTGTTTTTTTAATCTTGGATTTTGTGATTTTTTACTTTTTAAATTTTAAATTGAATTAAGTTATTAGATTTTTTCTTTTCTTTTCAAAGTTTCCTTATGTGTCATGTGTCATGTCTTAAACGGTTAGATTATTAGGATGGTCTAGATGTTGTGAAATGCAGGTAAATGCACAACATCTAAATGTATAGGCTTGGGATCTCATAATTATCACTTTTTTCAACACTTCATGTGTTCATGGGCATAATCATGATTCTATAATACAAAGCAAAGAGTTAACTATGGACTTATGGTTATGCTTATGGATACGTGTCAAATGTTGAGAAAGGTGGTGAGGTATACATTAGGATAAAGTGGTGAGCAAATATATTTCCAACAGAAAATATTTCATCATCCCCTAGAAGTAGAAAACTCCTACATTTAATGGCATGTGAGTAGAAAGTTTTTCTTATATTTTTAATAAATTATTTTTGTACATGCATCAAACTCAAACTGTGATTTTGCACATGTGTACGGACATAAATAGTCAAAATAATATAAATATATTTTTATTTGATCAAGGGAGGAACTATCAACTTGAATCTCTTCTAATATTGAGAAAAAATGTCTCTAAATTAAATGCTAGTTGGTTTTTTTTTTGTTTTTTGTTTTGTTTGTGATAATGTGATCACATTACATACTTCAAAACTCCTTTTATTTTATTTTATTTTATTAATACAAACAATTGAAGTAAGAGGATTTACACAAATATTTACTGGTGTCTACGAATTTCAAATCTATGATCACATGAATAAAAGTAAAAGAACTCAACCATCTATATTCCATCACCTATATAAGGTTTTTATTTATTTATTTTTGGTAATGAAAAGACAAATCTAAAAACGCATCAAGCTTAGCGGGACCCATCTACCGCTTGTAAGCCAGAACAGTATTTCTAAGCCAAAAAATCTCAAGAAACAAGTAGCTCACAGGAAAAGAGTCAATAAAAGGAAAAAATTCTCACTTTTTTTTTTCCTTTTTTATTTTTTGTTTAATGCGTGTTAGAAGCTTAGAAAGCAACATCATCATCTTCACCTGCTAGTCCATGAAATGAAACAAACCTAACAGCCTTCTTCAACCTCACCGATAACCAAAAGGCCTCTAATTTACCAAAAGTTTCAGGCTTTCGATCCTCTCGATCTACCAATACTATGGCCACCAATGGTGCCCCTCCGGTCAGCCCCTTTGCCTATATTTACTTGTTTTTTGTATGTATTTGAAAAGGTTTTGATATTCATGGTGGGCAATTGTGAATTTTCTGTTCGAGCAGAGAGCTGCGGACGCAGAGAATAGCTTGGAGAAGATCAAGCGTCATCTGGCTTCGGGTTCTGGCCGGAACTTGTTGCAGGGCCCACTTCTTAAGCGATCCGAGACGGTACGATCCCATAGCCTCCCATTTGTCTTTCTTTTACTTTCTTTTTTTGTGGTTTCAAACTATTTTTAGGATTAGATTTTGGTTCTTGCGAAAGTTCAGTTTCTTTTTTGTTGGGTAAATTCCGAATTTAGATTCTGTTGGCTTTTCATTGAACCGCTTGTACTGCGAATTAGAAAAATGTTAAGCTCCCGTTGATATTATGGAAGTTCGGTCATTTCAAAACTGAAGTCATGCTTGAAAGAGTTCTAAATGTAATTTGGACACTGGGATGTTTGGCGAGCTTTTCTTTGTAGTGCTCTTTGTTCTGGAAATTATTGAACTGCTGTTTTCTTTTAACAGCTGAGAAAATGGAACGAGCGGTGGGTGATCTTAGACCCGACAACAGGGAGAATGGAATACAAGTTAGTTGTGCAAGACATTCTTACTTCAATTTATGCCTTGTAGATGCATTGACCAACACCATACTTTTTTATGATATAGGATTAGGAGAAATGAGCCGACTGTCAAGGGAACCATTCTCTTTGATGCAAATAGCACAATCACCCTTTCTCCAGTGAACTTCCAGTAAGATTCATTTTTGCATAATATCCGTTTTATATAACAGTCATCTGTGCAGGTTGTAATTTCAATGATGGGTTACATGATTTCTTTTTCTGTTTTGTGTTTTCAGTGGGATGCAAAAGTATGATGGCTGCTGTTTCTGTATCCTCATTTATTTTCTCTAGTATTTCCGTAATGTAGAAAACAAAATGAGGCATATCTTTAACTTCTATAGAAAACATTCTTGTAAATCTGGATCGGAATTTCTGAACTTGCATGCTTCTTAACTTCATTCTTTAGATATTGGGACCCCACAGAAAAAAGACTACTTCCTCTGTGCAGAGACTCCTGGTGCAGCTAGAGCATGGGTATCAACACTACAGTAAGTTCTTTCCCTTTACATTATGCTGTAGTGATTATGTAGATGTTATTATATATCGTACAGTTTTGTCTTTATGCGCATGTTATAAATACTTTATAACCTCTAGGGCAGAGTTATATGCTGCTGATTTAAATGAGAAATTAGTTAACACATGTAATGGAGATTATCGCTGTGGGTTGAGGAAAAAACAAGGGTTTTAGAATTTGTTTTCCTATTCGTACTATTTAATTTGAACTTTCCCAATGTAGTTTGAGTTCTCTTTTAGACCGCCCATTGCATATAGTTGGGCATTGTGAAGTTCGCTTGTAGTTTACAGGCTCAAATGTAATGGCTTATCCAAAAATTTCCTCATCTTCAAGTAATATATTAGCAAGTTACTTCTCTTAAAATGTGACTTATCAGGGGAAAAAGGACTCTTAGTTTGTTATGTTACTTCAGTCAAAGATATTATTCATGCATCATATGGTTGATGTAAATTTTTTGTATGATGTCAATAGAAGCCTGTGGTCCATTGGGGATGAATTGGAATAGGGTGCATTTTCAAGACTAAAAGACTTAATTTTCTGTTGTCATAGTGAAAGAGGCAATGCTTATCTGACAAAAATTCCACCTTTCCTTTTTTTCCTGTGTGGTATTTGACGAATCATTTCCATAAAGACCGGATTAGCAGTTTCCATTACTACATGTTTCATCTAATCTTGTCTTTTGCTCTTTTTTCATTTTTTTCTCCTCTGATGCAGAGCAACACAATTGGTTTTAAAGGCCCATAAAGAAGCTGTGAATTCCTTGAGTGGAAATGGTTCTGCGAAACTGGGAACGGTTGCAGCAGTAGTTGCTGCTGCCAATTCGACTGCTTTGGAGAGTTCCAAGGATGTTGAAGCAGCAATGCATATTTCTTTGAGAAATGCTTTGGGAGTGATAACAAATAAGCCAACTGATGGTCCAATGGATGATTTTGCAATTATGAAGGTACTGCTTATGATCTAGTTATTTACACTGCCAACATTCATTTTGAAATGGCTTTTACAGTATAGTTTGTTAATGAAAGGGCCCTGGTTTCAATTGTACTTTATCAGTTCTGTGTCATGAGAAACAGTTTTAGAAGGTAATTGACACCCTATAGTGTTTAAAACATTCATTTGTGCACAATAGAGATAGAAACATGCTATATCATTGAATTTCTTCCAAACTTGTGAGAAGCAAACATGAGGAATGTTGACTCCTCTGCAGTCCTTCAAATCCAATTGCTCTTTGTGATAGTTTATTTCACTTAGACTTTGTTTTCTGATTGTGTATCTCTGTTCTGTAGGAGACATTACGGGTCAAAGATGACGAACTACAAAATTTGGCTAGGGACCTTCGTGCACGCGACTCAACAATTAAAGAAATAGCAGAAAAATTAACTGAGACTGCTGAAGCTGCTGAGGCTGCAGCCTCTGCAGCTCATACAATTGATGAACAAAGGAGAATTGTTTGTGCAGAAATTGAGCGCTTAAAAAAAGATTCAGATAAGCAGCTGGAATCTTCCATGTTAAAGGTATTGATAAGCTCTTCTTTGTTAATTTTGTAGTGTCTTTGGATAAGTGATCTCCTTTCCCCCTCCACTACTATAAATTATTAATTTGGAAAAAGAAAAAAAAGACTGATCTTTTTGTTCTGAGAGCACTTTTGATTGTTCAACTTTTTGTGTGGCTTTTGTTTATATTTGTAGCTAAAAGATTCTGAAGAAAAGGCTATGGCCTTAAGCAAAGAAAGAGACCAATTGATCAGGCAGAGAGATTCTGCTCTTCAGGAGGCACACATGTGGCGTTCTGAGCTTGCAAAAGCTAGAGAGCGTGTTGTGATATTAGAAGCAGCTGTCGTGAGAGCAGAGGAGAAGGTTAGGGTTGCAGAGGCAGATGCTGAAGCTAGAATAAAGGAGGCTGTGCAGAAAGAATCAGCTGCGCTGAAGGACAAGCAAGAGCTCCTGGTCTATGTGAATAAGTTGCAAGCACAGCTTCAAAGGTTTAGTACCTTCTGCCTTTTACCCAATATATAAGTGGCTTGGGGATTATAATCCTTTAGTCCCTTATTAAGATATCATCAATATTTTATTAATCAACCATTTCATGTTGACAGACATCACATTGATACGAAGCAAGTGTTCGAGGAGAAGTCCGAGTCTGGCAATACACCCCTGACTAAACATGTAGACTTGTCTGAAGAAAATGTTGATAAAGCATGCCTCAGTGTTTCTAGAACAGTCCCAGTACCAGGGGAGAGTGTAGTTCACATGGCTGGGGATCAGGTCAACCACCGGCGAGCTGGAGATGGTGAATGGAGTGACATTCAGGCTCAAGATGCAAGGATAGCTGATGTAAGAGAAATTGCCCCCGAGTCGGAAGCAAGTAGCTTGGATATTCCTGTTGTTAGCCAACCAGCTGGTAACCAACATGAACAAGGAGGGAACTCTTTTCATCAGCCTTGAAAATGAAGTGATACGTTTGTAGAGCAGAAAACTTGAAATTGTAGGGCGTGCGGCGGACTATATAGAAGTCAGTTATAGGAGAAATGTGAACTTGGTGTACTTTTTATACCCTTTCATTTATCAAATTGAGGTCTTGGCAGCCTGAGTCTGCATGGATCAGGCTACACGTCTGTATGCGCCGCATTGTGTCGAATATTCCACAGATAAAGAAAACACGTGCTAGGCCCATCTTTGTATAATGCGTTCCATGTGATCCCGCTGGCCACGTGCAAAAATTTATCCTGATTGTGTTCATATTGTGCTATTAACAGAGGGTTTATACTTATGTGGAAGAAGTATCTTTGGAGCTTCTTCCTAAACTATCTATCATGTTTCTGAAAAGAACCTAAGTGGAATTTTCTGTGCAACAATCCGAACATTTCGTTTTTCCCAACTTGTTCGTTTTATTAATCTATTTATTTACATTTCTGTGAGTTTTTTCTCCTTTCTGCGGGCAGTACGAGAAGTTCTATGATATTGAATATTGATGGTGGTTTTTGCTTTTTGGGTATGGTGTGGTCATTTACAACTATAAAAGCAAACCCCACAGGAACTGTTTCTCAAAAGACAAAGAATATCCAAAATTTTGGAATCTAACTTATATGGTTAAACCTCATTAAGTGGAGAGAATCCGCATTGTAATTGGGTGTATGCACCCATATGTGTATGGAAATATTTTTGCTCACTACTGTTTAGGCCTAAAATGTCACAAGAAGTCCAAGAATGTTTAAAGCCCAATATAATATATAATGCCGATAATGCGTTAATCCAAGCTATATTTTGAGAATTTATCCATTAAATAAATATAGAAATAGTGTACATGTCATACTAAGCAAATAATACATTTTCCTATGCTAAACCACCCGACAAGCCACATACATGCATGGGGCTTGTTGAGAGGGTTGTGGTGTGAATGGTTACAAGGAGGCCCATCAAAAAGTTCAAAAAATGGAGGTTTTTGGGCTGCTTGGGAGCACAAAAACCCAAGCCCATTTGTATTGAGCCTATTGAATGGATAAGCAGAGAGCGTGTCTTCTTCCAGCCTTTATTACCCGATCTCCAATTTTCTACCTTACAGCACCAAAACCACTACCAGTCTTGCTTCAGCGACTACTACCCAACCCCCAATTGCCCCGCACTAAAGCCTCAGTCATACTTACTGTGTCACCAACTTGAGCTGCTCTTTCATCACCTGCTTGAGCTTCAGCGGCTATAAAAGGAAGCGCCCAAAAGGGAAGAAGGGGAACGAATAAAGAACAGCAGCAATAGAGCAAGCTATAATCTCACTGCTGGAAACCATCATTTTCTTCTCCCATCAACCATCTTCTCTTTTTGTTTTTGTTTTTGTTTTTTTCCAGAAACCATCATCTTCTTCTCCCAGCAACTATCCTCTCATTTTTCCAAAAGCCATCCTTTACCTTTTTTCCAAAAACTAGAAGCCATTCCAAGCTCTAAAATAGCCTTGATCCAAAATACTGTTTCAAGTCAGGCAGACGCTCTTGCTAACCTCTTGCTAAACTCGTGGAGACTTAGCTCCCATGCCACAAGTCACTCAAGCCAAGCCAAAATTTCAGTTCACAACAATCATTATCAGCTTGGTGAGAAGAAACCAGAGTATTCCCTAAGAATCAGCATTCTTTCGGGGTATTTTGGGGCCTAATTCTTGAACTCAGGCAAAGGGGCAACGTCACTCTCTCTTTACAGTGGCCCAAGTCCACCTAGAGCTGTTGGAACAAAAAAGATCCCCACAACCACTTTAACCCAATGTGTACTTTCACAATCATTCTTAACACTTGACACGTGTCCATGGGCCTAACGATAGTTAACTTTTTACTTTGTATTTATGGATCATGGTTATGCTCATGGACACATGTCAAATGTTGAGAAGGATGATGAAGGTACACCTTAAGTTAAATTGGTGAGTAAAAATGCTCTCATATCTCTATAGCACTTATCACGTGATATGTATGTATACACCAAGTAATTATAGTGTTGTAGTGCAGTAGTATGGTCATGTGGTATAATTTGTCCACATGTTATAATATAAGTGGATATTTATTGATACTATTCCGTAAAAGGAGGAAATATCAACCATGTCGTTTACCCATATTATAACGCGTGTACATGCTATACCATGTAATCCTACTACCGTACTATTATATAATTTCTCGTATGCACACGTCTTTATAGTGCCCCTCACGTGACATATACTTTTTTTTTTAAAAATAAACAAAAGGATTATGCAAGATTAGCTCCTCAGTATCAGTCATTAAATGCACAAACATCCACCACCCTTAAAGAGGGGACCAACACTCCGGAAGCCCGCCCGTCCCCTTGATAATAATTTATTAATAAGAAACAAAAAAGAGATACAAGAACAACATGGGGGACCAAACTAAACCTTGCGGAAGAGAAAGACAATGACAGAAATGCACAACAACATGCTGACCTAAGAGACCAAAACTCTGAAAGAGTAAACAAAAGAAACTAGGAGAACCTGTAATTAGGCATGCCCAGCCAGTCCCGCTGACAAAAAGGCAAAATAAAAGAAGGTGCAGTATCCCCCCAAATTAAACCAGAGTCCAAAGCACCATGATTTGCCAAAACATCAACAGCACGATTACCCTCACGAAACATTTATCACATGATATACCCATATCTTTATTGCGTTCATGTGTGCTTATATAGCTCATACTTAATCCAACTCCTCGATTCAATTCATCCTCATCTCATTACATATTAAAAAAAAGGGAGCTTTAGTAATATACCCAAAATAGGACATGAAATTATAAAAAAACCCTATATGGAATAGACTTTAGAAACACACCCAAAAATCATTTACTATCTAATAAATGAGTGTTGAAGTTCCTATAAATTACATCTCTATCATTTATTAACTTAAAACAAGCCCAATACAAAAAACTCAAAAAAAACCCAAAATAAGCCCAGCAAGCCCGAAGTACATTGTTAATACCATGTCATAGAAGGGTATTGTTAATACCATGTCATAGAAATACATTGTTAATATCATGTCATAGAAGTACAATGTTAATATCATTTCATAGAAAAACATTGTTAATACCATTTCATACAAAAAACCCATAAAAGCCCAGCAAGATATCCGATATCCTTTGCAAAAACATTGTTAATACCATTTCTGAAAAATCTGTTAATACTATGTCATGGAAGTACCCTGTTAATACTATGTCATAGAAATCAACTCAATTGCAAGGTATGAACAGTTTAACAACTGTTCATACCATTTACTGGAAGCTAACAACTATATTTCATTTGCATAATAGGTACGATAACTTAAAACAAGCCCAACACAAGCCCAACACTAATTTAATGCTAAAAAGGGTAATAAAGATATTTCATCTTATTAATTAAATTAAAAAATATACAATTGTTGATTTTTGGGTTTATTTTGGGTGTGTTTCTATTGTTGATTTTTGGGTTTATTTTGGGTGTGTTTCTATGTTTTAAATAGTGTAGGGATATGTAGGTGTTTAGAGGTGCACACCATCCTCCAAATATGCCTAAACCAATCTATACAGTCATAAACTTGGGAAAGATGGATCAACAGCCAGCTGCACCACTGGTCTCAGCTCATCCCAGTTTCCATTTATAAAGAAATCGTTGTCGCTTGGAATATCCCTCAAGCTTGAATAAGATGTTGCATATGGAGTCTCCCCCACAAATTTAAACCACTGATTTGTTTCATCAACTTGTTCGTCCACATGAACTGGTTTTGATGATGATCTTTCAATGCGTTGCATGACGGCCGACTCTTGAGGGCTCACGTGTGGCTCGCCGCAGTAGTTCTCAGATTCGAAGCTGCATGTTTTAGAACTTGAATCGGTAGGGTTTTGTTTGGTGTTGCCTTCTTTCCAATTATCTGGTGTGTACTTTTTGTAAGATGGGATTCGTTTGAAAATTCTGCAGAGTGTCCAAACTTCCTGCAAACCAATCACGTCATTCAAAATTGTGATTAGCTTTCTGACTTGCAAATAATTAGACAAATAACTTAATGAGGAGATATAATCCAGCACTAATGCGTAGGGTTCGTAATGTTCTCTTGCAACAATTAACCTAATTAATGTATTAGATTCAAGTAAATATAAGTATCTTAATTTTGTTGCGCAATATTATCTATAATATAACATTGCCGTCAATCTGATACATATAAGCATCTCATGTTGCACCAATTGTTTTCTTGTAACGATCGAGTGTTTTCACATATCATACTTGTCAATGAGATCTACATATATTTAAACAAAATTTCACTTAGAGCATACAAGTTCACAATATGACAACACAACTCTATCAAGAAAGTTTACACATATAAATTGTGGTCTTATCATACTTCACTTGGGGCATACGATAAATTTAACACATATATATACAAAATTTGAGTCACCTAACTAAGACTATAAGGCCATCTCCAATGTTAAGACCCCAAATTCTTGATCTGGGTCCAAACCTATGTTAGGCCTTCTCCAATGCCCTAGAAACCCAAAATCCAATTTACTTTTACTCATGTGCATCAATTAGAGCAAAAAAGAATTACAAAGCCTTTAGGCGCCACCATTTTTAGACTCATATGAGAGTTTTGGTATGAAAATTTGGGTATTACATTAGAGATGCCCTAAGAATTAGGGAAGAGACTTACAGCTTCTTGTGTAATGTCCTTAGCATTGAGGAAGTTGGTAGTTTTCCCATGGCCGTGAGGTGGAAGGCGAAACTCATTCATCATCCAATCAGTTTTGGTGCCTTTGCCAGCACTCCCACGGTAGTAGACTAATGATTTCTTGAGGCCAATGCACTCGAGGGGCTCTTTCACTGAATATATGGGCTTGTCAATGCCAGTCGCTTTCCAAAATCCAGAACCCGTCACTCTGTTAGGCCTTATGCTGTTCCTGTATTTTCTCCCTCTTCTGCAAAAGAAGTAGCACTCTTTATCCCCCACAGTGCTTACTTCTTCATTGTTACCCGAAAACAAGCAACTCATGAGAGCAAATTATAAATTATAATATATATATATATAGGTTAGAATGACACATGCATGCAATGAAGTTGGTCAGTTATATATATACGATGAACTCTTTGTGTTTTGTATGTCTCAACATGTTTTGCTTAACTTAATAGGAGATATAGACTCATATGCAAATAGTGTTTGTTACGACAACTTTTAGGACCCCTAATCAGCGGAAAAAGTTACATAATTCAGAGTGATGGGACAATTGTGTCTTACAACATTCATCTCAATTGTCCTATCACTCCACGGCATGTAAATTTTTTTCCTCTTAACCATTTCACGTTGTCCTAGCTATCTAGCTAACTAAATTGGGTAGCTAGCTCATTTTGTTCAACTTTTTCTTTGGAAGAAATTATTTAATAGCGGACTTAAAATTCAAATTAAAGTGATGATTAGACAACTAACTAGAACCCTAATTTTGCTTCGGATGGAGATTTTAGTTTCGATAAGCAGACAGTTTGCTGAGTAGTTTCATTTCCTAGCATACATTAAAAATACCTATATATGCATAAATGATTGCTATAAGACATGCAAAACGCGCAGCCTCCTCGTATAATTCTCTCTTTCTGCCATACCAGGTGTACTGTAAAGATCTATCAAGTTCATATCTGAGATATTAATCCAACATATTCTCAAGATTTTTGCATACATATTTATTCACAGATACACATATATAATCAACTGAAAATCAAAAATTATCAAGGGTGGTCTTACTTGGAAGATCCCAAGGATCATATTTGTAGATATCAATCTGTTTGATAAGCTCCATGCTAATGGGTTTCTTCTCCACCTTCTTCTTTAAATAAAACCCAACAAGCTCTTCATCAGTTGGATGAAATCTAAACCCTGGAAGCATCATTTCCTCATCATCCTCCTTAACCTTCTGATCTGAAGAATTTCTCATCACCTTTGCCACCTCCATCTCTCTCTCTCTCTCTCTCTCTCTCTCTCTCTCTCTCTCTAGACTCTACTATTCTTCTCAGCGCTATAGTATCAATCTTCTTATATATATAGAGTAAATATCTTAGTTAAGTTTCTCCCCCACGAGAATTTAAATTAATTAATTAATTAAAATATTATATATATCGATGTTTCGAGCGGTGGTGGTTGCCTCAGTCAAGTCATGGCATGATCGAAAAGGTCTTGGAAGAAGTCTATATCTCATATGCTGGTCCCTCTGACTCCGTCCACATGCAGGAGAGTTCGAGTTCTAGCCTTTGACCCATTTTGTCCACTTTTGGCAATCTCCCATTTTTGTAGGGGTGAATTTTTAAGTCTAAAACGTGAATAATATATATTAGATGATATAGAGCATTGTGTCTCATTGGGCTTTAACCCATAGGCAAACCTGCTCTGATACTATAATGAAAGTTGAAGTTCCACTCCAATCCCAATTAGCAATTAGAGAATAGTCCAACTCCTCATAAGCCCTTAAAAGATTTTTAACTTTTCAATATCGCATTCATATTCTCACATTTTCTCCTTCTTTTCTTCTATTTAATTAATTTTCTCCTTCTTTTCTTCTATTTCTTCTATTTAATTAATTAGTCTTTCATATACTGATTATGTGTGACTAGTTGTGATTTGTGGAACAATCCTGGGTAGGCTTAGAAAAGGTAAATTATTAATCATGGAAGGTAAAGAACATGTGACATGCGACCTTTAGAAATTTGGGGATATGGATCATGTAAAATAGTTTAAAAGTCTACCTGAGTGGGCATCTCCTTTGACTAATATATTGGCCACGTACCTTACTCTTTTATTGGGACAATTAATTTCAACGAGAAGCTCAGTAAACAATATTAATTATTGCTGGGGGGAGAGATATTTGACCCATTTTAATGCATCACATAGAATTATGTTTGCCCTCCTATATAGACCAGGCCATTGTCCACTTTGGAAGGGGGATAATTCTTGTTCTCTTATGATAATATAGTTTTTTTTTTTTCTTTCTACAGGATCTAACTCAATGAAAAAAAATTTATATTAAAAAATATATAATTTTATGTTATATTTTGATACAGTACATGAGGCCCATAACGTTGTATTTGCATTAACCAAACTAATTCTTTTAACTAATGATATTTTTCTTCTTAATATTGAAAGAGATTTGAAGAAAAATAATAATAATTTATCAATAAACTAGGTAAAAATATGGGAGACTTTGGAAAAGGCCAAAGGAGAGATAAATTTTTTAAAATAAGCCAAAATGGATAAAATTGCCCTTATTTATTTTTGGATTTCTAAGGAATCCTTTATATTTGCATGTCTTTGGTTTGAAAGTTGAGAGATTTTTCTGTCTTTTTTGAAAAAGCTTTGGTTTTTTCCAAAAGTAAAAGTTTTTTTGTAACTAAAACTTAAATTTACTTAAAAGTATTATGTGTGTGTGATATAATATTTCTTTATGAATCATATATACATTTTTAAAAAAAATATTATATGAGTGTGATATATTTTTTCCTTATCATTATGTTCTCTTATATTTATCGATATTAAGAACGTATAAAGATTTTGTATGTTATTTTTTTAATAGAATGCTGTATAATTATATTTACTGATCGCATTAATTGTTGATATTTATTCGGTCATACCTTTCTTCCTTACATATACGACTTTCAACAAGCATAAGAATTGTCATCTAACTAGCATCAAAATTTGACAGGTGAGTTTCACACAAAATTAAATGCGGTCCGCACACCGCAGAATTGTCGTCTCACTAGCATCAAAATTTGACAGGTGAGTTTCGCATATATATACGCATTGAATTTGATAGAGAGAGAGATAGAGAGACGGTTGAAGTGGAAGGCAATAGGTTTTTAATGGCCAGACTGAATTTAAGTTTTCAAGTCAACCATGCATGCAAACGTCAACAATTTTATTGATACTTAAAACCAAATTATTGAAAAGCCAAAAGTCCAAGTCCTTGATATATTTGAGATTGTAGGGCAGAGATATAGTCAGGTCTTGAAGAAGCTTCTTCTTCGAGACAAGCCCCAAATTGCAACTTACACTCCTTGGAATAGTCTTACCTGCCACGTAGTCTTACCTCATCAATACTACGCCGTTTTTGCTTTAATCTGTATCTTTGTACGTATGAAAAATGGGGCTCCAAATTAAGCATAATTTCAAACGAAGCTCACGAAACCAACATAACTGAAACTCTAAAACAAGTCAAGAGCCTAAATAAACACTACCACTATTACCTGAAAAAATGTCGTTTACAAGAGACGCAAGGAGGTTTTCTAATTCGAGTAATAAACTACAAATTTACTGCTATATATATTCATGTTGAAATGGAAATTTTGACAACCACTTATTGGAGGAGGAGGGGTCATAAACTGAATTTTATCAATTTTTTCTTATATCTATAAATATGAAAATGAATGGAAAAAATGTGTCCACATAGAATACACTAAGCTTCTAGTATTTGTGTTAAATCATTGTGACAATTTCTTTGCAAGGAGAAATGATTGGGCATTTTCTTTGAGAAATGTATAATTCTATAACATTTAGAAAATACTCATGAAGGTACGTACGTAGGTGGTTTACAAACAACTAGAAATTTTTGTATGTTGTGGTAGGCAATTTATTATTATTATTATTATTTTTTGAATACTTTTTTTTATTGAAAGAGGCGATAGCATAATAAACTCACACACACAACACGGATGCTAGGACTCGAACCCAGAACCTTGCCTGATGGAGTAAATACTCCAAACCACTACACTAGTGGGTCCTTTACGTGGTAGGCAATTTTTAAGTATTTAAACATTAAGCAAAGATGCGTAACATGTGGGGAAAAACCTGACCAAAAGGAAGGAAAAAATTAATGAGTATGACTAAGACTGGTTGAAAATCGCATTCTCAAATTTCAAAGGTTTTTGTGACCTAAACTAAATTTTCTTTTGATTATGGTTTGACTGGAAATCAAATGTCCTATTGGGTGTATATTTGTGACTTCCTGTAGAAAATGATGGTGTTTTTTTTTTTTTTTTTTTACAAGAACAAAGAACATTATAAGAATTCATTGAATATAATTTTCATTAATGGAGAATACCCAAACTATGGAAAGTCTCCTCTTCTCCAAGTCTAGCCAAACGAAGAAATGACAAAGCAATTGGCAAGTCAAGCCTCAAGTGGCCCTCTCTCTCTCTCTCTCTCTCCAGGCATGCTGAAAAGCTAAAACGTTCAACTATGTGGAGCTAATGAAATTGCTTAATTTCTTGCCAAATAAAACAAAAAAACATGTACGTTATACATTGACTTTTAGCAATAGCATGTCTGTTGGTTTCAAAATCTACCCTTCACTCTCTTGCTTTCTTTAATCCAATGGCCCAACTTGTCTCATTTTGGTGAGTGATAGATAACATGCATATGCATGCAAATTAAACGTGTCGCTTTTTGTGATAAACAGGCCAAATGGAAATAATAATTAATACAATGGATTTTCTCATCTCTATCTTTGAGGGTAGAGTGTAGGGTTGGGAGAGAAATAATGTTCTCTATTATAATTATATCTGCAATATTTTATCAAATATCCAGAACTTTCCCAGGGTTCCATTATATGTGTGAAAACTGTGTTTCTTGTTTCCTCTATGGGGCCAAAACGACCGAAGAATTGTACTGATCCTGCACCCACATCATAAGTGGACGCTGACCCTATACACTGCAAACAAAGCCTTGCAGTTTTCAAACATGCACTTGTAAATGGCAGTCCAATAATTGTCGGATTACAACTCACATAGTCGTAACCAAAGTCATGTATGTAGTGCTTCATTATAAGTAGTTTCATTTCAACCACACATCGGCTCTTGCGAAGTCTAGTAGGTGTACTGTTTTATCATAAAAAGTCTCGGCACTATTAACAATGGAGAACCGCTCATTGTATATGTTTCATGTTATTTTGTCAAGTTCTCGATGTTGGACTTTACATTCATCAACGTCATAAACATCATTTTGTTTGTAGTAGAGAAGGGAAAATTCATATACATATCACATCATAATCATTTAGGCAATTCAAACACCCCAAGCTGGAGGACTTTTTTCCAAGATGGCCTGTCGCTGATATCATCCCACCAAGCAGAGACATGTTTTCTGTCCCTGATCATATGCTCCTTCCCCAAATCAGACACCAAGTGCTGGCTAAACGGAAGGTGGCTAAGATCAGCAAGGCTGAAGAAATCACCAGCGAAGTACTTGCTCTTTGACAGCCTCTCCTCATAAATGTCCAACACTTTCCCCAGCTTTGCTTCGCTCTCTTGAATGATCTTGGGATCTGAACGAAAACCCAATGCTGAGGCAAGCAGAATGTGAACGACTAACTTGTAGACTGGAGGGTGGAATCTTTGTGCTTCAACCTCTAGCCATTGTTCCACAAGCCCTCTTTCCTCAATTGTCTTTCCCAGCAACTCAGTCCCCTGGGACTTGAATTTTTCTGCGTAGTATCTCATGATTGCACGCGATTCTGCACGTCAGATTAGAAACCAGTGAACAAGTTTGTGTATGTCAAACAAAACTCTGTATTTCTTGCTTCCCAAGCATTCCAATCGAATAATGTTAGGAGATAAATAATGTAACAAAATGCATGTAATGTTAATTACTTTGGTCCCAAATTAAAGACCAGAAAGCAGAAAAGGCAGAGCATACCATACAGAGTATAGTCCCCATCTTGAATGACAGGAACTTGTCCAAAGGGCTACACATTTAAAGACAAAGCAATGCAAAGATCAATATATTTATAGTTTCGAAAGAGATTATTATGAGTAGACCAATCACAATTAACAAGTGACTTAATAATACTAGCTAAAGCTAACCTGTAATTTGAGGAACTCAGGGTCCTTGTGCTCCCCCTTGAAGAGATCAATGGGGATGATCTCAAAGTCGATCTCTTTCTCTACAAGGCAAGCCAGCACACGCTGTGGGGAAGCGTCGACGGAGCCATACACCTTCACCACCATTGTGAATTAGAAGATCCCGCAGTCTGCACATTCCAGCTTTTGGTTCTAAGTGGTGTTTGGTTGGGGCAATGAAATTGAATGGTAATGTTAATAGGAAAGATAACGAAAATGGAATTTTGGGATAGAAATCCTTATTTCTATATTTTTCCATAGTTGATGCATATACTTTGTAGATTGCAGATTACACAAATTTGGTCTTTTAATTCACATCACACCCCAAATGAAATGCAATTACTCATTACTGTTTTTCTTTTTCTTTTCAGTTTTCCCAAAATTAGGATTACAATTTACAAACTTTCTTTCACACATCAACTATCCAGAAACTGTTTCTATGGAAAACGATGTGAAGAATATTTTCTTTCATAGTACAGTTGTTTACAATATTACACATGTATATATGAAAAAGCTAGGAAAGGCTAAGGTTCCATTGGCCAGTCTAAGAGCTGATGGCCGACACACTAAAACCAGGAAAAAACTATGCCCCTAAATTAAGGACGTGTAAATTAATCACTAAATCAATCACAGCTAGCAGCCACCAAGCTAACCTCACAGCTAGCAGCCACCCATACGTCCAATACTCCCCCTCAAGCTGGATCAAAGGGATTAATTGATCCAAGCTTGGACAGCAAGCGTTGAAACTGAGTGGAAGCAAGAGACTTGGTGAAAACATCAGCAAGTTGATCATGGCTCCGAGTGAAGGTGGTTTGAATTACCTTGGACTGAACTTGTTCACGAACATAGTGACAGTCAACTTCAATGTGTTTGGTCCGTTCATGGAACACGGGATTGGAGGCAATATGCATAGCTGCCTGATTGTCACAAAAAAGAGACATAGGTTTGTTGCTCAAAAAACCCAAGTCTGAGATAAGGCTCTTGAGCCAAATGAGTTCACATGCAGTGGAAGCCATGGCTCTATACTCAGCTTCAGCACTTGAGCGAGCAATTACATTTTGCTTTTTGCTCTTCCATGTCACGATGTTTCCTCCAACAAATGTGCAGTAGCCTATAGTGGATTTTCTATCAATAGCATTCCCTGCCCAGTCAGCATCGGTGTATGCCATGATTTGAGTATGACCATTGTTCTTCATGATAATTCCCCGACCAATGGAGCCCTTGAGGTATCTTAGAATCCTTTTAACAACATTTAAATGAGCCTCAGTGGGTGCATGCATGAATTGGCTTACAAGACTGACGGCGTAAGTTATATCCGGTCTAGTAATGGTCAGATATATAAGCTTACCCACCAGTCTTTGATAGTGACTTATATTGCTGAGAGGCTCTCCTTCCAAATCCAACTTCAATTTGCTATCAAGAGGTGTACAGGCCGGTTTGCAATCTATCATCTTCACTTCTTGAAGCAAGTCAATCACATACTTCCGTTGACTTAAAAACAGTCCCTTGGGAGAAGTAGCCATTTCAATCCCAAGGAAGTATTTTAACACTCCTAAGTCTTTAATAGCAAACTTCTGATGAAGAGAATGCTTAAGAGTGTTAATCTCATCAATATTATCACCTGTGATGATAATATCATCAACATAGATTAGAACAACTAATTTGCCAACTGATCCAGTTCGAACAAACAAGGATGAATCAGCATGACTTCTCTTGAAACCAAACTTTTCAAGTACAGAGCTCAGCTTGGCATACCAGGCACGTGGAGATTGTTTCAATCCATAAATGGATTTGTGAAGCTTGCAAACCATACTTGAATTCTGTGCTTGTGGATGACCAGGAGGTAATTGCATGTAAACTTCCTCTTCAAGGTCTCCATGCAAAAAAGCATTTTTTACATCCATTTGGTACAACGGCCACTCATGATTAATTGCAACAGATAACAAGACCCTCACTGTACTCATCTTAGCCACAGGAGCAAATGTCTCCTTATAATCAACTCCAAACGTTTGAGTAAAACCGCGAGCCACCAACCTTGCCTTGTGTCTTTCAATTGAGCCATCAGAATTAAATTTGGTTTTGTAGATCCACCTACTGCCTACCACCTTCTTTCCCTTTGGAAGCTGGACTACACTCCAGGTTTTATTTTCATCCAAAGCCTTGAGTTCTTCTTCCATGGCTAGCCTCCAAACATCTTGAAGATTGGCTTCTTGAAAATTCCTTGGTTCACTTTCATTTGACAATTTACTGAGAAAAGCTGCATGGGAGTGAGAGACTTTGGAGTAATTTACAAACTTGTGAATTGGGTACCTTACATTGAACGTTACATAGTCTTGTAGCCTTGATGGTGGATGTCTATCTCGAGTTGGATTCCTCCGAGGTTGAGATGGGATCATAGTAGGTTCAGCTCCACTCTCTTCTATAGATGATGTGTCATTGTCATGAGGAACAACTTGTGCTTCGGAGGCTTCAGTTTCATCTCCAATAATCACGTTGTCAATATTGGTTGCATGAGAGTCACTGTTGTGAGGTACTGAATGAACACAATCACTTGTTTCGACTGGATTTGGTAATGGAAAGAAATCCAGTAAGTGCTCCCCCTGACGATTTTGATCTGATGGTTTGTTGAAATATGGTTTGATCTCATCAAACCTTACATCTCTTGAGACAAATAGCTTTCTGGAACATGGATTGTAACATTTGTAACCTTTTTGAGTGGAGGAGTAACCCATGAAAACACACTTAATTGCCTTGGGATCAAGCTTGTCTCGGTGATGGGATTGGATATGAGCATAACAAGTGCATCCAAAAATTCTCAGATGGGAAAGGTTAATTTTTTTGTTTTGCATGACCTCATATGGTGATTTTGAATCCAAAACCCGACTAGGCAGTTTGTTGATGAGGTAGGTAGCTGTAAGAACTCCTTGAGACCAAAACCTCTTAGGCACATTCATTTGTAACATTAGAGCTCTGGTTTTCTCAAGTAGATCCCTATTCTTCCTTTCGGCAATTCCATTTTGCTGAGGAGTACCTACACAACTTGTTTGATGTATAATGCCATGTGTGCTCAAATAGTTAGTCATATTTTTGGATGTATATTCAGTGCCATTATCAGACCTTAGTATGTGAATTTGAGACGAAAAATGGTTCATGACAAGATTATGAAAATTCTTGAAAGCATCCATGACTTCACTTTTGAATTTTAGGAGGTACAACCAAGTGACTCTTGAAAAATCATCAACAAAGGTAACGTAGTACCTATAACCATCAAAAGACTCTAGAGGTGCAGGTCCCCAAACATCGGAGTGCACCATCTCAAAAAGCTTGCTAGCTCTAGATATGGAAGAATTAAATGGAAGTCTAGTAAATTTTGACAAATGACAGATTTCACATACAAGTGAGGATTTGCATAAGCTAGGGAACAAAGTAGACAAAACAAATTCTGAGGGATGTGCTAGACGTTGGTGCCACAACTGATGTTCTAGATTTGAACTGACTTGGAACCCTTTTGGAACATTAAGGTTCTTTGAAAAATAGTACAGCCCATTTAGGTAGTGACCTTCACCAATCAGCTTCTTGGTGGCTAGATCCTGAAAAACAACATTGTGAGGGGAGAAAATTGCACGACAGTTGAGAGAATTTGTAATCCTTCCTACGGACAGCAATTGAAAAGGAAATGATGGAACATATAATGCTGTGGACTCAACACTATCTGAAATCAGTTTAACTTTCCCTCTACCTAGAACGGGTACACCTCTACCATTTGCTATAGAAACTAGTGATGGTGTAGTGTAGCTTTCAAAATTGTATAGCTTTGAATATTGATTTGTCATGTGATCAGTGGCACCTGAGTCTATAATCCAAAAATCATGAGAATGACTAACATTTAGAGCAGTTGAAAGAGCACACATAATACCTGGAACATCTCCTTGAGGTACACGATTAGACTCAGCTAAGAATCCTGCAAACTGCCCAAGGAGAGCAGTTTGATTTTCTCCCGTCAATACTTCGCTTGTGCTTCCTTTTTTGGTGTGAAGATAGGCTGAGAATTCATTTATCAAGTTAGCCGGATTGGCTGTGAAGTTCATCAGCCCATCAATTGATGTAGCAGCAGCAGCATGGTTTTTGGTTGTATGTGATCTGGTTTGTGAGCCCTTGTAGTCTCTTGAAGGCTTGTTCTCAAACTTTGGCTTCAACTCAGGGTGTAATATCCAGCATCGATCTATTAGATGTCCAATATTATTGCAGTGTAAACACTTCAGATCTGGCCTTTTTCCCTTGTACACTCTATCTCCAGATGACTTGTGGTTTGTCACAAAAGCTCTAGCCTCAGACACACTAGATTTGATGTCAACATTCATGACTTTCCTACGTACTTCTTCTCGCTGGATAGTAGTGCAAACACTTGCAAATGATGGAAGTTCGGGGTTCATTAGAATATGGCTTCTAAGATCTTCATATTCAGACCCCAAACTTGCAAGCAAATGAAAAATTTTGTCTTCCTCAGACCTTTTTAATAGTATGGCAGCATCGATAGTATGTGGTCGATACATATCTAGTTCGTTCCACATATTTTTCATGCAACCGAGATGATGAACAAAGGATTTATCACCTTGTTGGATACTTGCAAGATTCCTCTTAAGTTGGAACACTCGAGCTGCATTGTTTTGATTGCCATACATATCTTTGACTGCCTTCCAAAGGGAAAGAGAAGATTCTGAAAAACTGAAGATCTCAGACAGCTTAGGATCCATGGAGTTAAGGAGCCACGACATGACCAGTTGGTCTTTGCACAGCCATGCTTCATACTCCGGAGACGAATCTTCAGGTGCCTCAATGGTTCCATTAACAAATCCGAGTTTGGATCTTCCTCCAAGGGCAAGAGTTACTGCTCTAGACCATGGAAGATAGTTAAACTCATTTAACAACACAAAGCACAGTCGCTGGTTTGGGTTGACTTCAGCTTCTGGAAAACTAGAAGGAGGTGCTGTGAAGCTTTCAGCTTCAGAGCCAAAAAGATTATCTTCTGCCATTATTGAATGGCATGTACAGAAGAAACAAAGGAAAAAGAAATGGAGATAGGCCGGTTAAGGTTCCAGCTCTGATACCATATGGAAAACGATGGGAAGAATATTTTCTTTCATAGTACAGTTGTTTACAATATTACACATGTATATATGAAAAAGCTAGGAAAGGCTAAGGTTCCATTGGCCAGTCTAAGAGCTGATGGCCGACACACTAAAACCAGGAAAAAACTATGCCCCTAAATTAAGGACGTGTAAATTAATCACTAAATCAATCACAGCTAGCAGCCACCGAGCTAACCTCACAGCTAGCAGCCACCCATACGTCCAATAGTTTCTTTATCATAATTCATGACTTTATGAATGACATAAATAGATAATAGAGAAAGGTCAATGAATGATTGGAGATGATATAGCTTATAAATGTCAGGTCACTCTTCGAAATGATGGATTGTTCCCTAGCTTATACATGACAAAATATGGATCTTATAGAGGTTGAAATTTAGATTCCTTTTGGGAGTGAAAATTCTGAGAGAGAGAGAGAGAGAGAGAGAGAGAGAGAGAGCAACCACAATTGTAATTCTGGGTAGATTATGATTCACGTTTTAGAAGTAAGATGGGTAAGACGCACAAAGGTGTTCGGATCGGAATGCATGTGCCCTCATGCCATGCATGCACTAAAGTGAGGTTATGAAATAGCATGAGAACAATGCGTTTTGCATTCATCAAACCAAATAGCATGAAAACAATGTGTTTTGTATGTACTAAACCAAATATTTTTCGATGCGGATTTAGTATCTTGTGTGGGTAACTTGGTTGGGCACATCCACTAATACGAGGCCAAAGTAGAAATCAGTGATATGTATGTGCCTCTCAACTGTCCCCAATTTCTTTTTCTTTACACAAGCAATAGTCTAAATTAGGGGGAGAGAGAGAGAGAGAGAGAGATTGAACTCGGGTGTAAGGGGGTGAGCACACTACCATGATCAACTAGCCTAACCCACGTGTACAATCTACAATTTCTCTATATAAGCAATTATTGGGTTATAACTCATAGGAATCAATTGTAAGTTTGCTCAATTTGTTGGAGAAAAAAAAGGGTCATAAATCGGTTGCAAAGTAGTATGATCTTTTTGGAGTTCAATTCTTCTGTGTCCAACTTATCTGTGCCCTCCCTGTTTCCTTCTTCGTTTTCTACCACCTGTCCTCACACATAATTGATAGAAAAGAGAGTTGACGGGCTTATCTATTAGTTATGTTGAGTACAACAGCAGAAATCGAAAATGGAGACAGGGAGGACCATATAAATTGGACACAAGAGAACTGAACTCTATTGGTGCAAAGACGGAAACCAATTTCTAAAGTGATGTTATTGGTGGAATGAAATTGAATGCTAATGTTAATGGGAAAGGTAATGAGAATGGAATGTTGGAATGGAAATCCTTATTTCTATTTCTCCACAGTTGATGCATACACTATGTAATAGATGTGAGTATGAAAGCAAAGCCAACTAAGAGTTAATAATGATCTGATCATCTAACATTCACGAAAGTCATACAAAAGCAGTCAAAGCTAGGAAAGCTACAAAAACAAAACCAGCCCAAAAAGTCCAAAACCCCCGAACAAAATGTGAACTGCTTTCCTAGCTTTGTTTTCAACTAAAGTTCATCTTTAGAAACTCCAAAAAGCACCCCTCCGAACCGAGAAAGACTTTCATGAAATGGGGATAACACTATTTTGTTATCCCCGTCTAATAAAGCTATGTCATGTGAAAACGCGTCATAACACTTTCACACGGCATAACATTATTGGTCGGGGAGTAAAACAGTGATATCCCTGTTGCAACTAAGTTTTTCTCCTCTAAAGCATTCATGATGCGAACAAATTTCACATCCCAAAATGGGTTTGCCCACTTCTCCTTTCTCATTTGCTCTGATCTACTTTTCTTTTTTGCTTCTTTTCCCTTTGCTACAACCATTGAAGATTACACATATTTGGTTTTTCTAATTCACATCACGCTCCAAATGAAATGCAATTACTCAAATTTCTATTACCAACGAAACTCCAAGCCCTACAAAGAAAATGTGACATTTAAGGCCCGTTTGATAACCATTTCAATTTTAGTTTTTAGTTTTCACTTTTTGTGTTAGGGTATAGAGGAAAAAGAGGGAGAATGGAATTGAGAATGAGAGTGGAGATGGGATTGAGAGGGAAGATGAGAGGGGAGGATGTGAAAGAGGAGTAACAAAAGTGAAAACAAAAACTAAAATTTGAAATCTATTTGAAATTGTTTTCCCTTTCAAGTTTTTGTTTTCACTTTTGTTACTCCTCCCCTCCCATCCTTCCTTCTTATCCTCTTCCCAATCTCATCCTCACTCTCATTCTCACTCTCATTTTCCTCTATACTCTAGCACAAAAAATAAAAACTAAAAACTAAAATTGAAATAGTTATCAAATAGGCCCTTAGAAAATAGACTTCTATAGTGGAATGGAATTGATCTTTCCCAACAAAGCAATCGTATTTCAGAATAAAAAGCCATTCTTACACATTAATAAAACATAATCCAAGCAAAACCTCAAAGTCAAGAACCATTCATTCAAGCATCGGTTTAATATCAAAACTTGCATCACAGAATCAAATGTAGGAAGGAAAAAAAATTGAAGAAGCAGACCAAGAAATAGCTCAAGTACCTCGTTTTTTCCTTCAAAGGTGAAGGCTTAACCCAAGACTTGGCAGATGGGTCTGGCCGTCAGCGAGAGTGTGAAGATGGAGTGAGAAGATAGATAAAAGAGATAAAAGAGAGCGAGAAAGACAAAGCTTTTAACATCGAACTTCGGTTTTTGGGCGAAGTTAAATCAGAACAAAAGCTAGGACAAGCTAGCCCACAGGTTGCTTCTAGCTAAGCCACCAACTTTACTAAAATCCAGCCGAAACCCAAAAATGGACTGGCTTTGAAACCCCTCCCAAATCCAGCTTGAGCATTCATAATTCAAAAATGAGGAACTTACTCAACCAAGCAGTTAACCATAACAAGTTGTCAAGACAAAGCAAAAAAGAAAAGGTAAAGAAGTCTATTGATGCAGCAATAATACTTTACCATGTGCCAAGAGAGAAAGCAAATGATGAAGGACATAGCACATCATTATTCTTACAAGTAGTTTTGATTATTTATTTTTGCCCAAGCCCAAGCCCAAACCCAAGGTACAGAAATTCATACATACTTGGTACAGAAATTCATACATACTCCATGTGAATATGACGCTGTTCTCACAATAACTTCCCTTCAACGTTCACATGACATGACTAAGCGAAAAACATTGTATGCACCGGCTGTATGCAAAAATACATCCGCCTTAAAATGGGGTACCAAACTCGAGGACCTTCTTCCAAGATGGTCTGTTGCTAATATCATTCCACCAAGCAGAGACATGCTTTCTGTCCTTTATCAGATACTCCTTCCCCAAAAGAGTCACCATATACTGAGTAAATGGAAGGTGGCTAAGATCAGCAAGGCTGAAGAAATCACCAGCTAAGTACTTGCTCTTTGACAGCCTCTCCTCATAAATGTCCAACACCTTCCCTAGCTTTTCTTCACTCTCTTGAATGACCTTGGGATCTGAAGGAAAACCCAATGCTGAGGCAAACAAAATGTGAAGGACTAAGTTGTTGAGTGGTGGGTGGAAGTTGTGTGCTTCAACCTCTAGCCATTGCTCAACTAGCCCTCTGTCCTCAATTGTCTTCCCTAGCAAAGCAGTCCCTTGAGACTTGTATTTTTCGGCATAGTACCTTATGATTGCGCGTGATTCTGCGGATCAAAGACAGTTTTATCAAAGAACTTGTTAGATCATTATGTTGATGATGCTGATAAGAAACCAGTGAACACTAGTGTCAAAGAAAAAAATTTCAAAACTTTCTTGCTTCCCAAACAGTACAATCCCAATTTGATGCTCTACACAGATTCAAATGATGAATTGAAGCAAACCCACAAAATGGTATGCTAAAAGATGAAGAAAAATGAAATGTAACGCTAACTTTGATCCCAAAATTAAAGATTTAGCATACCATATAAAGTATAATCCCCATCTTGAATGAGAGGAACTGTTCCAAAGGGCTACATACAAATTAAGATCAAAAGTCATATATACAGATGATAAATATGATTTCCAAAGAGATGATGAGCAGAAACAATCACAAAAGATTGAATTAATAGCAAAAGGTGACCTGCAATTTGAGAAATTCAGGGTGTTTGTGCTCTCCCTTGAAGAGATCAATGGGAATGGTCTCAAAGTCGACCTCTTTCTCAACAAGGCACACCAGCACACGCTTCGGGGAAGCATAGGCAGCGCCATACACCTTGACCACCATTCTTACTGTTTCAGAGAGAAACCAAGTATTTAGATCTCGGTCTGCAGAGTACTCTAGATTTTGGTTTCTTAGTTCTTATAGTGGTCCAATAATTGGCCTCTGCACTCCAAAACAGATAAACTCGTAAGATTTTTTGTGCACTAAGAAAATGAAGTGCAGAAAGATAAAATTGGGGTGTCACTATGTTGTTTGTCTTTTTTCTTTTTGAAGGCTGTGAGTAGCTAGTGGGTAGCAGGTAGGTGGTCACATGAAGATAATTCTTTAATAGGTACAAGACAATCATGGGTGGATACTGCTTGTCCCCTCTGAAATGAGATAATTCATTAAAAACACCAAAAAAAAAAAAAAAAAAAATTTATACATACATTGTATTATACACACGTTACATTATTGACAAGAATGTATGAATTTTATTTATACAATATGGAGGAAAGTATTTTTCATTATGGTAGCCTTTGACATCGTAGTTCTATTTAAGCTGCTGTGCATTGCATGAGCAATTAAAAAAAGTGCAAATTGGGTTCAGAATGCATGTGCCACCGTGCCATTCATGCACTCAAGTGAGGTTCTGAAATAGTATGAGAACAATGCGTTTTGTATGCTCCAAATCAAATGTAGCATGAAAACATTGTGTTTTGTATTCACCAACCCATTTTTGGATTCTGATTGAATATCTTGTATGGTAGCTTGGGCACATTCACTAATACGAGATGCCAAAGTTCAAATGAGTGATATGTATGGGCCTCTCAACCGTCTTCAATAGTCTAAATTATGATAAATGACAATCAAACTTGCAAGGGAATAGAAGCACTACTTTGATCAATGAGCCTCAATCATATCTATAATCTACAACTTATTTTTTTAAGTAATTATGACGGAATAACTCATAGAAATCCATTGTAAATTTGTTCAATTTGTTAGAGGACAAAAAAAAGGGACAAAAAAAAAGGGGAGAGTAATATTTTTAAAGAATTCAAAATGGATAAAAATGCCCTTATTTATTTTTGGATTTCTTAAGCAATCCGGTGCATGTCCTTTGGTTTGAAATTGAGGGGTTTTTCTGTTTTTTTTGGGAAAAATTTTGATTTTTTTCAAAAGTGAAAGATTTTTTTATGACTAAAACTTAAATTTACTAAAAGGTTGATAAATCAGTTGCAAAGATCTATGATCTTTTTGCAGGCTATTCAAAGACAGAAACCAGTTTAGGCCCAAACTGAGAGATTGCTTCTCAGTTCTCAGTAGTCAGTAGTAAGCCACCAACCTTTCTAAAGTCCAGGCTCAACCCAAAAATATGAATTATACCAAGCCATTAATCATGCACTCAAATTACTCACCACACCCATACCTTAATCTAAATATTGGTTCAAAAACCTACCATTGTCTAGCAAGAAACTTGTAGTTCAAGTGATTAAAAGCATTTATCTCTGCACTTGAGGTCCTAGGTTCGATTCCCCTTCCCCAATACCACTTGTATCCAAAAATTAAAAAATTAAAAAAGTTTGGATTATACAAGAGGAGAAATAACTAATGCCTTTAACAAAGAAAACCTTTCCAACTCCATCATATTAATCCACTTGTATACCCTGAGTGGATTACAGATCCAGCAAGAATGGCTTTTTAAGTCCTGAGAGAGAGCAAATTACAAGGGGCGGAGCTTCTTATTCCCACAAGTACTTTCGATTATTTATTTTGGCCAAAGCCCCAAGGTAAAAGAATTCGTGTACAACCAGTGAATCCAACGTTCCTCCAACAATAATTCCCTCACATGTCGTTCACGTGGCAAATTATTACGATACACATTGTATACACTCGTTGCATGCAAAATTTTCTTCCCCTACCTTAAAATGGGGCACCAAACTGCTGGAGAACCTTCTTCCAAGAAGGTCTGTTGCTAATATCATCCCACCAAGCAGAGACATGCTTTCTGTCCTTTATCATATACTCCTTCTCCATACTATTTGCCAAGTAGTAGGTGAATGGAAGGTGGCTAAGATCAGCAAGGCTGAAAAAATCACCAGCCAAATACTTGCTCTTCGACAGCCTCTCCTCGTAAACGTCCAACACCTTGGCAAGCTTTTCTTCACTCTCCTGAATGATCTTCGGGTCCGAAGGAAGACCCAATTCTGGGGCAAACAAAATCTGAATAACTAAGTTGTCGAGTGGTGGGTGATAGTTGCTTGCTTCAACCTCTAGCCATTGTTCCACAAGACCTCTTTCCTCAATTGTCTTTCCCAGCAAATCAGTCCCTTGGGACTTGTATTTTTCTGCATAGTACCTTATGATTGCGCGCGATTCTGCATATCAAATTTTGACAATTTTATCAAAGAACTTGTTAGATCATTACATTGATGCAGACAAAAAAAAAAAAAAAATCCAGATAACACGTTTGTCATGGAACAATTTGCATAAATTTCTCTCTCCCAAAACATTCCAATGTTTGCTGGATGTTGCACACAATTTTAAATAAAGAACTGAAGTAAAGCCCCAAAATGTAATGCCATATGTAGTTATACTCTAGCCTTTGATATTATATAGTCAAATCTTACCCATAGAAAACATGTCCAAATATTATATATCCTGCTGTAATGACTGAAAAGCTTTGCAGATTTAGGAAATTCATCCCAAAAGTTCAAAGCAAAGTAAATACATACTACATAATTACCAGGGTGTATACTAATACCCCGGCAACTTTGTTATCAGGCTTCTAATCTGAAACACATTCAACTTCAAATGAAAATCTGCATGATCGAAGTGGTTTTCATCAACGTTGTTATAAGTTAAGAACATAACATCCTAGACTGTCTAGAAATAGAAAATTTCAACCATGCTAACCCTTGTCAGAATTTTCAACATATATCTAACAAAGAAAACACAAGAACATTATTATTGAACGACTTAATATTTATCATGAGAGCAAGCAAAAACGGATTAAAGTCAGTGAATGTTAATATAAAATTAAAAAAGCGGCATACCATATAAAGTGTAATCCCCATCTTGAATGACAGGAACTTGTCCAAAGGGCTACATGTAAAGACAAAACAATGCAAAGATCATATATATACATAATTTCCAAAGAGAAGTATGAGTAGAGCAATCACAATTAACAATTGAAAATTAATAGCTAAAACTAACCTGCAATTTGAGGAATTCAGGGTCTTTGTGCTCTCCCTTGAAGAGATCAATGGGGCTGGTCTCAAATTCAATCTCCTTCTCAACAAGGCACACTAGCACACGCTTAGGTGAAGCATAGAAAGGGCCATACACCTTTACCACCATTCTGATTCTTTTGAAAATTGAAAAAACAACGAACTTACAAAGTGTCTGTGCAGAACAGCTTTTGGTACCCAGTTCTTATATAGACTCTCTATCTCTCAGAAGAATGCATTTATTTAATGAAAAACAGGTATCCAATTTGCCTTTGGTCACTAGTTCTTTTGCTTTGATAAGCTCTTAGCTCATCATCACAAGGGGCAGTAGAAATTTAATTATCCTTGACTGGGGCAAGCCAGTCAAATGGTGGCCTATCTACAGTTATCTCTGGTTTATAGGGACACCAAGGACCAAGGTACCTATAGTCTCCAGAATAAATGCATTCAACGAGGATTATATCATCAAAACCATTGAAAGTTTAAAGTGATCATCACCTTCTAATATTTTTTTCTACCTCAACTCTCTATAAATTATATTAAATGACTATGTCAAAAAATTGGTCTTTGAAATTTAAAGCCATTCTAAACCCAGCTTGCATAGAAAACCCTTACATCACAGGCACTGTCTTATATGAAAATTCAAAATAAATTGTAAAAATTTCATGGTTATTGAAGAAAATAAAAACCAACAAGAACATAAATCATGGAACAAAAAATACGAAAAAATAAATTATTCAAACCTAAAGAAAAAAAACTATTCAAAGCGAAGTGGAGCCTTCAGACATCATCATAAGGCCCCGAGGGTTCGAGGTGGGCAGAGTGGAGAGAGAAAGAGAGACAGAGGAGATGTCATACGAGCAGCGAAGTAACCAAACGCATTCAGATTGAAAACTATAAAATTGTATGGGAAATCACGGTCCCTTCAGTTATTTTCGTGTCTACATGGTGTTTGATTAAATGCCGCTTCGAGCAAAGCATTCCTCTGAACTCTTTTTCTCACAACCCAGCTGCCGCTCCACTCGCGCCCTTCTGCATAAAGCCGACCGGAAGCTTCCATTTATATTTCAGTTTTTTCTTTTTCTTCTGGGTTTTAGGGCTGCAGTGTTATGTAATTTGGGCCTATTTGGTGGACCTAGGTTGTCAGAGCCCAACCCAATCCATATTTTCTGGGTTTCGATGGGCCCTGAGTTGGGTGACAACCACATCAAATATTTTGTCTTCAGAACACCCAAATTCCGAAAAATTATTATAATACCAAAATACAACCATGTGATACAAAGAGTTTGTAGTTCAAACGATTAAGAATATTTACTTTAATCACATACAATATCAATACTCCTTACATAAACGAGTTACACCACTTATGTTATAACACGTAAACATAACCATGCTCCGGACTACACTATAGTTACTCACAAACTGCAATGTTTTCAAATGAACAGAGAATGACAGCAAGAGAGATTGAAGCATAAATAAATAGTCCAAAACACTGAGATATGATTTCCGATAATTCTGTACATTCTAAGCAGCTTAGGATGCTGCCAGCATGACTATATTGACACAGTAATAAAATTTCCAGAATCCGCTTTAATCGTTCAGTGGCTTGCTTGATGCAAGCCAATCAAGAAGTTGCCCCAAACCCCGAAGAGCCAAACTTCAAATTTATAGTTTTAATGAGCTTAACTTCCTCAACAACAAAACTCATGTAACACAAGCAACAAAATGGGATAAAACCACCATCTTTTCATCAGAATGAAACCACTGATTTTGGCTGGGATGAAGATTGCAATTGAGAAAGGGCAGTATCACTCTCCTCAGTCTCATCAAATACAATTGGCTTTCCCTCAATGTGTTTTCTGCATACAAAAACAAATGCTGTTAAGGCAAATCAATGCTTCTTTAGACAAAAATCACACCCCAGAGCAATTTAATACCTCTGAGAGATGAAACTCTCTTCAGACAATGCCTTCTCTAACCTCTCCTCAAATGGTGTCGCATGCCAACTCACCTTCTGATCCTGAAAGTTAAAATATCACTTCAGAGTTCAGAACACTGCTTTAAAGATTCAAGGCTGCAAAAAGAAATAGAAAGCACTTTGGCATACCTCCTTGTATTTATTAGTTGAGTTTGGGATCCCGTTGCCGTCCCACCACTTCGGCGAGATACGAGTAGGCTCATCTTCATTCCAGTGAGTAGCAACAAGCCCAATGATAGGCCTGTCCCCAGGAGTTCTTCCAAAATGGCGAGTTCGGCCAGGAACATAACCAAAGTTTTGGTTGTTGTCATCTCGATTTACTGGTTTCAGCCAGGAGGACAAACTTGATTCGACATTGAACTCTTGTCCAGATGAAGTTTCTTTTGCCCCCACTTCTGATATAGGGGTTGCATTTCCGGATTGGTTAAGAGATTCTCTTAGCTCACCTGAAAGTCCCTGTGAGTTCGTATCTTCGTCTTTCATTAACTTCCACTGAGAGATGCCCTCTACAGGGTTTTGCACGGCATAGACATACTGGGACCTGATTCGAGCCTTTCCATTTGGAAAATTTCCCAGGTTTGCTGGGAAAACAGTTCCTGGTGTCTGCATCTCATCAGACAGAGTTAGTGGGGTTGGATAAACTGAAGGCTTTGATATGCTCTGTTTTCCTGGAGTTTCAGATACCTTCGCACTCCGGCTAAAATTTTCGGATGAAGAACCTCTGGAGGAATTTGTATTGATATCGCATTCAAAACGAACAGCCTTGCTTCTGCACTGGACATCTGGAGTTGAAATACTCTCAGTCTTGACCGTCGAATCAGTGACTATTCCACTGCCTTCAGTAGAGCTGATAGAGATTCCTCCAGTATTCTGTTGGTTCGACATACTACCATTGCAAACAAAATAAATTGGACAAGTGTCAGAAGCTATGCTATTCCAAGGAAATAAAATCTAAAATATAAGGACAAACGTCCCACGAATCAAGTATGTTTACTAAATCTAAAAGGTTCCTGAAAGTCCAGATCATTACACCAGAAAAAAAAAAAAAAAAAAAAAAAACTCAATTATTTTATGCAGACCATTTCAAATTGGCACCGATTTTTCCCTATGGAAACCCAAAAAAATTTAATGCTAAACGATGTCAGATTGAAATTATGGTTTAGCAAACGATCTCCCAAGTCATCTATAAATAGCAAATCTATTAATTTTCAAGCATTCAATACAGTTGTAGAACCTGCTAGGTGTATGCTCTGAACGACGTGATCCCTTTCCCCACTCTTCACCAAGTTTAATAGGTGTAAGGGGCTGATCTGGTTGATCCTCCTGCTGAAGTTGTTTAATGGATGTGTTGGGAAGCCATGAGTTGAACTTTGGAGGCTCTGAACCTCTATCATGATGGGGTGAGCCATTTAACTTTGAAGACGCCTTCCGAATTTCAACTGGGGTCTCTACTAACGTACCACAAGCTTTAAGAAACTTGGCCTGCAGAATAAGGTGCGGTTCATAAGTAAAATAAATATTTTCCAACAGTATAAGAAATTCAAACAAAAATGTGACCAGCAAAATGTAACAATGAGATTAAATCTAGTACAAAAATGGAATTAAAGCTCTATTGAATGTCACATTGTCTAACTTATAAAGCAACATGAATTGATATTGTTTCTCCACTTAAACACCATGATACTGGAAAAGAACGTCTTTGTTGCAGTATATCACATTACAATAAGGGAGCAACATGAATTGATGTTGTTTCTTCACTAAAACACCCAACAAATTAATTGGCAAAAATGGACCTATCAGATTCGAATTATGTTATTCTTTAGCATTACCATCTAAATAATCTATATCTTTAAGTGCTATATTCATTTTCAAGTTCACTGTGCGCAGGACAAAAGGTCATTAAATTTGTCAATGTTCTTGCTTATAAGGGAAAAGCCATAGTAAAAAGCTGGAATGCACAAGACTATGGTTCCAATACTTCAAAACTCATACCTCATTCCTCAGCTCCTTGTCCATTTGTGGAGACCCATAACATGGACTTTCCCTATCTTTGCTTGGAGAACCTTCTCTCTCTTTGAGAGTTATATGCAAACCAAACAAGAAGTAAAATCAGCAATAAAATTTATGACTCAGATAGAAGAAAAAGGTTGATATGCGACAAAAATAATAAAATAATATACCTTCGGCTGAAAATAGAGACGACAAACGGTTTTGAGATATCACGACTTCCTGATTAACATAAAGGAAATGAAAAACAAGAAAGCAGTGTTATATTATATAGAACTCATTCATCCACTGTTTGCAAGCTAACTAAAAGAAACACTAATCGACTGTTGGTAGCTAATAAAACGAAATAGAACAAAACAAATAGTAAATTGAAATGCTTTTGGTTCCATTTTCTATGATATCCTCAGCAACCAAATTAAAAATTGAAAATTTATATGACCAATTTTTTGTTTTCTTAGGCTGATTCAAGATCAAGCACAAATTAGTACTCAACTGACTCTGATTTCCTCAAATTTTCTCAAAATTTCGAATACTTCACAGAACAGTAAAAACAGACACTGAGAAGACGAAACATTTCTCGGGAACCAAACGGAAACCTTACCGTCTGATTGTTACGCGAGGATTGGGAGACTAGGTGAGGCCTAGAGCCGAGATGGCGATCGTCCTTGACCCTAAAGCAACCAAAGAAGCAGCCCATAGCTCCCGAAACCGACCTGTCAAGAAACCTCAACACCGATCTGCAGAGAAGCCCTAATTCACGGTCCAACAGCGAGCATAACATCGATTGCGAAAATTAAAAGAAAAAAGAAAAATAAAACCCTAGCTTCTTCTTGGTTTTCTTTTTTAGGTGATTTATGCAATGAGAGAGAGAGAGAGAGAGAGAGAGAGAGAGGATGAATGGAGTTGTTGGGTCGTTTTTGAATTTTGAACAAACAAAACGAGGGAAACAAATACGCCTCGCCAAATTGGAGGGGGCTGGGGTCTTGTGTACTTGATCGAGTGCGTTGAATTCAATACTCGCTCTGTGGGTGGTGAAACGTGGTGCGAGAGGGGCTAATATAGCAATTAGGCAGAAATATTGGGGCCCAAATAGAAAAAATATATATGAGAAACCGCGAGTATTGTACTGCATATGGAAGGGAAGGGCGTATGGATGCTCAAGTAAGAATGTTTGTAATTAACGTCTATCTGTGTACAAATTGTCGTCGTCTCTTTTAATAAATAAAATATATTCAGATTATAAAACAAATAAAATGGATTCAGATTACCCATGCCATTGTTGATTTGTTTCAAAAATAAAAAAGGCAAAGCAAATATTTCCGTAGAATAATTTAGGGTGTTGATTTTCTCACTCTTTTTTTGTCTATTTACACTTTTTTTTTTAAATACTTTTTATTATAACACACAATTTTCAACAAGGGAGTGTAAGTGGACAAAATATAAGTGGGAACATACAATTTCCAACAAATGTAAGTGAATAAAAGAATAGTGGGAAAATCAACTCTCATAAATTATTATATGGTATATGATTGGATGAGATGTTGATATTTTATATTTTTTAGGTATAGTTACTGTATAAGCTCCCCTATTTTCCAAAAAGCGTTTTTCACTTTAAGGGAGATGGAAGTCATTGTTCTTTCTTCCCTCTCCCTTTCTCCTTCCTCCCTTCTCCTCTCTTCCCCCATTTTTAGAGACGAAAGGTTTCCCCTATTTGTCTTTATTTTGTTATGATTTTCCTCCACTCATCACAAGCAGATGTGTCTCGGCATCGGATCTTCATTTGCGTTTCAATGTTGGATCTCTACCACCATCGTTTTTTCGGTTTCTTCATGTTTGGAATAAGTTGCAACTCTCTGGTTTTTTTTTTTCTGTAGTTTTCACCTCTCATTTTGTGAGAATTTTTCACATCTCCTTTGTGAGAGCTTTCCACTTTTGTTATGCGAGAATTTCCTTTGTATTGTTAAGACTTGGTTTTTTCAAGCTTTATCTCCTTTTTGTTGTTTTGAGTTTGTACTCTTAATTGGGATGCCTATGTCAAATTTTCTTTGATTTTGCATAATCGTTAGTGGAGGAGGCCCAGATTGTCTTAATGTTAGATCGTTCTGTTATTGTAATAGTCTTTTGTGGCTAGTGGGTTTTTTTTGCTGAATTATGAATGTAATCCCAGAATTTCTCAAATAAAAAGAAGGTATTTTATAACATTTAGAGTACAAGCTATGACGTGTGACTATACTTTAGTACCACATTGTCATTTCTTCTATTTTTTTTTTGTTGTTGGAAGTACCACACTGTAATTACTCACCCCATAAGACCATAATATTTCTAACTACAACCTTCTTTTTCTTTATTGTTTCTACTTCAATAAGAGAATGTGAATATACTAACCGTTGATGCATTATGAGACGCATATATTCTTCAATAATACTTTCTTTTTTCATTGACATTTAATGCCAGCATTCTCAAAATTAGATTAAGAAGCCAAATGGTCACCCTCTTATTATGTTTTTCTTTTCTTTTTTTGTGGGGTTAAAATTTTGTTTTTTGTGTTGGAGAACGAATTGAGTGTTCCAAAAATAAAAAATAACAAAGAGGTTAGATTTCAAAATTGAAACACATACAAGACTAATGTGAAAATCTTTTTTGATTAATGATCTGCTATATATATATATATATATATATATAAAAACCCATTTATGATGTGTATGGAGTGTGGAATTTGCTGTGTGGGGTGGCATGTCATGGAAACAAGGACATGAAAAGCAAATGTCACCGAAAACATAAAAGTAATCTTCATGGAAGTCTTTGGAAAACTGATCCAAAATAATGAGACGTAATTATCAAAAGTTCAAAAAGCACCATGAGATGTGGAGTCAATAGCTTGAGCTTCGTGAGGATGAGTCTCTAGGCATGTGGGAAATGGCCCACAATTTAGACCGTAGTCTAGCCCAAGCCCATTGAAAGATTAGCATGACCCAAATTATTATGAACGTTGGGCCTAATGAAGTCTTATCTTTGTCCTCTGCGTACTTCTCTTTCCAACTCAGAAAGAAGTCGCAAGTTCGAATTTTCCCTTTACCATTCCTAATTTGCCAGTTTCTAGTTGTAAAATCTACTCAGCTATGGAAAACCTAGTTGTTGTTGCTACAATGGATAGAGTGAATCTCATCACTCCTTTTTTATGGGCGACATATACTTCTTTTCGAAGATAAATTATAAAGTGATATGGATGTAGACGCAATTACCTAATTGGTTTGGCAATATTTGGTACCATCTACGAGGCAACAGATAATTCCAAAAAGAATAAACCTAAAATGCAGAAATTGTACAGGAAAATTTGAAAACTACACATTTTGTAGAACAGATTGTATCTTGGCAAGATCAAAATTCATTTTCCATAAGATAATGAATCTTTGCCAAAGGCAAAACAATGAGTGACCAGGGAGTGTACATGACAGAAGGCAAAACAAAATGACGTTTGTCTTCAACTCACAACCAAGTGATAGATAGCAACACCACTCGATTCACAGCCACCAAATTTGTTCTCACACACACACACACTTGGGTTCTTTCTAGTACAAAATACAATTAAAGTTTGCCAAGCCAAGTGGGTCGTTGTCTTTTACCAAAAGCACCATAAATTGTCTCCCCATCACTTCGCAAATATACGGTGGCCATGGTGTGTGGTGAACTTAATTGCAGTGGGCCTGTGGCATTCTCCATGGCAGCAGAAAAGAACCTAAAAAGTGTACGAAAAGATTGGGGTTGGGAGATTCATGGCCACAACAACAATCCACAATCGACAACCTATGAGTCATTTTATCACTTCCATTTTTGTTGTCCACACTTTTTCATCATTGTTATTATATTCCTTGTCTATTACTAACATATGCTAATAATCAACATATGATTTAATTCAGTTGTGTGTTAAGGAATTTTTCGTTACCGGGACGAGGTGTGCCCACGCACCACTTGGCTCAGTTACCCTCGGCTTCTTACTCTAGTTCGACCTCTTTAAGGCATTTTGTCGAACACTTAATTTTTTTAAAAAAATATTATAAATGTATAACAATAATGAGAAGTAAAGACAATTGCATTCATTGTTACTTACGTGAATCCGTTAGTAATTAAATGTACGGTACACCAAAGATTTCATTATTATTATCTACAATGTTGACAAGTATTTTATGTGTCAATATGCCAACCACTTAATATTACTGTACGTAATATAAAATAATTTTATAAACACGTCTCGAAAATTTCAAAGATATTTCAAAGTTGAATTCACACATTTTAATGTGTTATATGGGATACAAAATGCATGATGTGTAGAGTATTAATTATATTATTTTCCATGTTGGTGGTATATTTACGATAAGATCTACCCTATATATGGTAAAGGCCAAACCATCTCCATTTCCTTTGCATGTGAGAACAAGAAATCAAAATGTCATCTTGGAATTTCTACACCACCACCACATGTCCAGATACCCTGGCTACCCAAAACGATGAAGCAAAGGTGACGGTGGGCCTCAACAAAAGCATATGGAATCATGGAAGGATCTTCCTCTCTGCTCCTCCAACATACCTACCTACAATACAAGCAGCTGATCAACTTCATTACTTTGCACTAACATTCACATAATGTTCAATGATATATATCAAATGATTTGACAATATTAATATTTTAGTAGAAATAATTCATATTTAATATACATTATTACGTCAGTTTGGTCGATTAATACGATTCTTCTAGATTTTTTGTTTTTGTACACTGGGGTCGAACGGGGGTACCATGTATGGTGGGAACCCATTGGCTATTAGCATTATTTTTTTATCGTCTTTAAGGCCATCTCTAATTCATGAAGCCAAACCCAAATAATCCCAAATTATAGCCCAATTTCTCTCTCAACCCAAGAAAAGTAAAGGGCCAAAATTTGGGAAAACTCAAACTTGGGACCAAATACCAGTGCAGGTAGATGGACTGGAAAACTTTTTGTTGGAGCCCACTCAAGGCTCACGCATTCTATGTGCAAGGAGGAATCAATTGGCACCAGGTGTCGTGCTACTGTTGCTGCAGAAGTTGTTTTGCGCCAACAGTCGGGCATATTTTTTTTATTTTTTAAAATATTAAATCCAAGCTATTAACGGTAAATATAAAAATAAAAATTCAACGGTCAAAATAATATTTTAAATTAATCTAAATCAAATCCAACTCCAAAACTCACTCCAAACTTTATAAATACCCACCAATTTCTGAAATAAAATTATATTTGTGAATTTTAAATTTTTTTTTAGGTCAAATTGTTCAAAAAATTAAATTATGAATTTATTTAAAGGATTAAATGAAGAAAAGTTATCCATGAAAAAAAAAATACTTAAATCATTCTTAAACAATTTAATAAAGTTGCAGATTTAAAATTTGGGTGTGAAGGATTAGGGGAAAAAGCGGTTTGAGTCCATATATAAAGCTCAAATAGTTACTGGAAATTTGAGTTTATGACCAAATTAGTTGGAGGATGCCTGACTCTTTCTTTAGTGGCGAAAGTTATTTGAAGACCAAATCAGATTGAAGTCACTTGGGTAATAAGATCGAATTGCTTGACAAAAAAGAGAGAAGAAGATTAAATTTGCTTTAATGGTCAAGGAAGTTAGCTAGACCATCACGTCATGTCTTCCTTCATAGGGTTAGTTCACTCTTATCACACTGAAAGGGGACTAAAATCTAACCAACTCTAAACTATATGGGCACCCAAAACTTGGGTTTCTTTTTTTCTTTTTTTTTTGGTGAAAACCAAAACTTAGGTTTCAATCACTAGGACCAAATGCTTAAATTAGTAGAGAGCTGCGGGGAATGGGGAGTAGTCGACAAGACAGGACAGTTAAACACACACAAATACAATGATACATCACTTCACTCACATGCATTTCGTTCATGAATCATTAAGACCTATACGAAAACTGTTAAGGATCCTTACCCCAGCTAGTAAAAATACTTCCCTACCCGATATCGGTGTTGCACGTGGAAAGCGATAAAAAGAGGGGGCAATAACACCGAGGTAGGGAAGTTTCTCTCCTAACTTAGGCTGAAGGTGAAGCCATTCTCATCAGTCACAGTACCCTACAATCAAGAGGCGATGTAAAACAATTTCATCCACACCACACCCACTTTTTTTCTCTTGTAAAATTGCAATAACCTTGTTGGTACCTGTCACTTTCCAAAGACAAAGACTTGAATATAAAATGCAATCTCAGCTTCATTCAGAATCCCACATGCCTTTCTTGACTGGTTCCTACTTCCTACTTGTGGAGCTGTATATTATAACTTCAACATATTAATGCATTTTATATTGAGACCAAGTATGGGCATATAGTTTAACTGTAAATAAGACGAAATACTTTTCGAATAAAATCAACTATACCTCTAGCTAATGAGTAGACATTTGGTTAACTTATGCATTTAATAGAAATCCTTGCACAATTTATATGTATAGTGAATCTACACAAATTGTTGTTACTACTAGCTAGTGTGCACATTGTTGTCATATATAAACTTTTCTAAATAAAGTCAATGGTATAGGCAAAATACCGTACAAGGAGTTTTTTTTTTTTTTTTTGGGAGTTACGAGTGAGTTTTAGGCTCAATTCTATTTATAAGCGCATAAAAAAATGAAGTGTATATCTATTTTATTGAAGCTGCTCAAGCGAGCAATAAAATTTGTGTAATCCATAATTATGGCGGTTAGATTAAATCTCTAATCATTAAAACTAATAATTTATTAAATCGTTGATCTAAATTCAACTGTTTATAGTAGTAAGCGCTCAATAATACTTAAAAATTAAAATTGTCTCTCGAGTGAATAGTTCTCTCAATTTTATAATAAGTGAAAAAGAATATTCATGAGTCAAGAACAAAAACAAAAATAGAAAAGCGGTGTTAGCATTAGTCTCTCATGCGGTTATTCGGAATCATTGATTAATGTATGATTCATGCTGATCAATGACTCATGTTTGTCCATGCCGGTGAGTGAGACTAACCCTATTCAGAAGATAGAAAATTACACGAGTCTTTTAAACGCTGTCCACATATTTTCATGTATCACCAGCTATGCAATAGCAAAGCATATTCCTTGAATTTGGCTTCTCTCTCTCCTCAGTAACATGCACACATCGGTATTAGCCTTTGGAAGCAATATAAAGAGGGGAGATTTTTTTTTATATTGCAATAGACTCAAAAAACTACTGGACACACATTTGCCAACGACCCTTTTAAAACCTTGCCTTACCCTCCAATCTCTCCATAAGAGCGCCTCAACCTCACAGCTTACAGCCTTACATTAAGAAAGCTGAACCCAAAAGGCAAGATAACAGCAAGAGATCAATTGGGTTTTCTCAGTCTTGCTTTTCTTCTGAGATGTCAGGTGTTCTTTGGGTGGTTAGTCCCAAAGAGAATGCCAACTCTCTGCTGAGTCTCATGCCCAGAATTGGTAGCCCAAGGAGGTCAAAACTGTGCTCTAGGCTGACTTTTTCAACTGGGGTTTTAGCTTACTCAGGTGCAGTTGCGCACCCAATAAGATCATCAGAAGAAATGGTCTATGAAGTGGTGCTGAAGCAGGCTGCTTTGGTTAGAGAACAGAGCAGGGTCAAGGAGAGAGCTTTGGAGTTGGATGAACGGATTGAAACTGATGGTCTGAGCAATTGGGATTTGTTGAATCAGGCTTATGATCGATGTGGTGAGGTCTGTGCTGAATATGCCAAGACGTTTTACTTGGGTAAGAGGTGTTTCAGGCTTTCAGCTCATCTCTCTCTCTCTCTCTCTCTCTCTCTCTCTCTCTCTCTCTCTCTCTCTCTCTCTCTCTCTCTCTGTGGTTCTGTTTTAGTCTTTGTTTATCTGCTCTTTTTCTTATTTCTTTAATCGGGTCCACTCATTTTCTTGGATATACTGGTGGACTCAGCACTTGATTCTGCTTCCTTTTTTTATTTGCCAAGCAGTAGTTGACTAGAGGAAATTTATTTGGTTGCCTTGAAAATGGAGAAATGAGAACTTTTGGAAATTTGACAGCAGTTGAACTTGATTCCCAATAGTCGTTGAATACAAACTATTCTTTACCTTCTTTTGGATAGGATCTTAATGGTTATTAGTCTCTTATATAGAAATAACTATTATGGTAGTGTAATGAAGATTTAGATTCTAAACTATCAAGACTTTAAAGATAGGACGTGCTTCTTCAGATTCCATATTATTGCAGGAGGGAAAATTTATGCAATTTACAACTTGATGTTGATACTTACTAATTTCCAAGGCAATGTCCTTATCAGTTTCTTTCTGTGATTTCCAGGCACATTACTTATGACACCAGAGCGGCGACGAGCTGTTTGGGCAATTTATGGTTCGTATAATGATTCTTATTCGAAACCCATTCTATTTCTCTTGTAATTTTTGTGGTTCATTACACAATTTGTGCTTAGTATTGCTGTATAGTCAGTTTAAATCTGACTTATGCATGGTCTTTAAGTATCTTTGCTTCTTTACAACTGAGGGAGCAATCGAGACCTCCATGGCCCTTTTGAAGAAAACATCCTTTTTTCTGCACATTAACATCAATATACTTGACTTCTTCTTTTTAAAGCTTGCAAACGAGGAAACAATTTTGTGCACAGTTTTTAAATGAAGAATTGCTTTCTTTTTTCTGCAGTGTGGTGCAGAAGGACAGATGAGCTAGTGGATGGACCAAATGCTTCATACATCACACCCAAAGCTCTTGACAGATGGGAGAAAAGATTAACGGATCTTTTCGAAGGTCGTCCGTATGATATGTATGATGCTGCTCTATCTGATACAGTCTCCAAATACCCTGTTGATATACAGGTACTAACTACCACAAGTCGAAAATCAGAGCTGAAAATTTTCTTTTATCTATTAGAATTACTCAATGATTTACCATACCAATTTTCTCTTTGGACAGCCCTTCAAAGACATGGTAGAAGGAATGAGATTAGACTTAATAAAATCAAGATACCAGAACTTTGATGAACTTTACCTCTACTGCTACTATGTTGCTGGGACTGTAGGCCTAATGAGTGTTCCGGTAATGGGGATAAGCCCAGAATCAAAGGCTTCAACAGAGACTGTTTACAATGCTGCATTGGCCCTTGGAATAGCTAATCAGCTCACTAATATACTCAGAGATGTTGGAGAAGAGTAAGCTTCTTCTTTATGTGTCATCATTTTGTCCCATACAAAATAATTTTATGAGCTTGTAAATCTTACTCTTTGAATTGATTGATCATTGTAGTGCCAGGAGAGGAAGAGTGTATCTCCCACAAGATGAGCTTGCCCAAGCCGGCCTATCAGACGATGACATCTTTCGAGGAAAGGTGACTGACAAGTGGAAAATGTTCATGAAGGGCCAAATAAAGAGAGCTAGGATGTTTTTTGATGAGGCTGAGAAAGGTGTTTCAGAACTCAACTCAGCTAGTAGATGGCCAGTGTGGGCATCTTTGCTGCTGTACAGGCAGATTCTGGATGCTATTGAAGCAAATGGTTATGACAATTTCACAAAAAGGGCTTATGTAGGCAAAGCAAAGAAGTTAGTATCATTGCCTGTGGCATATGGCAGAGCGGTTATAGGACCCTCTAAATTAACTAAGCAGTTGGTGTCGAGATGAATTAGATATATACTTAGATAATATTTAGAGGTCACAATTTCTAAGCTCTTAGCCTACCATATTAAAGTTGGGTCTCAAGTTGAAATATGTAAATTTTGATATCAGTTTTTATTTTGTTAAATCTTTCATCACCATGATTTCATCAATACAATGGATCTTAACCTGACATTGCTCTTTGCTCACCCTTGTTTGATGCTATTCTATAAAATTCTCAAGAGAAGTGTGATATTTTAAAGTGGAGTAGTTGCTGTAAGGGGCTTGTAGCTCAAGTGGTTAAAAGTTTTTACCCTCTGTATATGAGATTCTAAATTGGATTTTCCCCTTCACTGTTATCGCTTGTATAAAAAATAAAAAAATAAAAAATAAAAAAGGAAAAAAATATTGTGGGTGGGCTTTATACATAGGAATTTTTGTGTTGTCCAGTCAGCCCTTGTGTAGTTTCATTCAGCAAAGTTCAATATAATACTTTTGAGCTATCACTTGTAAAGTCATGTTCCATAAATAAAAAATTTATGAGAAATCTGTTTATTAAATAAAAGTTTGTGATTATTTTTTTTCTTCTTTTTTGGCATAGTGGATTGTCTCTCTTGTGTTTATATTTCAGCTAGTACATATATGAATGATTGTACACAGATGTATGTGCATACATACAAATATGCGTATGTACTGCAGCACACATCGCTTATAATTTTCTATATCAATTTGACAAACATAAGATGCGTAATTAATGTTATAGAAATTTGTTTTAGGCAAATATTTTTATTTTCCTATTTCAATTAAAATTTGGAGTTTGGTTTAGGAAGTAAGTTTGTTTTCCTATTTTAGCTAGGGTTTGGAGTTCAGTTCGTTTTCCCTAAGTATAAAAGCTATCTTATATCTAATTGTAAGAGAGTTTTTGACGTTGAATATTAAACTTAGAGAATTCCCTCTATTTTCCCATCAACTTGGTATTCCTCTAGAATCAACAAGGCATAGAACCCCTTTGTTCTTAGTTATTCTCATCCAGAGAATCAACAAGAATTGAAGGTTTATTGTTTTCTTTCGTAATCTTCATCATTCTTGCTATCACACACTGCTTCAAGATAAAACTTTGACAAATCAATCTAAAAACATTTTAACTAATGAAAGATGTGAATTGATTAAGGGCTCATTTGGGAGTGATTCTTGATAAGCTAGAATCACCTCTAGGGAGAAGCACCTCCATACGTGCTTCTCCATATAATCATTTTTATTGATTTGAAGTGCTGAGAGAAGGTGAGTTAATGAGTTGAAATGGTGTATTCAATATTGAGATTTTAAAAGATTTTAAAGAAGTTTAAAAGTCCAGGTGTATTCAATCACGATTTTATAGAAGTCTTCAAAATTATGGGTGTATTCAATCCAAACTTTTTAAAGTCCATCCAAATTTGCATGTATTCAATATGACTTAAAAGACTCCATAAAAGTTTGGGTGTATTAAAAACTCATTGATTTTAAATGAAACACAAAAAAGTGGTAGATTTCGATTGACTCTAGACTGATTTTCGGCCATAACAAATCTTTGCTTGCTTCCCCTCATAGATTTTGATACATATTATTTTTATTCTCAATATATGATTTCACGACCTCTACTACTACCATCTAGTCATGGCTATCGCCACTGCCACCACCATCACCGCCGCCATTTCCACTGTCATTTCCACCACCTCCACCACCACTACCACCTTCGCCGCCACCACCACCACTACCACCCCCACCATTACCACCACCATTGCCACCACCACCGCCACCACTGGGGTAGCCACCACCACTGGGGTCGCTGCCACCACTTGACATGGTCAGTACCACCACTCTCTCCACCACCATTAATACCTCTACCATCCCCATCACCACAGTCCCTACTATCATCGTCAACATTAAATATGATGACCCACTACTATTTTGAATTTATAAAAAGTTCATAAAACTCTATGATAAGATTCCGATAAATTTCATCAAAATCTTTATCAACTTCAATCGAAGTATATTTGGAGTTTCTGAAAGTCAAATAAAATCCAGAGTTCTAATTACTTTAACAATAGATTAAAATTGAATACAAGATAGGTCCAAACTTTTACTCTCTAAGGCCATCTCCAACCCAAATGTGGCTAAACCCAAATTTCTCCCTTTAGAAATACAACTATTCATGTATTGCCCGGACTCAAATTGTTTTTTCCTCCAACCATGCATACTCATAATTTGAGTCCATAACTTTATTAAATTGTTTAAAAATGATTAACCTCTAATGTTTTTTTGGTTAATTTTCTTCACATTATTTTTATTTCAACATTCATGATTTAATTTTCTGAACATTTTAACCTAAAAAAATTCAAAATCCAAAACATAATATAATTTCACTTAAAAATCAAAACATATTAAGATAAACCATAATTACAATTAAAATAAATGATAATGACAAAATTCTTTTGGGTTGAATTTGATTAGAGTAATTATAAAATTTAATTTTGCAGTTGGATTTAAATTTCAGTCATTGGATGTGAATTTTTCCCATTGAGATTGCTTAAAAATATCCTGGCCATTGATTATATGAAAAATGAAAAAACAAAAACAAAAAAACAAAAAATTGACATAGAACTTAATGCAGCCATTGGATTGAAACAAATAATTGTTCTGGGCTTGACAAGTGGCGCAAGCAGCATGGGTAAGTTGGTAACAAGTGGTCCATGTAGCTGGGGTCTTCACGTGGTTCCTTGGTTTATGCGAGTTGGGCCCTATAGTAATTCCGCCTGGACTAGAATGCTGAGCCGAATACCACCAAAGATTTCAGTCTGGCTAAAATTCCCCCTCCCTATACATGCATTGGAGATGAAATTGGGCCAAATTTTGAGATTTTTTTGGGTTTAGCCCCAGAGTTGGGCCTTCTCCAACCTTCTGGGTCAAATCTCAAATTTTGACATTTTGGCCCTAAATGCTTCTCCAACCTTGTATAGGAAGAGGCAATAAAACCAATCCAGGCAAAAGCCCAGGCGGAATTGTACCCTTCATATTGCCTCGCCCCAAATTTCGTGGAGCCCACAAACTAAAAGCAGCAGCCCAAATACAAGTTGCAACCTCACCAATGTGATGATGGAGCCCACCAGATAACAACGTCAGATTTGAAGGAGCTGCAAGGCCTGCCACGTGTTGCCATCTCCTCTTGTGTCCATTGCAAACCAACGGTAATGTTTGAATTACTATTTTTTTAATTGCACTCCAACAGCTCTTTCATCAACAAGTGGGATATTTTTATTTTTATTTTTGCAAATCCAACAATAAAAATGAAGATACAATGGCTGAAAATTAAATCCAACAGTCAAAATAATATTATTAATTTATGTAAACTAGATCCAATTCCAAAACTCATCACAAACTCTATAAATAACCATCCATTTGTTAAATAATCTACCAAATTCAATATTATCTTTTTTCCCTTTGTTAATTTTGTTAATTCTTTTTCCATTGTTGTTGAAGATGGCCCCAAAATCCCAAAGAGGTGTGAATTGGAGACTAGAAGAAGATGAGGCGCTATGCAAAGGGTGGGTTTCTGTATCTGAAGATGGGGTGATTGGCATCAACCAAGCAATTGATACATTTTGGGTTCGTGTGTACCAAATTTTTTTGGAGAATGATTTGGGCATGGTTGGACCAGAGCGTCGAACTCCACAGGCCATTGCTTCTCGGTTCAAAATCATCAACTAACAATGCTCTCTTTGGAAGAAATGTATGACTAAGGCCAATGCAAGGCAAGCAAGTGGCTCTAATCTTGATGATGTGGTGAGTACCCATTTTATTCAAGGAGTAAATTTATAATTATAATTATTTTCAATTATTAGCTTATTTTTCCTTTTAACTCGTTCATAGGACATGCATGCAAAAACACCTTTCTTGAATGATAATAAGCCTCATGGAAGGCCTTTCAAGTTGTACCACGCTTGTCCAAATTAGAACAACCTATTGGAATCTCCCACGCCAATAGTCATAGATTCTTCCATTAGTGACAATACAGTCAGTTTGGAGGAAGATGGAGATGATGTGCAACAACCCACTCCAAGGCCGCTCGGACGAGATAAACCAAAGGTTGCCAAAAATAAGGGGAAAGGAATTGAAACTTCCATAAACATGAGTTCAAACTACATGTCTGAGTTGATTCAACAAGGAAATGATTTAAAGAAGGATAGGAGGCGAAAGCTAGAGCTCCTACAAGAGCAAAACAAACTTACCAAATCTCAACATGCCTATCAAGTCCAACATGATAAGGAGTCCAATAAACGAAGGATAATGTTCATGGACCTATCAAAATTAACTCCAAGAAAGAAGAAATATTGGGGGAATAAGAAAAATGAAATTATGGAGACCCAGATGAATACAAGTTCTGCCTACATTCCAGAAAACAACTTTGGAGACTATTATCCAAGCCCTCCGCATGGTGGTTATCAGTATATCTTTATTTGTAATTTTCTTTTATCTTTATTTGTAATTGTTGTTTATCTTAATATGATTAATCTTTTTTAAATTTCAAGGATAAATCACATTTTAAAGTGAAATTATAAAATATTTTGGATTTTTGAAGGTTAAAATGTTCAAAAGATTAAATCACGAATGTTGAAATAAAAATAATGTCAAGAAAAATTAAAGACACAAAAAAAAAAAAAAAAAAAAAGAGGTTAACCATTTTTAACGAATTAAAAAAATACGGGTACACGAATTTAAAAAATCCAGGTACTCAAATTATGAGTCTGCATGGTTTGAGGAGAAAACATTTTGAGTCCGGACAATATATAAATAGTTATATTTTAAAAAAAATGGAAATTTGAGTTTAGCCCTAACATAGTTGGAGATGACCTAATAAACGAAAGATAATTCCTACTTTCAAAAAGTAAGGCCCCAAAAACCTAATAGGCCCAAGGCGCGAGGCCCAATGATATTACCAAAGATCTTCTATACATCGAAGTCTTTTTTCAGTTCAACCATACCCAAAAGTAAAGCAAAATTCTCTGCATTGCAGTCGATGTTAATGGGAAGGATTACAAGGAAGAAGTTGAAGGATGGCAATTAAATCAGTTGAAAAGAGGACCAAATTGTAGTGTGAATAGAAACTGGCTAGGTAGACAGGAGAGGACAATAACTTTTGAAGATTCCATTTGACTGAAAAAAAATAAGCATAGCTGGATATGAAAAGCTATAGCTAAGATAAAACCTAGTAGTTATGTCTGCATCATCATCGTCATTTAGAATAATACTGAAGATTATCTTCGTCGCTTCCAAAAATGGATTCAAAATCCATAATCAACTGATAGGACCTGATTGGGAATCATGGCCTCATAATTTACTACGGATATATGTGAATGCAGCGGAATGACTTTAGCTTCAATCAACTACCATGCATGCAAACTTTCAACAAATTCTTTTCTAGGGTTTAATTCTTCCATGTATATTTCTTGCACATTGAATTCTTAGGGTTTGTAGTGTGGAACACGGCAGCACAAAGATGCAGTACATATGGGTCCAAAAGTAGGCACCGTCTTTTATTGACATGATAGGCATATAAATTATTGATTGGAGAAAGAAGAGATGGCCTTTGCTTTTCTTTTAAATTCACACCTTGACTTACTTGCCTTTGCTTTGCCATCTTGTGGCTCGTCGTCCAAAACTCATAAACTTTAAATAACTACATGCATGTCCTAGGTTTTTTGCACATGGGTTTGGAGGAGTATAGGTATTTCAATTATATGAGAAAACTCTGTGTCCTTATCATTGTGCTCAAATAAGACTCATTTTAGAAGAGAATTGTTCTTATATTCCTTGAGGAAGTTAACAACAACTACAAACTTTGACATGTAAGTTTAGTCTTGAGGTGCAAAATATTGTTTCTAAAGGAATGATGATAATTGGTAATCATTCACGCACATGTAAACGATTATTCTTAACATTATCAGCAAAATTACTTCGATTGAAGTTTCCAATACTGAAATTTAACTAGAAAAAATAAAAATTAATTTCCCACTTCGATGATATTGTGTGAAAGCTTGAAGCTATATACCTAGCTACCTAAATAATTGTACTATTACATCACTGTTTTTGACTTTCTAGCCGTTTCAATCAGTTCCCTAGATCTGCAGCGCTCTCCCAAGGCATTTAATTTCCATCTTTGACTTGTCCCGTAAACAATTCCATTTTGGCATGATCATCTATTTCACTCAAACATTCATTTTCATATAGGCTCATATATATATTTATACATATATATATATATATATATTAATGAATTTAATTTGCTTAATTTCACAAGGAAAAGGTCCAAGGCACTACCATTCCCCAACATTTTCTAAAAGTGGAGCCTTGTTTTACCCATATATATTTATATATAAATTTGCAAGTTAGTAGAATATCTTAATAAGACAATAAAACATTCCATCTGAGAAAAATAAAAAATGTGACCAAGACAATACATGATGGTAGATGAAAAGTATGTACATATTCTCATCAAAAGTCTATGGTCTTAGACTGATCAGCATCATATGGTTGCGGCTGCATTCATACTCTCATTCAAGGTAGCGAGATATATATACATACATACATATATACATCATTCATCATCTTGCTTGTGAAGAGCTCCTCAATTATCTTTCGCATATGAACGAAGAAATGAAAAGTTATCAGAAAATTGGAGTGAGGAACTACCAGAAATCTGATCACCCACGCCTGCGCTGGACACCTCAACTCCATGAACTGTTTGTTGAAGCTGTTGAAAGTCTTGGTGGAAAACACAGTAAGTCTAATAATTGGTTGCTGCAGTTAGCATATATATGTATGTATGAGAATTAGGTCACTATAACTAGTTATATACAAACCAAAACGAAGCTGTGTCTTGAAATCATAGTCGTAAAGAAATAGATGTCTTGATTTTTGCAGAAGCAACACCCAAGCGCATTCTGCAGACTATGAGTGTGAAGGGACTGAAAATTTCTCATGTCAAAAGCCATCTGCAGGTATTTATATTCAATATATGTTCTTCATATATAAAATCGAAGCAGTACAAAACACTAATTAAGCATCCTTGTTAACTAAACAGATCCAATAAACCAACAGAGAAATGGTTAGGATCGATGCCGAATTACGAAACAGAATCAGATAAGAATACTTTTGAGTTTTGACCTAATTTAGTGTAAGTTAGGGTGTGCATATTATTAGCATATATTCAATTTCATCCGTTAATCTTTTATTTTTCATTCTTTAATCATAGCCTTTGATTTCCTTTCTGGTTTTCTTTTTGTTTATACTTTAGAACTTTGTCTTGTTTCGCCACGAAACAGATAGACATCAATATGATCTAAGAGAGATGAGATATGATCAGATCAAATTGGCTTATAAGGCCGTTGCCATTATTGAAAAGTAACATGTGTACATTATTTTAAAAGAGTAGCTGGTGCTAATTCATTCTAATTATGCATCAGCTTTTGCTAATTAATTAAAGCAGTCCTTTATGAAACAAAAGCCGCAAAAACAGCTTTATGGGACTTTTGGGATAGTTCCACTTATGTTATAGTAAATTTGTTTCCTAAACTGGTGGCTTACCCCCTAACCTGATCCTCATCAAATTTACCTAATCTTAATTAAGCACGACGGAAAATGCAGCCTATCTACTTGCTAACCTAATCCTCTCTTAATTATTAACCTAATAACAAAGCTGGCTGCCCTTTAAGTTTACACATCTATACATAATTTAGGGTTTTGAAGACTTAAAAGTATGATCGAACGGCTCATAGTGGTTTTAAAACGTATTTCTCTTCATTTCATCACTCTAATTTTTACCATGTAAATGATAATTATACAGTCCCGATCTCTTGGACTACAGGGGTCTAAGAGATTTATAGTCACTCACTGTTGGATGTAAATTCAACGGTTCACTCACTCTTAAGAAACTTTTTTGAACCATTTGGATTAATATCCAACGGTGATTGACCATAATATCTTGGACTCCTGGGGTCCAAGAGATCGGATTTCGATAATTATAAACTGCAAATAGTACATATACTGTACATACCAAAAACATGATGTATTTAATACGTAGTCAGTCAGTCCTTCTGTGGTTTGAGTACTGAAGTAGATTTCTGGATTGAATGTTAGATGTACAGGGGCGTGAATGATAATGCACATTCTCAAGATCATAGCAGTAATGTCTTCATTTTCTCACCTCAAACTCAAACTCAAAGGTAAGGCAGTAATGTCTTCTCCATATATATATATGATCTCTCTTCTTTATTTATTTATTTGGTCTTTTAAATGATCTCTCTGTTCGCAAGAAAGAAATCAGAAGATTAGAAGCATAACAAAGCACCATGCATTCTCTAGCTTTAATTTTTCAAGTTAATCAATGAAAACGTTTCTGTTTTGTTTTTCCTCTCTCTCTCTCTCTCTCTCTCTCTCTCTCTCGACCTCTCTCGACCTCTGCAGGCCATCAGAAAATTATTATTTAAGATATGAGCCGCATGTAATGTTTTCTGAAACGGATGAGGAAACAAAAGGACGTATATTAACACGAGAGGAAGCTGCAGGCAAGCAACAAAATCAGGTACTTCAAGCACAGAAGTATCATTTGCACCAAACCAGTTTTGAGAAGGTGATCTGTCGTGGTCTGGAACTGATATGTCGTAATAATTAAACTTTTTCTTTTTTTGGGGGGGGAGACAAGGTTGTGTTACAAAATTCACCTGTTGCATTCACAACTTTAAGTTCCCCCGTTATACATGTATTGCTTACAGATCAAGTAATTAATAACTCACATTTTCTTTACAGAATGCTCATACCCCAGAACTCAGCAGATTGTCTATGGATGAAGAAACTTGTCAACTATATGGATTTTCTGAGCTCTCATTATCGTTTAATCCGACTGTTACTACCATGGCGCACTTCCGAAAAGAAAGCAAGTTGTGGCCTTCTTCTGATGAACACATTACTTCTCAGTCCAGCTCAACTGGAAATTTCAGTAACATTCAGGATTTCCAAGAGGTTGGAAGCAATGATATAAACTTGGACTTAACCATTTGAACATTGTTTCTTCCACTGTAGGATTTGAATTATAAGTATAAATCCTTGTTTTCATTATTAAAAATTGGTCCACTGTACAAAAACTTAATTAATATCAATCAAATACGAACATTATAGATGTTCAATTTTGGTCTCAATCTTGCACATTATGATAAAATGACTTTGACCAAATGCTTCAAGGACAAATGTATATCATGTTTCTTGAACTTCATTGTTCTGTTGCTATTGGTTTTTATTTATTTATTTACAGGGATACACAATTGTTATACAATATTTCGTGGGAGCAAGTGTTTCCCTACTTATAAAACTATACATATTTTCTAAGCTGAAACAGGAACTATATACATATATGGCTCCAGAAATAACACCGCCACTTCTTTACCAGCACATTACATGAAGGCTCCGCTGTACATGACTGGTAAGGCGGTGGGAAGAACACAAGTGCTTGCCGCTTCCCGGCTCAAAACGCTGAGATAAAAAAATAAAAAAAAATAAAAAATAACAATTTCAGTTCCATCCCAAGCACAGAAGTAAGATCAACAAAGAAATTGATTTGACTCAGGATCAAGAACCCAGTTAATATTACTATGGTTCAGCTGTGTTCTAAAATCACAAGAAACGGTTCCTGAACATCTACTATATCTTTAGATTCGCACTGCATCAGAAACCATGTCGTGTGCTCAGCATATTGATCTATTCTGTATACCATTTACATGCTAAGAGGAGGCGGGGGTGTACAAGAACAGTTGAGGACATATCGTACATCCAGATAACCACAGATAGGTGTAGATCTTCAGTCACTTCTTAAGCCACTGTCACCCATCAATAGAATCTTTCACTGACTCTTTGCTAATGTCTTCTTCAATCCCTTGAAAATCTTGCCAAACCACATCACATTCATGACCGCTAGGATTGGTGGCACTCCGAAAGCTAAAAATTTCCCAATGATGTGCATTTGCTTAACCTGTTAAGCAAGCACATGTAGGCTGAATATACTTGTTTCTTGCTGTGTCTCACAAGCTAATAAAATAATCAATTTGAAAATTAAGACATAGATATTATAGGTCAGGCTGGTCAGCAGACCAGCTCCACAGCACCTCAGAATTTAATCAAATTAAGTTCTTGCTGGTGTGGAAGTTACCTGTTGATAGTGCAAGTACAGATGGTAGAACAGATACATGAACAGGAGTATTCTGGCAACCTGCACAGAATAATAAAAAGCATGTATAATATCAATGGTAGAAGAAAAGTTGAATCTAGAAAGATTTTGTCAAACGACTCTTCCCTTAGTAAAGTAGCGCAGAAAATAAAATTAGAGAAAAGGAAAAGATTTAAATTTGTGCAAAAATTGGGAATAGATTTGACTCACCAACCAAGCAATGAAAATTACAACCCCATTAATCAAATATGTTCTAGACCCCTTCATTCCAGTCGTGTCAAGATACCTTCACAAGACCACTATTCATCAACAATAATGGACAGAATCATAGATTTTAGAAAGGCATTTTAGTAAGAGATGAATACCATCTCAAGTTGATACCAGGGGTGGTTGTCTCAGAGATAAGAACCATGTAGGTATAAAGCTGTCCCTCCCCAGTCAACATAGCATATGCTACTGACGCTACAGAAAGAAGATGATGAACCACCTAAAAGATTAACATGATCACAGTTAATTTGACCAATATCAAGGTTATTCACTTCATATACTACAACTTCCACCTAGGCTTGTGCAACACGGATAACAAAATTCAGCCCAATAACAAACAATTCAAAACAGAATGCACTTACATACTCCAGTCCACCAAGAGCAGGGTAAAACCAAAAGATCATCCCAAGGTCAGTTAGAAAGTACCCAACTGAGACCTGCCAAAATGACACCAGAAAAAGGTACCATATCATCTGTTAGCATTATCCATCACTCCTATTATTGGCTTCTCTAATGTCTACATTACTACTCACATGATTGGCTTCAATTTCTATCATGACTTGAAGATGAGAATGCATTTACTTACTGATTTGCTAGTCATATCTATTTAGTTGAATATTACTTGGAAATTTACACATGCAAGAAGATCCCATATTTAAAGCATAATCAAGCTTAAACATGAAATATACAAAACCTAGTATAATATTCAAGCTTCAACATGCAAATGTCCAGAAGTCAATAACACCTTAAAACAGAGCAGATACAAGAATTTCAAATAAGTCTGAAACAAAGGGAATGGGAAACATCATTACCCCCAAGGCAAATGTAGACAGCGGGGAGCTCTGCAACGTAACAAAAGCGTTGAGCTGTTGGTCAGAATAAAGATCTGACCAAAACACCAAGTACAATGACATAGCTGTGATAAAAAGGGCATGGACAGTTGAGATTGCCCTGTATAAACAGGTTAACAGAACACAAAACATATGGGTTTGAGTGAATGAACAAAACGGAACAAGAAAGAACAAGTAATTTAGAAGAGGCCGAAAAATCACCGATTATTCCACTCAATGCGTTGCATCTTTGAAAGGTTGGAATAGCTCTTAAAGTAAGCAGCACTTAGCAAGTGGTTGAGATCATAAACCTGAAAAAAAAAAAAAAAAAAAAAAAAAAAAAAAGGAATTGAAGAGAAAGATAGTATCTTTATACAATATATGCTTCAAAGGTATTTATTAGTAAAAGGGTAAGAAAGACAGAGAGAGAGAGAGAGAGAGAGCCACGCCATACCAATTTGGAGGCGAACATACCCACGAGCATAGATATGTATGGGACAAAAGGGTGCGGGAGTAGGAATTGCTTAAGCAACATGTCGTAGGATTCGTAGGATTGGATTGCCATTCAGAAACACCAAAATCACAGCAACCCAAAAGCTCTAACGCTCTGAAATTTATATGGAGCACGAATTCCGAGCATCAATCAGCAAAAACGTCACCTTTACTATAAAAAGTCGATGAAAAATTGATAATTTCTGAGAGAGAATTGAAAAGGGTCGACGAGTTTTGGAGAGAACGGTGTGTAGGAGAAAGTTGAAGGTGAAAATGGAGAGAGATAGGGAGAGAGGGAGGGTGGTTTTAGACGTTTTGGTTTGTTCGAGGCTTTGGAGCAGAGCCAGAAAGAAGGGCGACCGAAAATGCGAGAAACCAGTGGCAAGTAAAAGACGAGACGACCCAATTAGGCTTCGGGCCCAAGCAAGCTGATGAATCGTTGCGCAAGGCAACGCAACTTATCATGCGAAACTTCCAGAACCCAAAGAAAAGAACAATGAACAATAAATATTCGACGTTTTTCTTTTCGTTTTTTATTGAAAGTTTTTCTTTTCATCCAACCAAAAAGGAAAAAAAAAAAAAAAAAAAGTTTTTCTGGGGGAAATTGATGGGCCCTTCATTGCAGCTGATGAGTCTATTCTAAAATGGCCCACCACACTTTGCTCACGTGGATCCATCCTTATTATTTGTCCACGTGGACAATATAATAAGTTTGCTTCCATCATTAGTTTACATTAATGAATAATTATCAGCTATTGATTAATGTGAGATTGTTATGAAATAACTGGAATATGTGCAAATATTGAGCTGCATGTAAAGTAGATGAGACATAACATTTAACGAGGTTCGGCCATGCCTTCGTCCTCGTAGAGCAGCAGCAGTAACTTTTTCACTATGTAAAATAATAGGGCTACAACTTTAGTGTTTACAATATATATGGCTCACTGATATTTCTCTCTTGAAGAATTTCTCTATGCTCTCTTTTCTCTCCACTCACTCACCCTATTTCTTCCTTCTCTCCTTTCTCTCTGAGCTCTCTCTCTTCCTTACATGATGGTGGTGTGTAGTGCAAAGGAAGGGGGGAAGCCTTATTTATAGGCAAAATTTTGTGGCTGCTTATTCATTTTTCTTTGGCTTCACGTGGGTGTTGGCAAGCATCATCATTACCATTTTGGGCTCCACATTCTTGACTTTACAACACTCCCCATTGGAGACCACAAATGATATGTCGGTTGCATCATTAAAGACTTGCTTGGAGAGAAACCCAGCAAGGTAGAAAACTTATGGATGGAAGAAGATTACAGTAATCAGTGTAGCATACTTCTAAATGCTTCCCCTGATGTCTTCATGACTATCTTTTGGAGCGAGAATCTTTCAAAGTGAGTGGAGGATGTAGTCATCAACTATTCACATAGTTGAGTAAGTAAATATATTTTCAGTGAGCTATCTTTATATAGAAAATATAATATCCGGTCCAGTATACTTCCGGAAAATTATTTAAGTGCCCAACGGATAATCCACATAAAAATGCTTCAATACTTTCTCAGTATAAGCAAGAATCTCGTTGGCATAATGCTCGATCTTAAGGCTGAGACAAATATTTCTTGAACTCTTGTTTTAACAAAGTATTAACTCTTCAGGAGTTTTGATAAATTATCAACTCTTCAAGAGTTATAATGTGTTGCAACCTTATCTTAATAAATGTACTCAAGGAGGCAATTTGTACATATTAGTATTGAGTACAAGATTTGTGCTTCAGGCACATGTCTACAAACTTGCTTCATGCAATTTCAATCATTCAATTATTTTATTTAAGGGATTACACTTTATGACACATTATATAGCTTTAACTCAGCTATTTATATATCTTTAGGGAATCACTTCTGGCGATATACTCCGTGCATTTAATAACCCTTAAAGATAACATGTTGGTCTCCGTAAATGTGCAATAAGGAGGCACGATTGCATCTATAAATATGGAGAAACCCAACATTCCTTGTTTCTGTCAGAAACATTGTGTCATACAAAATAGGTATATTCCCTTTTATTTCGAACACCCAAGTATAACTTTTAGTATTAACATTTTTTTTTTGGGGTTTGTACTACAGATTTGTTCTTTCACGTTCATTCTCATCTATAATGGAATTGCCTCTTTCTATTTTGGCAAATGATATTGTCGACAATAGAACGTGGTTCCAATCAACACAGCCCATTGATGATTTGAGTAGCTACTCCAAAACCAAAAATTGTCATTCATCAATTCATGATCCCACCATTCTCATGTGCATGCACATGCATCAATTATAAGCATTTCTTTGCTTTTGGGTATCCAAGTCACTTCAGGGGGCTTTTATTGTCTCTTTCCAGATAGACATATTTTATAAGATGAATTATGTGAGAATGTGGATCATAACTTCCAATGGAGCGTTATTTTATAGTAGGGCGTGGATAATCGCCATTTAGGGAGTTGGAACATTTAGAACCCATATATCTATTATGCTGCAGGCATGCCATAGATTAATACATACATGTCAATTAATTTCTGGGACTTTAAACCATATAATTTGCTACGCATTAGGCGTGCACCATATCAATATTGACATGTTAAAGGATTGTCCTTCCGGGACTTCAATCCATATCACTTGCTACGCAACAGGCATGCATCATATTGATCACTGCTATAACCATGTTCTGTTCTTATGAGATTTTAATCTATGCAGTGTATCATTAATGTATTCATCTTGCAATCTGTGAAATTTGCATTAATAATTCATGATTGCATATCAGAATGATACAAGCCATTCTTCTGGAATGGTCATAATACAAGTCGTTCTTCTGGGACGATCTATAATGCAAGTCATTCTTCTGGACGGTCATTTGCATGGCGTTCTTCAAGAACGGCCTTATCTCCCCATTTGGTTACCTTTAAGGATGCTGTACAAAATATCAAAATAAGAGTACAAGTATGAAATAATATAAGTATAGCTTACATCCTTAGGTGGGAGAGACTTTGCTCAAATATCTTCCAAGCTCGTATCGGCTCAGCAAATACAATGTAATGCTTGATGATCTAGTTATATCCTGCAAGAGCAAAAATCACAATTCTTCTCTTTGTCAAAAACAAATAACCCTCACAGTTAGGATCACTTCATGGATTCTTTCTTCGGATGTTTGTTCTAAAGGAATCCAATCCTTATGAACAGAGAGTTATAAAAAGAAAGAAAAGATACAAAAATTGTGATATTGATTGCAAGGTAAGGTAAGCAATCAAGGGAGGAAGCTGATGAAAGCAGACAACAAACTCTCATTTCTCATAGTCTAGAAGAACTCCAGGAGATCAGAGCATGTGATCGTCATTACAGTTCCCCGATGTAGCGAAAGCATGATCAGGGATAGTCTCGCTTCTTGAATTGCTGATCAGAGATAGTCTTGCTTCTCAAGCACATCGAGTGCTCACTGATAGGAAAAACATGTGGATATTGCATCACTAGATATAGAGAAAACTGGATGTCTTCTGCATAGAAAATTTCGTTAGTAACATATTTATACACAAATAAGAGGAATAGGTATATCCAATGAATTTCAGATTAACCACAAAAATTCGGGAGATTCTCGGGGTGCTTTTGAAAAAGTAGCTATGTGAAATCCGCAAAGCAAGATCGGCTTTGACGAAAATAATCCTTGAGAACACCGAAAGTGCTGACAAACATTAATGGAGGCCGCGTGAAGTTTTGGAATCTGGGAAAGAAAAAAGAGAATATGGGGATCCGAGATAATATTGGGATCTCGGAAACCGTTGCCATATTTCCGCATATAGATATTGCCTATACAAGACCTGATTAGAGTAACTGCGTTTCAACTCAACTTCCTTACATTTTCTGAAAATTCAGCTTCTCTTAAAACTTTCCTTGAAACCTTCCTAAAAATGGCTTCCTCTTCTTCTTACCCAAACCATCTTGATCTAAATGTTGCTCCTAACATAACTCGTGACGCCAAAATTTGGTGTCCATCCTTCGTATCCCAAAATTGTCATCTCACGGTTAATGATTCTGTGATGATGAATGATGCGACTGCTGTCATAATAGCTAGGAATTTCCTTATTCCAATGGATGAAATGCTGTTATTAGTGAGGTCTGATGAAGAGGCTATTGATGACTCAATGGCTTTTAGCATTCAGAGTGCTGCTTCTGTTTCTAACATGGCTGATCGTTTGTGTGCTAGAGCAAACGAGGTTCAGGAGCTGACCACTGAAAATTCATCTCTTCAGAGAATGCTTAATGAGTCTCAACAGGAGGTTGAGAAACTTAAAGAGGAAAATAATGCATTGTTGAAACTGGTGAGTTTGTACTCTATTGATACGTTGAGAAGGCTAGACATGCTGCAGGTTTCCAATGAAAAGATTCTGGGAGACCACGAGAGGCTCATGGCTAAGCTTAAGATGCGCCGTCATCTTCCTTCAGAGGCTTCCAAAACATAATGTAATTTTATAGATTTTGCAAAGTCTGCTTTTCCTTGCAGGTGGAAAAAATCTATTTGTTGTATACTCCTTTCCTGTTATAATAATTGCGCAAATTCTTAAACTTGCACCTGTGGTTTTACGTCTTTTCAAAATGATAGTTTGGAACATTGTGCCTTATAGGTTCAAGTAACCACATCAAATCTCTCAAATTACATATTTCAATGCATGTGAGTCCGGAACTTCTGGCTCGGGCTAAACACAACCTCATAATTTATTTGCCTTTTTTAGATAGGCACGAAATATGAATTGAGGAAAGTCATGATAATATTGCAATATAGTAGTGAAGAGCATTAACTACTACATACCTAAAATTTCAGATTCGGGATTTTCTCATATATTTGGGTTCATGGGTTTCCGGCCCAGATCATATAATATAACAAAAAATATGGAGAGCCTCAATTCATCATTTGAGGTTTATCCTGATATTATCTATTTCACGGTGTATTCTTAACAACCGGAATTTACAAAATATATTTCTTCCTTGAGGTGTCGATTATAACAGAATCGAACTTTATTAAATTCATCATTTTCTTATGCCAAAGAAATATGTGGTGTACCACAATTTGAAATAATACCTCAAGGGTCGTCTATTTAACTGTTGGAACTTTCAGGTTCTCAATATTGTCAAATTTTGAACTTAGGGCTAAAATCACATATTCTCATGGTATGGACATTTTTATAATTTTTTGTACATATTTCGGGACTTCAAGCCCTTACATAATTGTCTATATTTTGAGGAACTTCTGGCATCTCATTTAATTGCTCATCCATGAGTTTAAGGAACTGCATGTTCCCTTTTGTACATAGTGACGGTTTACCCAAAATGGTTAATATTTATGCATACATCACTATTCATGCATACGGTACTATTCATCAAATCATGAATACGTATCTATTCATGTGTACAGTACATTTGCCAGTACAATTATTATTCATGTGTACGACACTTTTAACCAATACAGTACTGTTATATCATGAAGGAACTATAGGTCCTTATTTACATGTCAAGGATCAAGGATCTTCAAGTCCGATCTTTTGTTTACAAGTATAGTACCGGAGAGACTGCCAGCTCTTATATCAATATCATCATCAAGGATCTTCAAGTCCTGATGTAGTTATATGATGAGGATCAAGGAACTTCTGGTTTTGATCTGTATGCTGTAAAAACTCATCATACCGCATAATTAATCCATAAAATAAATTGCTTGTAAATAAATTGCTGGTAAATAAATTGCAGGTATGGACGATAAACCCACACCATACTTTAAATAAATGTAAATGTGCAGTAAAATAAATTCATAAAATAAATGTGCTTGTATGGGCACTAATTCTACTCCATACTTTTAAATAAAAGTAAAGGCAGTTGTGTGGATGATAAACCCGCTCCACTCTTTTAAATAAATACTATTGTATGGGTAATAAACCTACGCCATACATCAAATAAAATAACTGTGGGAATAAAACCACCACTAAAAATATAGGAGGTGAGACCATCCATTTTTATTAAAGTAAATGTGAGGAATAAAACCACCACTGAATAAGATAAGAAAAGTGTTAGTATTACTAACGGCCTCCCACTAATAATATGTTCAGTATTATCAAGGGTCCATTTTTATTTGTGGTTAGTAATAGAAAAGCAAATAAATATAGTATATTATATTACCATTTTTTAACATAATATGTTATATCAAGACCAAAATAGTTAATGACGCTTTAATATAATATATAAAGTAACCATGTATCAAAATGAATCATGGCCGACAATGATATTGAAGTGATCATTGCATATGTGCATGTCTTCAACTTTGTTGCTTTCACTCCTGCCATTTGTACTCAAACTGTTTGTACAGTCAGCATATATAGAAAGTAGCATTGAATAATGTACAGTATTAGTAAAAGAAGAAGATGAAAAGAGTGTGCTTATCATGTTTTGGTGGGTTTGCTCATATATCTCTCTAGCAAACCACAGCTCCTCCACTGCTTTTCTTCCTTACATCAACACAATGGTTAGTAGTATAAATAATAGTACAGCACAAAAATTATACATGAGAGCTTCTCTTGCTGATGACGTGTTATGAAATAATTGGAATATGTGCGAATATTGAGCTGCATGTAAAGTAGATGAGACACAACATTTAACGAGGTTCGGCCATGCATATGTCTTCGGAGAGCAGTAGCAGTAACTTTTCCACTATGTAAAATAATAGGGCTACAACTTTAGTGTTTACAATATATGTGGCTCACTGATTTTTTTCTCTTGGAGAATTTCTCTTTGCTCTCTTTTCTTTCCACTCACTCACCCTATTTCTTCATTCTCTTCTTTCTTTATGAGCTCTCTTTCTTCCTTACATGAAGGTGGCGTGTAGTGCAAAGGAAGGGGGGAAGCCTTATTTATAGGCAGAATTTTGTGGCTGCTTATTCATTTTTCTCTGGCTTCACGTGGGTGTTGGCAAACATCATAATTACCATTTTGGGCTCCACATTCTTGACTTTACAACAGAGATCAATTGTTAAAGATACATTTATTCTTGTGAGCCTGTTAAGGTCAATCGTTAACGCAGGAATGAGCAATTTCTAACTATAGATGTGCATAAGATGGTTCAATAAGAAGCTACTTTCATATATTTGTCTGCACGAGCGAAGACAACTAGGCTTAGCTGCTAAAATATGAACATGGTTTGAATATTTTAGGTTAATTGTATTCTTCTCCATAATGTGAGAGAGAGAGATATATATATATATATATATAGGAATTTACAATGGTACTTTACAAGGAAATAGATACAGTAATTAATTAGGAGATATTCTCCTAATTATATAAGGATATGTAAATTATATAAAAGAAGAAAGTAAATTACCTAATTAACTTAGGAAATAAATCTCCTTGATTTAGTAGATTAACTCACGTCAATACTCCTCCTCAAGTTGGTGCATACACGTCACCAATGCCCAACTTGATAAGCGAGTCATAAAACACTCATCCACATACATCTTTTGTTAAAACATCCGATAATTGATCTTCTAATTTTACAAACAGTAGATAGATGATCTTGTTCTGAATTTTTTCTTTGATGAAATGTCTATCCACCTCAACATGTTTAGTTCAATAATGTTGAACTGGATTATGAGCAATATCGATAACTGACTTATTATCACAATGTAACTCCATTGGCTTCTCTGGTTTAAAACCCAATTCTGTCAGGAGTCCTCTGATCTACAATAATTCACAAACTCCTTGAGCCATTCCTTGATACTCTGCTTCTGCACTAGGCCAAGCAACCACATTTTGTTTTTTACTCCGCCAAGTGACTAGGTTACCTCCAACGAATGTAAAGTAACATGATGTAATGTGGTTATCTGTAATGGAACAAGCCCAATCAGCATTTGTATATCCAACAACTTCAATATTTCCATTCTTTGAGAACATTAATACCTTTCCAGGGGCTGACTTTAAGTATCTTAAGATCTGATCCAAAGCATTCCTACGAGAAATACTGGATTAATGCATAAACTGACTAACCACACTCATAGTATATGCAATATCTGGTCTTGTGTGTGCCAAATATATCAACCTTCCAACAAGGCGCTGGTATTGTTCCTTATTGGTTGGCAACCGGTCTATGTCTTCACACAACTTGCGATTCATCTCAATGGGTGTGTTAGCAGACTTACATCTAAGCATTCCTATTTTATTAAGTAGATCCATCACATACTTCCTTTGAGATAGAAATACACCAGTTTTTTTACCTTGCTACTTCAATTCCGAGGAAGTATTTCAGAGCACCTAAATCCTTCATCTCAAATTCCCGAGACGAATACTTTTGTAGCTTCTGTTGCTCTCCTGTGTTGTTCCCAATTACAACCATGTCATCCACATAAACAATTAATGCAGTGATTTTTCCTCCATCACGCTTCAAGAACAATGTGTGGTCTCAATTACTTTGAGTGCATCCAAAATTCTTTATGGACTTAGTAAATCTGTCAAACCATGCCCTCGGAGATTGTTTTAACCTATATAATGACTTTCCGAGCTTGCAAACTTGATTTTTCTTGTCAAGAGCTAAATTACATCTTGGTGGTAAATCCATGTTTACCTATTCTTCCAATTCTCCACGTAAGAAGACATTTTTAACATCAAACTGATGTAGTGGCCAATATAGATTTGCTGCTAGAGACAGTAGGGCTCTAATAGTGTTGATCTTGGCTACTGGGGCCAAGGTCTCTTGGTAGTCTACCCCATATCTTTGTGTGTACCCCTTCGCCACCAATTTAGCTTTATATCTTTCAAGGAATCTATTTGCTTTGAGTTTCACAGTATAGATCCACTTACATCCCACCGTCTTCTTTCTATGAGGTAAAGGCACGAGCTCCCATGTGACATTCTTCTGGAGAGCTTACATTTCTTCATTCATATCTTCTTTACATTGTGAGTCTTCTAGTGCTTCAGTCACACTATTGGGGACAAATATATCGACCAACTGCTTCACAAAGTGTACATGTGACTCTGATAATCTGATTAAAGATATATAATTATTGATGAAGTATTTTTCTTTGGCTTTAAGATCTACTTCGTACTGTACTCGAGGTTTACCACAGTTCTTCCTTTTTGGAAGTTGGTATATAAGGGTATCTGTATCCTTTATGCTTTTTGAAATCAAATCATCATGGTATATTTCATTAGTGTTATCAGTTTCAAAGGGAGATGTTATCTGAATAACTTCATCAAAAGGTCATTGGTGTGGTATTAGAGCTGAAGGCGGGCTTGGAGTGGGCAAAATCTCATAAAACAGTTCAACTTCCTCTTCCTGATTTTGGCAGCGTGGATTCGACCGATCGTTTTGACATAGTGGCTCCGCCCGTGAAGGAATAAAGGGAGGCGACCGGTTGTTTTGGAGGGGCGACCGGTCACTTTGATGCTGAGTCTCTTCCATTGTGAAAAAGTTTAGAAGAGTCGGGATGTTTTGCTCTAGATTTTTCTCATGTGCTTCTGAAAAATATTTGTTGTGTTTCAGAAACACTACATCCATGAAGGTCTATCCTTTTGACTTGGAAGGTGATAACATCGGTAACTTTTTTGATGAGGGGCATAGCTAATGAAAACACACTTTTTTGCACGGGAATCCAATTTGTTGCATTGGTGATCATGTAAGTGTACGAATACAACAAAGCCGAAAATCCATGGTTCAAGGTTTGGGGTGAGAGGTATTTGCAGATGGTAGTGAAGTGTTTGAAAAGAAGTTTGGAAATTCAAGGTACTTGGGGGAATCCTATTTATAAGGTAAGCTGCGCAGAAGACGGCATCGCCTCAAAAAGATCGAGGCATGTTTGCACCAAATAAATAGGAACGAACGACTTTCAATAAATGTCGGTTCTTTCGCACAGCCACCCCATTTTGTCGAGGAGTATATGGACAAGAGCGTTGATGTATGATGCCATAATCTTGTAAGAATTTTTTGAGATCATGATTAAGAAATTCATACCCAAGTCAACATTAGCATCCTCCTTAACATTAAGAAATTCATTAACTCACGTCAACATTAGCATCCTCCTTATTCTCATGGCCTAGTCACAGCTAGGGAAAGAGTAAAACAGTTTTGTTACTGCTCAAGCAAAATTCATAGAATGTTTAACAAGGAAAAACCTTTTGAGTTTTAATAGACTGATATGATGGATCTGATGAAGAAGCATATACTTCTGTTGGAAATTTGGGCAGTAAACAAAATTTGCAATCGAACCCAAGGAACTAAAATTATGAAAGAAAGAAATTTAGAATTACATTCTCTGTTTTTTGGTGGAAAGGCTAACATAATCACACCAACACAGGGAAATCCAAAGAGTACAGATTTCATTCTCACTATAACTGTAAGCTCTTTTATCAAATATACAAGCCAAATACCTGAAGTTATATATTACAGACTCAATTTACTGTCTTAATCTTTGATAAAGAGAATGCCACAAAATAGGCTCCTAAGAATATATGGAAGGAGAAAATACAACTACAAATTCATCAAAATCTCACAGCTTCCTGCAAAATATAATTAGCCTCACCTTTTCCTAATCTTGTGAGTTACCCCCTCCTTCGGAGACGATGAGGATGATGAGGAGGATGACAAAACTGACCGCTTATTTTCAGCCATGTCCTTGCAGAATGCCTTCTGTACATCATCTTTAAGTTCCAAGAACCGTGTCTTCTTCTTTCTCTGCTCTTCTAGAGTGCCCTTTTCGAGGATGAAATCAGCCATATCCATCTCATCGTCCAAAAACTTATCAATCACTTCTGAGCAATGGGGGAAGAAGCGCCGGCCCATTTCCACTGCCATCACCATATGATATAACTTACTGATTGCTCAGAGAATAATGAGGATAAAAGTTATGCTCTTTCCTAAACTAGTTCAAGTTGTATATGCTAGTCCAGCTTTAGACTTAATAGGGTTTTAAAAGTAACTTCATCCTGGGACTAGGGAAGTTACATGACATTCCATATTGAAAGCATTTTGTAACTTTCTCCTGTACAGGTAACCATGGTAATATGCTGCATATTTCAACCCGGTTATATCACTAGATAATTTTTTCGGGTTGATTAAAAGGTTGTGGTAAGCATGGCAGGCAAGTTACAGGTTCAACAATGAAGGATTTACGAAGAGTATGGTCAAAGAGGATAGGCATGGAAAACCGCGCGATAACACGGGCTAAGGAAATATGCAAGTCACAGAGGATTTATACATGTCACAGATAAGACGGCCATACCTGTTTTACGGAGGGCTTGCATTCTTGCTTGGAGTCTTTTGGTCCGTCCAGAGGGTGTTTCATTCAAATCAACCTCTCGTAAGTTCCCACTTGACCCTCTTGATGTTGAAAGGCCAGTGTGCATTGATGTTGAACAAGCATCAGCCATTTCCATAGCAAGCTTGGCTTCAGCAGGAAACAACAACCGTGCAAATGCCACTGCAAAATAAAGGAATCTGTATACTCATTTCAAGGATAAGAATACAATGCTCAAAGTAAATGTCTTGATTAAAAATAAGGTAGGCTAAGGTGCTGGTAATTTTGACTTATACATTATAGGTCAAATTTCTATAAGCTGGGGCACCAGGGACTTCAAGACCCGGATATCATATCCATGCAAAGCTTTCTCATCCTAAGCATCTTCTTAAATTTCTTGGGGTTCTACCAACCCAAACACTAAAAAGATTGAAGTATTGACATAAAATAACATAAACAAAAAAACAATTTAATGAACTTAAGACATTGTAATTTGTACATCTGCATTATCCCGAACTCAAATCATGAACAATAAAATTAAGTGAATTATTTAATATAATTAAGAATCATCACCTCTATTTTCAAGATAGTCCAGCCTCACGTTCAAATCATCAGCTATCACCTCTGATATGATTGACAAGTTCCCAGACATTGAGTTTCTTTGCATCTCTCTCTCTAGAAGATCGATGCACATCCGGTCTTTGTTGGATTCCTGTCCCTTCTCTGTTTTCTCATAAAAATCCTTTGGTCTAGTCAACCTCCGGCAAATTGCAACAGCAGTTTGACCATCTACTGTAGTTTCTGAGGCAGAGGCTCCCCTGTTCAGAAGAGGAACCATAACTGCTGGGTGCTTACGTCTGGCTGCCACATGAAGTACAGTATGTCCTCGGGCATTGCAAAGGTTGATAGTAGCCAAGCCTAGACTAAGAACCTCCTTAACAACTTTGGGATCACAGTATGCAACTGCATAGTGGAGAGCGTAAGCATCATCTAATGTAGTAGCAGATTCCTTCAGGAGAAGCTCAACCAGTTCAACATCATCAGAGTCTAACGCCTTGTGGATTCTCCTGATTCTCTTATCCTCTACTGGTTCTATTTCCATCATACTTGATTCATCCTTTTCCTGTGATCTGAGACGGAGTGATTTGATATCATTTGAAACTTCATGAGGAAGCTCTTTCTCTATAGCCACACTGTCAAGATCTGACCTTGCTACCCTCTGGATGCAGTCTGAGAGCAGCTGACTCAGTTGGCAGTGGAAGGCAACTACAAGAATTGGGATTACGTCTTCAATAAAAGCTTTCTCGACAAAGTTTGAAAGACGGCGCTGCATAAATTGGTGGAAATTGTCAGCATACAAACACCTAAAAGCTGGCTAGTGTTGACAAACATAAAATAAACAAGACAAACTTGCTGTTTAGTGGGATAAATATACCAATCAACAGGTAACAATGAACAGATAGGCTACTGGATTCCCCACAAAATAAGTGATTGAAACGTAAATTAGGCTAGGATATAGATTATACTTGCTGAGGTTTAGTAAGTTATACCAAAACAGAAAGATTACGAATGTGTTCAAATCTAAGACTTCAAAAACAACTCAAAGAGAACAAGCAAAAACTAGCAAGGAACCAGGATCATTTTGTAAATTATTTAGATATCATCATCCTACCAAAACTACACAAGGCAACCAAATAAACCTTGCAAGAAAATTTGCAATTGGTCCTGTTGTAAAAGATATAACATTTAAGAAAGCAAGAGAAAAAAGAACCCTTTCATACTAGAAATTTTGAGACTAAAGGAAAGTAGTACAATTGTGGAAAACCAGATCAAATAGTAATTCTTATGCTTCATAGCTTAATAGAGTTTTGATAAAGAAATTGTAGGCCACGGGCTGTAGAGTTGGTGCCCATGCACTTAGTAATTGCAATGCTTCAGAGCTTTTGCTAACAATTAAAAAAGCAGTGATTAAGAAATTATAGGCCACACAGGCTATTGCGTACTAAAACAGCCTGCGACTGTCAAGCCAGAGCAGGACATTGGACATTTCTCAGAAAGAAAGTTGCATCAAAGGTTTCAACTTTGATCTGAAATTAATCTGGCATACTCTGGACAGAGTATAATTCTGTAAAACATGGAGAGGGTAATCTTAAAACATATATTTTACTATTTCATCATCATATTAGTGATTTCATCAATTTGAAGGAGCAAAAGGTGAATTCAGAAAATTCAATTTGCAAGTTTTCAGACTGTAAGTATCAAAAGTGTGCAACAAATTGCAAAGGTAAAGTAGATAAAGAGAGAACATATTTTCAAAAGATCACATGCATCTCAACTTCCAGAGATAAAACCAATGTCATCTCTTTGGTGTTTTCAATAAAAACTCTTTATATATACATATATATTTATATATGTATATGTTTGATATAAAGCAATACTGATTGCTGCATGAATTATCATCAGACTATTCTAATTAAGCTATTCAACTTAACAAGCTAAGAACACAAATTATTGAGTGACACATTCATTTGCAGAAGATAAACTTTAAGACAAATAAAAGCGTAACAACCTGAACAAGCTGAACAAGCTCCTTCATCTGGAAAGTGGCCGAAGCATACATCAACTCTACAGCATAATTAATAGCAGGGCCACATGCATCATGGGCACAATGATCGTCAACACATGTGGATACTTCTCGAGGTGATGGCTGAAGCTTTCCGGTGTACAAATAGTTCAAGATAACCTTGAAGGCTTCATAGCCAACCCGGCCGTTAGGAACCAAGTCAGACAAGAGATACTTTGGTTTTCCTTCCTTAATCGAATCATCATTTCCCTGCTTAAAAAGATCCTGAAAAAACTGACTACGTGCAGCCAATATGCACCGGTTAACACCTACTGTGTTGCCCTCAACAATAATCTCTGCGTCATTATAGTCATATTCAGGTTCAAGTAAAAGTCTCTCAAGACTGCCACTGAGTTTGTTTAGACTCAAATAAATTTCAATACTTGGCACAGGTTGAGAACTGGCTGAGGCAGATACATGGTTACTACTGGACCCATTTGATAGATAAGAGGAGGAGGCAAAGCTCAAGGATGAAGACAGTTCATTCACATTATCCATGACTTGAAATCTATATATGAATCAAGAAGCAGAAATCACCCAATTCAGAAAACCAGGCTAATTCTCCTGCACAAACTGCATCATTCTATGGATAAAGCAAATCTAAGCTGACCCAATTTCTCCAAATTTACTGTAAATTGGTGAAAACAAGCAAAATAGTGAAATAATCTGACAACCCAAAAGTCAAAACTTAATTCCAGGCAAATCCCACTTGTTGAAACATTGAGCAAAATCCCAAAAACTAGACACCAAAGACAGAATTTTTGCTATATAAAGCTAGGCACCAAAAGTGAGGTAGTAAATCCTTCATGTCCTGGTATAGATACGTCTTGAATCTTCATAGGCCACCATCAGCCCCATCAAATCTAAAGCTCGGAGCAGTCAATAGTGAACAAAATATGAACTAAAACCCTCAAAAGACTGAGAAAAGCTCAAAGAGAAAAGGATCAAGATTGCATACAAGGACACCCTTTTGAAGAAGCTTGAGTATAAATGAAGCAACAGCTGCAGATGGTGAAGCTTAAACAAGAAGAGAAACTCAAAGACCTGACAGTTGACCAGGAAAAGCTCCAGGCTTTGATATTCTCTTGAAAATCAACAAGATTTTGAACAAGACAGGACTTTGAAGCTTCGAAGAAGATTGAGTTGAGGGTCTTGAAAGGAATATGGGAAGGAAAAAGCCGCACTTCTCAAAGGTTAGATGAAGTGGCTTGTCTTGTGAATCTTACTGGTCAGCACACTTGGTTGACTGTCCAAGTAACAGGACAAAGTGCAAACGCAAACATGTTATTGTTAATGACAAAAAATATATGTCAGCACCAAAGATTTATGTGATGATTAAGATTAATTTAACTTATGAAAAACATTTAAGAATATTTTAATAAATTTATGTTGTTGTAGGGAAAGAAAGACAGTTGGACAAGGATTGCCTCCTTCCATTGGCCCTTGGGGTTACAGTACAGGTGAGTTGACTTGACTTCTTGTTGCATGAAAACCTATCTATTATCAAGCTTTGGTCCCCGCTCGGCCGCTACCCTGCCGTGTTATATTAACAACCATGAATATTATTTGTTTTATTATTATGAAAAACGAAATTATATGACGTTGGTTTGAAATCAATTAAAGGAAAAGTCTTTTCTAACTAATCATAAAATGTTTATTTGTAAATCATTTTATATTATTTGGAATGTTACATCAATTACAGAATTGTTGATTTTGTAATTTCGCAAGAGAAATGTTACTTACTACTTTTTACCGCTTTTGTCCGTTTCAAAATGATGTTAGGAAAAAACCCAAAATGTTATCAACCCAAGAAAAGTCAAAATGATGTCTCTGTTAACCGAGAAAGAAAAAAGACTTTTTTCTTAGTTATAATTCAATATATACCAAAAAAAAGTTTGTACTGAAGTTCGAATTGCTTTTTTTGTGAATTAAAAGAGTTTAGAATATTATTTTTTCTAAGGATGGTAATGGGTGACAATAGACAAAAGGAAAAGACTTAAATGCTAAAATAGCCCATGTGTTTTATCTTATTGGCAAATTTAGTTCATGTGTTCTTAATTTGGCCAATTTAGTCCATGTGTTTAGCACTGTTAGCCAATGTGGCCCATTCTGTTAAAATTGCCGTTAAATAAATATGATAACTCTTTTTTTTTTTCTTCTTCCTTTGAAAACCTATAAATTTTGTTGAAATTAATTTATAAAAATTAAATTAATTTAAAAAATATTAAAACTTCATTAGAACTAAAACATAGCATTAGAAAAAAGAATTTTTTTTAAAAAATAGGATGAGCGCAGGGCTGCTCAGCAATGTGGTTGGGGTGAGTGGGGCCTGCATGGTGAAGATCCTATTGGGAGATGGTCAGGAGTTGGAGAGAAAGAGAGAGAGAGAGAGAGGGTGGCTGTGGCTTGGAGAGTTGGGATTTTTGCGTGTGGGTGAGTTGTTACTGGGTAAAAAGGGTGTTGCAGTTGAGATGAAATGGTTTTGTCCTTTAGTTTTTAATTGCTTTTAGCTTTTAAATCTTATTTTTATTTCATAATTATTTATTTTATAAATTCAAATATTTATATTTTTTATTAATATTTTAACATAAGTTTAATAAATTATATTATATTAGACAGAGACTAAATTAACCAAATTAAAAATAAATAGGCTAAATTGACTAATAAGATAAAACACAAAGAGCATTTTAGCATTTAAGCCTACAAAATACTGTACATATTTTGAGAAGCAAATTGTTTTTTTATATTTTAATCCATAATATTTAGTCCTTGGTGGACAGATGTCATTCGCGGACCCCTGTGGCTGTGAATTTCGATAAACTGGACCACACTGGAGACAAGCTCCTCGACTTCAAGAGCCGCCGTAGTATTCACCACCATCTTGGGTACATCGGCCACATCGTACTCCGTGCACCCACCGTACCCGTCCAATAGCCTCTGCATATCCCACCACGTGGACGGCTTGTGCCAGCCAGGCCCTCCACCAGCCTCAGCTCGGCGCTCGAGCCTTCGGCGCCACTCCGCCTCGTCCTTGGGCCTACACTCCACAATCAAGAGGCGGGCCCCACTGGACGATGCCAACTGGGCCAGGTACTCGAAGTGGGCCCTACGGGAGAGGGGCGAGTCCACGATGACGCTGAGGCCTAGGCGTAGCTAGGTGGCAGCGATCTGCCAGATGACGCGGTACGACGCGTCGTTTAGTACGGAAGACGCGGAGGAGGATGCGGGTTGGAGACTCTGGAGTTTGTCGCGCACGTCGTCTTTGTCTAAGAGAGGGAGTTTGAGAGTTGAGGCTAAGGAATTGGCTAAGGTGGTTTTGCCTGTGCCTGGATGGCCCTTCATTGCTATCAACATTTGAACTCTACCTTTATCTTCTTCTTCTTCTTCTCTGGCCATCTCTTTCCTCTGAAAAAGGAATGTAAATTTGAGTATCTGGGGGGTTGTTTTTATTTTGTACGGTGGGGCCTACCCAACGGGACAAGGCATAGTAATTAAGGTTATCCTAATTTTTTTTTTTTTTTCCCTCCCTTATCTTTTTCACATGCTTAGTGATAAGGTTAATAATGCAGTTGCAGTTTCATTTTGTTGTTTTGCTGCAGTGGATATGATTGTGTTTTGATGATTCGATCAATGACAAGTGGCTTAATCTAATAGGAAAGTTGAAAGAGGAAGATAAGAACCAAATTTTAGATACCCAAAGCGCTTCTTGTGTTCAGTCCTTGTATACTGGTGAAGTCAATGCATGGGGGCCGAAAGATTATGCAAAGTTCCATCTTGTATCTTGTCACAATAGTTTCATGAAATATTAAAAGAAGAACGGAAGAGATTACTAATGAATCAACACATCTGATCTGATAGAAAAACGTACACCTAGATCTTCACTTTTGGCTTGTTACTGATATGAGCTTACCAGAATTGTTTCCGAAACCAAGGATGGTTTCAGCTTTGCTTGGTCTTGTGACAGCAGAATCAAAAGCTAGGATGAATTTCAGATGCAATCCTCTTGTGTCTTCTTCATTCACGCGACTTCGCTGGCATTCATAGGAGGATTGCAGTCTGGGAAATTGAAAAGATCATTGTGTTGAAGACATATATATTCCTTCATCCTAGAAAACTTGACACGACCAGCTTACCCCAATCTAACATCCTACAACATACAGTTAGATCCCATTCAAGATGATTGTTCTCTACCCTTATTCCTACGCTTCTTCCTCTTCACTGGCGACTCTCCCCTTGGACCATCTGATGCATCAGTGCTTGCACCGTTGCCAACTAAATTTGGACCTTGTGATGGAGGCTTCTGGTGAGCGGTGATGGGAGCAGAATCAAGCGGTGGTTGAACACTCTGACTTGATGGGTCACTCAACTTTGCTGCCCCATTTCCTATCACATAAAACCGTACTGCTCCATTAGCAGCAGTACTGTGACTTAAACTCGACTTGGCTGCTACATTGACGGCAGGAGTACATGATCTGAGGAAGTAACAGTGCATTTCATTTGTGTCATTGCTTACATGTGCATCATCCCTTAAAATATCGCACATAATCGATTTGTGTAAGTAGCAATCTTGAAGGGGCAAAACAGAGTCGTCAGTCACAGTTTCATTTTCCACCAAAGTTGGAGACTCCTCGGATTCCTTTGGAAATGAGATCCCAGAGAGACCATCATACGATAGAGCACAGGCTATAGCATAAACTGAGGCCCCAAGACCAGGAGGCAAAACTTTCCTTGGATGTGTAACCTACAAAATGGTAAAACATAAACTCAGATAAAATGGTAATCTACAGGGTTTCAGGACATAAATGAACTATCGTGTTGTAATGCAAATATCAATGCAAAAACAGCTGTAAAAGTACGAACAAAGAAAGTACTTTGAATAAGATTGCTGCAGATAAACGTTCTCTCAAGCAGTAGATCTGAGCAACGTCCAGAGCTTTTGACCCAAATTGAAGCCACCGATCCACTATAACTGTGACTGAATTATCAGGAGATGACATAATTTTCTCCTTGTGTTGTCCACCTGACTTACCATCTATCTCCATTGCATCTTCATCACTTTCATCCTCATTGTCATCCATATCACTCCCCTCATCAATGTAACCATCATCATCATCATTGTTTGATGGAGCAACAGAAATTTCTGTCGAAAGAAATAGTAACGGAAGTGGCCCGATAACAGTACAGTTCCGTATGTTCATCACACCCGAATCCCCACGGGTTATCTCATCAAACATAATCAATGGACGATCATCACTGGTAACCTTGAAACCTAACTTATAATTCATAGAGTGGTTGTTTAAACAAACTTTAACCCCATTAGGAGTTTCTACAACAGATCGTTTCATCTTCTTGCGAGCAGGAAGCAATCTCCCCACCATTGGATATAAACCGGCCACGAGAACAGCACGGAGTATTCCTGGGTTACGTGCATTCAAGCTACATCTTGATACATCCTCAGGAATAAAACCATGCCGAATTAGCTCTGTCTGGAGCTGCTTGCGCATACGAGATAGCATATGCATCGTACTTGAAGACACAAAGTATTGAGAACAGAACAGTTTCTCTTGACCTCGTTGTTTAGCAGTCTTCCATATGTCAAATGCTGCTATGACTGCTAGCTGATCACTATGCCCACCATACAATGAAGCAAGTTCATATTTAGCAGCAGCGGCTCTCTTCTTATCATCAGGTAACACAGGCAGGGAAAATGGATCCTTGAAGTCAGTAGCACATGCCAGAGTCAAAGCTGGGTCAAGACAGTTCATCAGTATAGAAAAGAAAAGCATCTTGCTCGTCAATGGATGAACAGGTAGAGAACCTAGCTTCTCCCCAAGTACTGTAAGTTTCTCATCAAGTGACAAAGCCCCAATATCTTGAAGAACAGCAACTGCATTGCGTATGGTCTCGGAAAGTGGAGGATCCAATGTCTTAATCAAGAAATCTTCTATATTGCAATCTGGATCAAGTAACTTCACCTGTCAATCAGAAATAAAATCTTGAAAAGCTTTAATAGATCACAAAAACTCATTATACTCCAAAAACACACTAGTAGATCACAAAGTATCCAAAAACACTCATTAGATCACAAAAACTCATCTAATGGAAACAACACCTCTTCTCTTATTGGTCCGAATATTATACCAGGTATAATGCAGTTCATTTTGGAATAAGAATACACGTCCCTATAGGCAACTTCTGCGTGTGCATATTTCCAACAACATGATGAACGCAGGATGAAAACAAAACAAAATGACAGTAGCCATAACTAAACAATTGCAATACGTCCCACCGACCTGTGACATGTCAACATGCCAATGTTATCTTTTATCATTGCTTATTTATGATCACACAACAACGCGTCATTTCGCTAATTTCTTTAGTTCACAGAAAATAGTATATGCCCAAATAATGTTACATTTTTTCTGTGGAAGGTGGGCTATTTTCGGGGAAGGGAGAGGAGGAGGAGAAAGGGAGTCATGACTATTGGAAACTTTAACAGATTAACAGGACAACAATGCAATAATTTGTTTCTTGGGGCAAGTTCTTTGTCTCAAACAAAGTTTCCACAGACAATAACAGATAGATGAACATATGACCCCAGTAACTGAGAACGGATAAACAATGCGATAGATATACAGCAATGCAGTCTCTGTCATGATTCAAAGAGGTTTAAGAAATGTGGAGAAAGGTATACCTGCAGGCAAAGCCCTTCAATTGGCATTCTCCTAATCTCAGGCACCTGAAAATCTGGCAATGAAGCTGCTCGAACTTTAGAATAAAGATGATAACAGATTCCAGGCTGACAACGACCAGCACGGCCCCGTCGTTGCTTGGCACTCGCTTTTGACACCCAGGAAGATTGAAGACTTGATACATTTTTGTAAGGATCATAATTTTTTTCTTTCATCCGGCCACTATCAATAACATAAACGACATCATCAATGGTGATGGCAGTTTCAGCCATATTAGTTGAAAGAACAATTTTACGGCAACCAGGAGGGGGGCGTTTGAAGACCATGTTTTGGTCAGCAGATGGAACCATCGAATGTAGAGATATTATCAAAACCTTAGAAGTATTTCTGAAATATGGGTTCGTGAGTAATCTCTCCTGGGTTTTTTTTATATCATCCCACCCTGGAAGGAACACAAGGATGGCTCCATCTTTTGAATCACTACAAATTTTCCTTAATAATTGCTCAATAAGAACAAAATCAACATTTTCAGGATTAAAATATTGGAGATATCTATCAATTAACAGTTGTTCTTTCATAGAGTTAGAAAGAGCATTTTCAATATGCTCTTTCAATATCTCAGCAGTTTCTCGCTGCTCTTCCCGTTCAGCCAACTCCAATGCAGTTGCTCCATCATTGGCCTGTAATTGGCAGTCCGCACCAAAAGATAGCAGCATGCAAACATCTCCTGTTCTACCCTTTCCAGCAAACACCATTAACGGCGTAAGTCCGGTTAAAGAATGCTGGTAATTAAAGACTTTGCGAGTTCTTTCAGAAGAAGTAAACTCTAGAAGGGGATCAAACTCATCATTAGACCAAGCCAGATTAATAGCTTCATCTAGAACAAGCTTCAATTCCTGTGTTAAGTCAGGATCTTCATTCTGTAAACCTACTGCAGTATTAAGGTGATTATTTTCTACGGATTTCAGGATAGAAAGTACATCCTCCAAATAGAAAGTTTTGACCTGATAAAGGATAATACCACGGCATTAAAACAAAAGCAGCATAATATAAACAACTAACAAATCACCATCTTTCTTTAGACAAATTGACAAGTCACTATCTGAGGAAGAGTTTTTACAGGATAAGTGAAACCAGGAACACGGATAATTGGGCATCCACCGAAATAATGTGAAAACCGTTCAGCATCAACAGTTGCACTCATCAGTATCTGTTACAATAAGTATCATAAACAGACGCAGATCATCAATTAATATAAGCTCCAGAAAAAAAAAGGGTAATATACTAATATCCTAAGAATGACAGAAATAGAAGACATGTTTGAACTAACCAGATGTAGATGAGGGTGTGAAGAAAGCATGTCTCTGCACATTAATCACACCAAAAAAAAAAAAAAAAAAAAAAAAATTCTGTGAACAAACCAAAATCAGACTCGAAAATTCATGATTGATAAACATGCATTCTGACCTTTCATTTGCATCACCAATAAACTATAATACACAGCAACAATTCTGCTCAAACTATTATCCACATCAATACACAGTAACATTTCACTCAAACTAGTATTGATTACTCTTCATACTTGGCATTCCCCAAATTTAAGTTACTCTAATTTGAGCTCCTAATCAAACCAAAATTATATACACAGCCGGGTTATTAACACAAGCAAACAACTTAATGACGATAAATCAATGTGTAGTATATACCTTATAATTGCCAGCATAAGATCTGAGTGGTGATCCCTTTCATGAATTTCATCCTACAGAGGGAAAAGCATTCATTGCAATTGTAATCCATGACAACAGAATGTTTAAACTGGTCTCAAGAAAAAAAAGCTCCAAAACATATGCCTACAAGATAAGGACTTACACAAATGAATGCACATATAAACCCTCCACGTATAAACCCTCCAGCCTTATAATCTAATCCTAATACAGATTCCAGAAAGAAATTGAAGAATCCCAATGAAGAAAGTACAAGTACCACAATAATGTGAGTTATGTCATTGACATCTTGCTTGGTTTCTTTGTTTGAGTCACCTGCTTTTGATCTACCAGTGCCTCTGGACACTAACAACCTCAACAGAATCCCATTTGTGCAGAGCACAATTGATGAGTGCCTGCCACCTTGACTTTCCAACCGTATCTAGCATCGCCAAAAGAATATATTAGTTTCTCACAAGTTACAATAATATTGACAAGATACATAGGACTTGGAATCCTATTGAGACTACGCACGCCTTCTGTGAATGTATAATCACAAGCAAATTAACTTTTCTGGTTTGATCTAGCAAACCCTGAGAATATACTTACGTATAACTGAAAATGATGTAACCAACTTGGCTGTGACCAATATACCATATTTCATATTGAAAATTAGACCAACTAAAAGCATCCAACAAAAATAACCACAATAATTCCTGCACATGAGTTGTAAAATGAACAATATTCTGTCTTTTTTCCGGTTACAAAGATTGATTAGTTCAAATTTCCCAGACTACTAATTATTGAATTGCAAAACAGGAGCTTCTTCGCCCCTAACGACAGCCACGTCTGGTACATAGACCTATATTAAATACAAAGAAGTTACCTGTAACGCTGCTTCTAACAACAGTGTATGACAGAATGGTCATTGATATGATAAAATACGAACTATACATCAAGACAACTCATGAGCAACATTACCTTGTATCCAATATCCTCTCCAACATTTTCTCCTCTTTCCTTAGAGATTCTTTCGGCAACTGGACACAAAAATACCAAGGATTTAATAATTTGAAGTTTACAATGAGTAAAGAAAAAATCAAATAAATAAAGGGGGCCTAAAAGTTTTGTATGCAGAAAGAATAGTGTCAACCTGATGCAGCTGAGATACGTCGAGGTTGAGTGCACACTATTTTACATGCCTCCCCCTTACCCCACATATGGTCCAAAATAAACTGTGGGACCTGAATCATATTTTTCAAAAAGAGAACATTATCAAACATAGTTACAGAAAGTAATAATATTAAGTCTAGTTTTAAAAGATTAATGCTATGCTATATTACGCAGGAAAAACTAGTCCACAGTGCAAAGAAAACATCAAGAAATGTTAAAAGCATGTCATATACATCCTGAAATGACTGATGAACACAAGCTGACTAATGAAGCTTGTCATAAAAAATAAATAATCTAATGAGTATAAAAAACTAATCAAGATTCATAACTCCCAATTATAACAATGATATTGCACTCTTGAACATGCATGTCCACAAATATGCAAGATCAGTTCTAGTCTTGATACTCCATGCTCTCCCTTCTTTTGTAATTTTTAAAAATCCAAAAAGTGACATCCACAGGGCTCCATATAGAAGCTTGCAAATAAAGGTACCAAATTTCCTATGCGGGCAGGTTTTTAAAAGGTAAAATCAACCAGAATATGTTAACAGTATAGACAATGATATCCATGCAACTTATGTCACTATCAAGACCAAGGAAAGGAAAAAAAGATGTTGCCATATAAAGAACAAAATAAATTAAATGGACTTCTTTTGAAACAGAACCAGACAACTTATTATAAATATACCATAAAGAAGACAAAGCAAAGAAATCATAACCTGTGTGGTCTTTCCGCACCCAGTCTCACCAGATATAAGAATTACCTGCTTTCAAATAGGAGATTAACAATAAGTCCCCGAAGTTGAGTAGGAATCCATTCAATTCAAACAAAGGTTCAATGAAGTAGCAAAACAGAGTTTCTAGTAACGAGTAACAGACCCCACCATGTTGAGATAAGGACACATCGCATATCTAATTGATACTAGGAAATTTCAAAAATAATATCACGCGTAATGTGATCTGCCGCGTGAACAACTAGCTAATAATTTCAAACACCAATCATGTGAATGTTCAAATTAACCTGATGAGATTCAACTGCTGATGTAATGACATCCCTGTAGGATGTAATTGGAAGCTTAGACTTCTCTTTGGTGATCTGCACGCATAAATTCACAGAAACCTGTCATGCTGAGCCTATTATTATGCAAAAACTATGACTTAAAATGATGTAGATGATAATAGAGGTGCATCATCTGTTAAATCAGAAGAACCTTTCTCAATTTATCGGAATTCTTTATTCTAGAAGCAAGTGATTGCACTTTCTTTGCAATTTCTGCCTTGGTCATCAAAGGCTTGCAAAACATACTGTCTTTCTTCCGCTTGGCTTTCACATTCTCATTACTATTTGTCCCATACATTTCTCTGCCCTCCACTTCATCACCGGGTGGGTAACACATGAACAAGTCCCTCAATACTTCTTTTGTGCCTTCGGAAAATGTCAGATGAGTGAGCTTTGGAATACCATCAACGGCTGCAGCCTTCTTTTTAGGTTTATAAACAGACACAACACGTTTTTTCCCACTCCTACAGAGTTCAGGTTTATCATCAGTTTAAAAAAACCTGTGCAGATAAGAAAGCTGAAATTTTCCTCTTTTGTTTTGGTGCCCAAAAATATGGAAGCACGTAAGCTTCTCTTAAATTAAAATATACAACATTTTGGTCACTATCAACAAGACATAACTCCCAGCACTCACCCTTTACTCTTGGATTTCATACCCATTTTCCTGCATTGTTGATGCACTTCAGCACGGTCAAGGTTCGAGAGACCGGCCTCAAATGTGTAAACTGCAGGCAGATTCCGATAATGTTAAAAAAACCATTCATACAATGTGAAAAATTAAACAAAATCAAATACTTGGTCCTTTTAAATTCGCACCAAATACCAAGTAAGTCCCTGAAACCCTCCTCCCGACAAAATAAAAAGGAAGCAAACATGGATTCAGATCGCATTAAAGTATTAAATTTCATTAGCACCCAGTTTTAAGCCATGACTTTATTCAATCACTTCACCTTCGTCATCAGCGGAATTGAAGCGGGAGAGTAATTGAGCTATTCGGTTCCTCATGCTTTCTGGAACTTTACTGTTTTGTTGTTGGCCGCCTCTGTTCTTCTTCGCCATGTCTATTGCTTCTTCCTTTGGCTCTGGTCCTCTTCCCTTTTGTCTGTTCGTTAAATTCCGAATCTGAAGCAGTTGTTGGCGCCCAGAGAAATGTAAAGCTTTGAAGAAGAAGAAGAAGAAGAAGAAGAAGACGAGATTCAGTGGACTTGTCGAAGATTTGGGTCTCGCTCTCCTCTGCCCTGAATAGTTGGCGTCTGCTATGAAAATGGAGTTTTCAGTTCTGCTATGTGTTTCGTAAATTACCCTTACCCTTGCCCTTTGCCCTTCCTCCGCATGTGCTTTTTTATGCTTGGCATATGTAAAGCGGTGCCCGCGCCGCTAAGTTAAACCCTCCCATCATGTTTACACTTCCAATTTGTTATTTTCTTTAATTTTTTGTTCCTTTATTTTTATTTTTTTAAATAATAATTAACGAGCATGATTTGAATTTGGCCATATTTTAACAAAATTAAGAGAAATAAAATTTCTCAATAAATAAAGTCTACAATATTCTCAGAATAAAAACAAGTAAAACCCTATCCCATCAGTTGATGTCTATAATATTTCAAATGACATTTCATCAGAGATAAAACTCCTTATTAAGTATGTTCCACTTCTATTAAAAATGTGATCTCAATAGAATTCACAAATGTGTGCAGACTCAATTAAGAAAAACAATTAAAAAAAAATATATATATATATATATGATGAAAACCCTAGTTTATATATTATATATCTACATGCTAACGAGATTTGACTTGCAGATCAGTAGTTTCATGAAGAAAATTAAAAATAGGTGTAGATATTAAACCTAGCCCAGCCCAACTTACAGGAAGTGAGCCAACATTGGCCCAAATGTGAACAGCCAACCAAGCCAGCAAATGTTGTGGTAGGCAAAAGCCTAATGCGAAGACCGTGAAGCCCCAGCCCTAAGCCAGTACAAGTAGAGAGGAGAACTTACAAGACTCCTCTCTCTCTGACCCTCTCTCTCTCTCTCTCTCTCTCTCTCTCTCCTCTATATAACCCCATTGAGTTGGTTTCCTCCACGCAAAAGAGAAACTCAGTGTGTTATACGACAAAGGTACCTGATACTTTATTCATTCCTTGAAAATACATAGCCTCTACCCAATATACAATAACCCATTGGGCATTGATTGTAATTTGCAATCTGCTATTTCTTTTTTTTTTCTTTCTCTTTTTTGAATTTCACGAAATTTTCTCATATTATCTATCACCTTAATCTGCTGCTTGCTCACCTATATTACTTTTAATGTGCCGACAAATGAGAAAAAAGCAAGTCCTTGTTTTGGATGCTTTGGTCTCCTATTCTTCCTCATACCCATTATTGATTGTTGAATCCTCAACCTGTTCCTGTGTTGGGTTCATTTCCTTTTGATCGGAATCGGTTCCCAAAGCGAAATCGGTATCTGGGTACCCTGGATTTTGCTTGTTTATTACCTCTAAATTTGGGCAAATCTTGTGACGGCTTCTATCCTCTTGGTTGGTTCTCATTTCTTGCTGAACGTTCTTGTTTGGGTATTTGTTTTGGTGTTCAATATGGTTTTTATCTGTTCACATGTTTTCTCATTGTTATTTTTCGAGGTCAGATTTCATGTTTTGGTTTGTTTTGATTGCTTACTATAGTGGGATTCTTCTACTTTTGATTGTTCCTGATGTGGGTTTTGATCTATTATCACCAGGGATTTGTTTTTAGGTGTTGAAATCGTTGGCTTCCCCTCTTGGTAAATGTTAGCATTTCTTGAGCATCTTATGGACTGAAATAAGACTAATTCTGTTTGCTTAAATGGGATATCATCAGTTTAGTGTGTTTCTTTTAAGCTCTTCATGATTCATGTATAAATAATTTGGTGATTGATGTACATTGTGGATCAGTCTATTATTGACTCCTTTGCCATTTGTCTTTAACACTTTTGTTTAATGATGGAGTTTCTCAACCTTGAAGTCATTGAATGGACTTGCAGAAATTGCAATTTTTCGGTCACAAAAAAAAAATTTATTTTACGGCTTCTGGTTACAATCAGTTTAGTAAAGAGATTTTTAATGCTATATGTAGAAGGTATTTTCATCTTATTAACTTCATCTTGTATGAAGTTTCATTCAGGGCCTTTGCTCGAGCAATTTGAAAGATTGGTTCCTTTTGTGAAAATGTTTTGGATAATCATAATCCATTGTCTAAACTGGAATTATTGCTGATCCTCCTCCAATCTTGATTCAGTTGGGAAATGCTGAAAGTGTAACCTTAAATTACTTTTAGAATTCAGCTTCAGTTTAATTATAATCTTACTTTCCCACCCCATCTTCGTTTCAATAGAATATCTTGGTAGGTTTTGTATGATTGGGTTCTTACTTTTGTGTACTCTATTTAGAGATTTTGATGATGTGATTGATGGAGTCAAGCTTTAAGACATTCATTACCATTTTTACTGTATTATGCAGGTGTTTGTTTCTTGTGACTAACTGGAGGCTCTTAGAACTTTGAAAATATCTGCTTCTTGTTTTTCTACCGTTGTAATAATATATGGGCTGAGGTGCACATTTCATGGGAGGTGTGGGAGATGAAGAACCAGCCACAAAACGCATGAAATTATCCCCTGGACAATTGAGAGGTCTATCCAACGGTTCATCTATTACAGAGCCTGTAGCTGGCTCTTCAAGAGACTTGATGGCTCGGCCCCTAACATCTGAAGGGGACGAAGAGGTTGTTGGTTCAAAAGGAGTTATTAAGAGGGTGGAATTTGTCCGACTAATAGCAAAGGCACTATATTCTCTTGGCTATAAGAAAAGTGGTGCTCATTTGGAAGAAGAGTCTGGGATACCGTTGCACTCTTCTGTGGTAACTCTTTTTATGCAGCAAATTCTGGACGGAAATTGGGATGGAAGTGTCGACACATTGCAAAAAATTGGTCTATCAGATGAAAACATTACTAAATCAGCCTCCTTTATGATATTGGAGCAGAAGTTCTTTGAACTTCTAGATGATGAAAAAGACATGGATGCACTGAAGACATTGAGGACTGAGATTGTACCTCTCTGCATCAATGGTAGTAGAGTTCGTGAGCTTTCTTCCTGCATAGTTTCGCCTTCATTTGGTGGGACTCCTGGTAAAAACATTGTAAGGGCCAAGTCTCGGCCAAAGTTACTGGAAGACTTGCAGAAACTGCTTCCCCCAACAGTTATGATACTTGAAAGACGGTTGGAACATTTGGTTGAACAGGCCCTAGTCTTACAACGTGATGCTTGCATTTTTCACAACTCCTTGAACGAGGAAATGTCTTTGTACACTGATCATCGATGTGGGAGAGATCAGATTCCTTCTCGAACATTACAGGTTGGTAAAAAAAAATTCTGATTAATGGTTGTAAGCTCTAATTAGAGCTTTGTATACTTATTGATTTTACTTATTTGGTCATATTTCATATGATGAATGAAAATCATGTTCATTATTTGTTGTCATATGAGGTATCGCATCTTAAACTGTGAAGTTGAGTAATAACAGTGAATGTGTCACTTTAAGGTAAGGTAAGATTATAGTACTCAGTCTTGGTTATCAGGGGTTTTATGGACCCCGTGAGAAGAGACTGGCCTTTCTGTTAGGTAAGTTAAGATGGTTTTTCCCAGTCTTGTTCTTTTAGTCCTTCTAATTAGTTTGACCTGAAAAATAAACCAAGGAGTTTATCAGAAATTAATTAAAGTGAGCAAGTGATTCAAGGAGGCTGCTGTTTATAACCCTCCACATGTCTGTGGAGAGTTTCAAATTCAAAAAATAATACTAGGGTAAGTAGTTGTTCATCTAAGTGTAGGATTTGTATGGGGGAGGCAAAGTACAATTAATTGACCAGATTGGACATGTGGAACTTGATAGCCTTCTTTGGAAAAACTAGTGTTAGATAATATGTTCTCATCAGGCAAAGAGTAACCAGTGTGGTTCAGCTTACAATTCATAAGCCTCTAAAATTTGATAGAACATGAAATTCAAGTCTTTGTGGCATTGTATTGTCCTTTCGTTACTGATAACACTTTAAATATCAAGGGTCCTGGTTTCTTTGCTACTTCCTGTCTTTAAATCTTTGCTGTTATTATCAGCATTGAGAATGGTATATTGCCATTTCCAAGCATCCTTGTTAAGTGTGCTCTTGTCTGAGTTAATGTGTGGAGGAAGATACTGACCAAGGTCTTGCGGAGCTTAATCTATGTCTGATTCCATCACTGTTGACTTCACTTTCTTTTTTGCTGTCTACGTTAGTGCCATCTCTCGTAATTTGCATCCACTCGTTATATTTTCTGTGTTTTGTTAATTTATTATGTCAATGACAATTGTCTAATCTCTCTCTCTGGTTACTCTTTTATTATGTGTTTGTTGTACATATGCTATTTACCTTGTCTAGATTACCCATTCTTACATTTATAAAGGGCACTTTGAATCTGGTTTTACATACATATTAGTCAGATCTTGGTTCTAAACCTTTCTTATCACTTTCAATTTTGCAGATATTACAAGCACACAGTGACGAAGTCTGGTTTCTGCAATTTTCACACAATGGGAAGTACTTAGCTTCATCATCAAGTGATCGATTAGCAATCATATGGGAGGTAACATCAATACTATGTGGAACTATTTCTTAATCTTGCGTATGCTGCCCTCTTCTCCATTTTATATTTTTCATTGTTGATGCAATGGGTCAAATTTGATTTCTACCTATGTATCTGCGTGCATCTATAGATGGGCATCTTCAGTATAAATCTATCAATTATTTCTGCCTCCTCTTCTTCACATCTAATGTTTGTATTGCAGTTCCCATGTTGCCCTTCCATCTCTGTTGGCACTTTTGATTTCTCTGTTGCTAGTTTTTCACGAGATATCAAATATATGTTCTCATTATGTAGTGCCCTAATGCAAATTATTTTGAAAATGCATGGAATATTTCAGCGCTATAACTGGTTTTCATCTTCCCCATTCTTTTCCTGTCGTCCGGACTTGGTTTTTGTTTGTGTGTGTATCTGCAGCCTTAGATGACCCTTTTGGGACTAATGGAGGTGAAATAATGATTTGTATACTCATTTATAGATATGTTGTGCAAAAGACTAGGAATTCATATCAAATATGATCAGTTTTCATCATACTTTTGGCTTAACTTGGCTGAGCTTGGCACACAAATCTAGGCTCAATACCATGTCTGAGCACAGCCCAGCCCAGCTCAAGCCACTGGTTCTGAGCCGGCTTGGAATACAATCCCATGTGCATGCATGGTTGACAGGTGGACCAATAGTTACCTGTTGTTCTATTGTTGCAACTTGCAATACAAAATTTTTAAAAGAAAATAGCAGTTGGGTTGGAATTAGATTGGAAAGCTCTGCGTGTAATTCTTATTTAATGATATGCAACGCTTTTTGTTTTTTTTATTTTGATCCTATTATCCTAGATTTTTATACCCTGATCATTTTCTTGTTGGGTATAGGTTGATGTGAATGGTTGTGTTTCTTTAAAGCATAGACTATCTGGTCACCAGAAACCTGTTTCCATAGTTTCATGGAGTCCTGATGACCATCAGCTCCTCACCTGTGGAGTGGAGGAGGTGGTCAGGCGTTGGGATGTTTCTTCTGGTGAATGCCTCCATGTTTATGAAAAACCTGGTCTTGGTCTGGTGTCCTGTGGATGGTTTCCAGATGGAAAATGGATATTCTCTGGTGTCAGTGACAAGAGTATCTGCATGTGGGAGTTAGATGGGAAGGAGCTGGAGTGCTGGAAAGGCCAACGAACTTTACGAATCTCTGATTTGGAGATAACCAGTGATGGGAAGCAAATTATAAGTACTTGTAGAGATAATGCTATATTACTACTTGACAGGGAAGCCAAAGTTGAGATATTGATTGAAGAGGATCAAACTATAACTTCTTTTTCATTATCAAGAGATAATAGGTTCTTGTTGGTTAATCTTCTGAACCAAGAAATCCATCTCTGGAGCATAGAAGGTGAAATCAAGCTTGTCGCTAAGTACAAAGGTCACAAACGCACCCGATTTGTTATCAGGTCTTGTTTTGGTGGACTTGAACAAGCTTTCATCGCTAGTGGTAGTGAGGATTCACAGGTAAAGAATTTGGTTTCTTCCTTCTGAGGCCTCTTCTTTTTGCTTGTGTTTCTTGTGATTAAGCATAAGGCTTATGTCTGGACAAATCATTTAGGAGGCAGATACTCATTTCATATTTAAATATGTTATTAGTTCCTGTATGTTTTCTGCTGTGATTTTTTCTGTGTGAAGGGGGTGGGGTTGCGGGATATAGCTCCAATATATTCCCCTTTAGATTCAACGTTGGATAACTAGAATGTAGTTGATGCAGTTTCATTAACGACAGATGAAACTGGCTTCTTGTTTATTTTTTACTTTGTTACGCATTGTTTTAATTTAGGGTTGAACTCCTTTAGTTGCTTGCTGCCAGGGTGTGGAGGTTAACCAAAATGGCAGACAGAGAACTTTTTAGTTTAATACATTGTCTTGATATTGTTGTGTATCATCCTGGACTGTCGCTGTACAGTGAGGTCAATGTGATCAATGGGATTAAGAGGACATCACACAGAAGAATTGGATTCAGTACATTTATGCTATTTTGCTATTAGTTGTAAAATGAGAATTCGGTTGTCATTTCCCTTTCGCTGTGCTAATTGATGGTTTTCACTGTGCAGGTTTACGTATGGCATAGAGGCTCAGGGGAGCTCATAGAGGCATTGCCAGGTCATTCTGGAGCTGTTAATTGTGTCAGCTGGAATCCAACAAACACACACATGTTAGCCTCAGCCAGTGATGACCGTACAATTCGGATATGGGGCCTAAAGGAGCTAAAAGTGAAACACAGGGATGCACACAGCAATGGCGTCCATTATTGCAATGGGGGAACTTGAAAAAGACTTGAAAAGCAAATTGCTGGTTATAATTTCTCTGACCATTGCTTTTATGTAAATACCTTATCATCGTCAAAATCAGACATTCATGTCAAACAAGCATGTGGATTGTGCAGCAAGTATCTATAATAAATCTACTATTTCATTTATAGTATGTTCATTCTTTTTCTTTGAATCAATTTTTGAACTTTTGTGCATGAGAAAGTTGACTTGTACTTGATAATCCGGTTAGGACTAGTGCTTTTTTTCTTCAGGTAAGTACTTAAATACAAGGAAAAATGCTATAGAGCCAACCCAAATTGAATGGGATAAACTAGTGATGCAAGTTTCCTCTCCAATAGAGCTACGTTTGATTTATTTTATTGCTTGCTTTTCATGTGTAAATAAGCCTGTAAACCATGAAGCTTTGGTCATTACGGTCATCCTTTATCGATTTGAGCAATAGTTGACTGGTTTATCCAAAACTGTTCTGAAGCTCTTTAGATTCTTTTTTCATTGTAAATGTGGCTTTGCATGCCCAGTGGAGATGCCCTGAGTACCTTAAAGAATTCTCAAGGTTTTAGTTGGCTTCTGAATATCGCAGTAAAACCCTTCTGCTGGCTTCCCAACTTGTCAATTCTTCCGATCCTTTTGTTAGGAGTTTGCTTTTCCTGTATGATAACAGTGCTTGAAAAACCTCAATGCTCAGATTGTATGGATTTTAAAGATGCACAAAGACAATGTTGAGGAGCAATAATACAAACATAGCTTAAAGTCTGAATTGTGCAAGCATTATTGTTGGACAAAACATCTAGGATGGTTGAAACTTTAACCATTCATTTGTTCTCTTTATTGTCTTAGAATTGGGAAACAGTAACCAGAAAATTGGACCTCCTCTTCAACTTTGTTGGATACAATGCCCAAAGTCACGAGAGAGAAAGAGAGAGAGAGAGATAAGAAACTCATTTAAAGAGGGTCCTGAATACCATGAAATATTTCAATATGCTCAAGAGTCAAAGGATACTCCAACCAGTTCCCTCAATTATAACCAACTTATAAAAAAAGAAAGAAGAGAAAATTTAAAAAAAAAAAAAAAACTAGAGAGCTCAAGACAATTCACAATCTTAAGATGATTTACATATACAAAGCCTCAATAAATTCTTAGGCAACACTGAAGGAAGATGCAGAGCTCTCCACAAACTTCCTTGCTCCCTTGAACCACCTCTTGTCTCCAGCTTGAGCCTTACAGATGTAAAGCTTGCCATCTTTCACTGTGGCTGTGATGAGCTGGTGCTTGCCACCTTCATCTCCATCAGCTGTCCTTGTCAACACAGACAAGTAGTAATAGGGTTTCCCATCAACCACTTGACTTGAAGATTCCAATATGTTGGCCGTGGCCACAGCGCCGGAGTCAAAACCACCCTATACCAATTCAAAGTCAAATACCATCAGAATTCACATAGTTGCCACCACTATGGATGTTATATATACGCATGGTCAGGCAGTCGGCATTTGCTAAAGTAACCATGCTTTTTTTGGCTGCAGGTAAAAGCTATCTTCTCTATTGAGTATTATTAGGGTCACCAAATTTTATCCGTCAAATGGTGTTCAGTATTTCATTTATTCAAACCACTTAGTGCTCTGTATTATATAGCAAATTATACCTCAGAATCAGTCTTGCCAAAGTAGGCTTGTTTGCCTAGCAAATAGTCCACCTACAAAAAGCAACATATATCAAAACTAAATTGTTAGTAATTGGCAGTATTTAAATGATGAAGGAAATGAAAACATATATATATAGCATTGTCAATGGAAAGAAGGAGAAGCTATCACACCTTGGTGAGGAATTCCTCAGGGGAGCCATAGTCGGTGATAGATTTCTTATCGGTCGGGGTGATTGTGACAGACACGTTGCTGGTGGTGTCAAAGTTGTCCTCATATCTCAGAACTTGACCAGGGTATTCAACCTCTTTGCTTGGGTTCCATTTTGCAGGAATCGAAAGCTTGAATCCTTCTCCAACGTATGGCAAGAAGTCTGTGTTTGTCTTTGGCTTTCCAAAAACGTTGGCTGCATATGCATTTAATCATAATTTAAGTTCAATTTGATCGAGGAAAAGAATAAATATATTATACATGGATCGTCTCAGGTTCTTTATGTTGTCAAACTGTCAATTTTTTATCATATTTCGTAAATTTGTATGTTATGTTGCGACACTGTCAATACTAAGTAATTATTCATATTGAGACTGTTCAGCAAGAGAACATTTCTTACCGGATTCACCATAAGCTGCATCAGCAGGGGAAACCTTGGAGCCAAGGGCTGCAGCTCCAATGAGGACTGTGAGAGCCAATCGCCGGGAGACGTTAACGGCACCATCTTCTTCCTGGACAGCCTGCTTCTGAGCCCTGCAGATCACAATCTGGTTCTGCTTGACATTCACCACTTGGCGCTGTGATGAGGAGGACCTGGCAGAAGCTGTAGTGAGTGCATGGTGGTGCAAAAAGCATGCAGTTGAGGCCATTTCCTTTCACTCACTCTCTTTGTGATTCTTGTCTGTGTATAGAGTGAAGTGGGATTGGTTTTGTGGAAGTTGAGTTGTGGTGCTGAGGAAAATTGGCTTTGGATGTGTGTTGTTTGTTTGTGTGATATCTGAAGGCAAATGGTTGGTTAATTTTTTGGATATTGGATCAGGGAAGTGGATGATGGGAAGATTAGATTTTGATGTGGGATAAGGCTGTAGGGGCTCTCATTGGTACCACGTGGCATTGTTCACATGTTGCTTTTTGTACATGTTTTATTTCTCAGTCATATGTATTTGGCAGCTGGACCCTTGGTTTGGTCATATTTATAGGCCCATTTGAGAGCTGGGCCTACATAGTTTATGGGCTTCCTTTGAAGTAGAATAGTTCAATTGCTGAAAAATATGTGGACATTATTAATTTATGACCTAACATTTGTCCTCAAACTTTATGTGGGTAGGTTATATTTAACATTTGTTTCATAATATTCACGTGAATCGCATTGTCGTGCAGTATGTTTCTAGGATAATGATATATAACCGACGCATACAATAATTTTCTCAACTCATAATTATCTAAAATAATGATATATAACGACGCATATAATAATTTTCTCAACTCGTAAGTATCGACACCAAAACCAAAAATTTCTATCTACCCTAACATCACTCATCTCATGCTGCTTGAATTAAGGCTCATATAGGATTCAATAATGTATTTCTAGGACTACAAATTAAGTGAGTGATGATAACAATTCATCATACAATTTACATTTGCAATTCCATTTCAATGGAGTGACTTATACAATGGACATACAATATATATGAAGAATTGGGAAAATATAATCCATTGTCTAAGCCAAGATATTATGCAGGTAGGGCTTTAATGTGTTCTTATATTATATATACACCAACCCTCTCAATAAATGATTTTTTTAAGGATTTTTCCTATTGAGAGGGACGATTATATATTAAATTCACACACACTACACGAATGCTAAAATTCGAATCCAAAATCTTTCCTGGAGAAAGGAGCAATTGATTCAAATCATTACATTAGTGAGCACTTTGTAATATATATAATAGAATGTCAAAACACATGTGAAAATGCATTGATGTTTTAATTTGTTAGTTGCATGCTACCTACCTACAAGATAATTGCATTAAATTTATTTATCTGTATGAAAATGTTGAAGGCCTTGATTTTTAAGCTCCAACATTGCTTAATTGGTCAGTCAAAATACTTCTTTATTTTTTCCTTGACCAGCTCATAGTACTAGGAAGTCATTTCGATTTTGTATGATTAGCAAGTAAGTATTGATAATTTTATCCAAAAAAGGAAAAAAAACAGAACCAACCAGTAGAAATTAGAATGATATAGTTTGCCAACTGCAAGTCCACACAAGTAATGGGCATCTGGCGGGCGTTGGACTGCGCTTGTATAAAAAGAAAACAAAGATTCCTGTCCTGCACGCCTTTTCCATTTCTATCAACTTGTACTGGAACTTCCATGCTTTCCCCGCACTGCCATCATAATTCATAAGCTCCTACAAGGAAAACCCATCATCTTCTGCTTCTTCATTTTGCTCCAATCTCCTCTGATCAGGTAACCCATCTTTCATTTGGCCCTGGTTTCTGCTCCTCTGCATCTTATTACTCTTTCTCCATCTTCTTTTTATGTTGGGCTTAAATTATGTAAATTGCTGTAGTTTTTTTTCTTCATGGAATTTGATGTTATGAATTGTACAAATGGAGTTGAAAAGATTGTTTTTTCATAGTTTCTTCTCTTTTTTCCTGAAGTGACTTTGTTAGAGGGCAGTTGATTTTAGTTCGTATGTGAAATAAAATTTCTGGGTCATTGAAATTTGGGTAGAGTTCTGGTGTGTTTGAGTAGTGTGAATTGGAACTCTTTCTATGCTTCCCTTGATTTTGAATTTCCCAAAATTTATATCTTGGTGGTGTTGGATGGTGGGGTTGAGTCTTTGGTTGAGATACTGAAGTATGTTTACAGGATAGATAGAGCTGCTTTAATCTTCAGATTGGGATACTGGAAGGGCAAAACTTTTCATCTGTGAAGTGTTTTTGTAGGATATACAGTGTAATGTTTTAAATTTCTGTATATTCTTTTCCTAGTTAGCTTGGAGTATCTTTTAGGAAATCTTCTGCGGCTTGCCTTTTCTTGGCATAAAAGTGTGGGTCACAGGGCCAATGAGAAATCGGTTATTTTAGCACTCTGATGTGTTCTAAGTGACAAGGACTTCCTTGTGCCTCCATGGTAATTATTATAAGTTGGAGACATGGAGGTTAACAACCACAAATTTTTATCTTCTATTGAGGCAGCAGTTGTGTTAGAGCTAGTGGGTATGAAAGCTGTTATTCCTGTTTGTTCTTAGTTGTTTCTGTTGAGGCAGCAATCATGTTTTGTTGTGTCGATGTGATTTGCAATATAATGCGTTTTATTTCATCTTGTATTATCTCTAACTCTTAATTTGAGGGGCTTTTTGTACTCCTCCGTTCTCTTTTATACTTTCGCTTGGTGGTTTCAAGATTTAACCTATAATTCAAAGAAAACAAATTTTTTGGAAGAAAAATGCTGATCTTTACAATGCTACTTGTAAAGATCAGCATCATTCCTGTGGTCTACAGTTATGGGGAATGAGTCTAGATGGCTGAGAGAACCTGGTTAGATTAGAGCAATTACTAGGAAGTCTGTTCATATGATGTACTCATTCGCTCCTTCTATTATGGATTTATAAAGGTTGAATAATGCACATGCACGGATCTTTTTGCGTTAATCATGTATAACCCAAATTGACCATATGGATAAGCAATTTCCTTGTATCTGAGGCTTCAAAGTACAATGTTTTACAATAAGTGGCTTGCAGGGAAAAAAGAATTGATACGTCCTTGCTTCCAATTAATTAATCTCATTTAGTGTTATTATGGTCCCTACTAAGTCTTTTGCATCTCCCATGTGTGTATGTTTCCTATAAACATTTCCTGTATTGAAGCAAGCTTTCAGTGTATTATAGTTTCTGCCATGACCAGAGTTTTGTTCTTGAAGTATAGGAACAATGCCTGAGAAAATAACTCCTGGGGATCTTTTGAACAACATTGTGGGAACATTTGCTGAAAGTAGTTCAAAACAGAAATCTGTGCCACTTTTTGGGGAAGAGACATCAAACTCAGTCACTTCTAATTTGAACCGGCTATTTGGACGCCAGAAGCCTGTCCACCACCTTTTGGGTGGAGGCAAATGTAGGATCATTATGTTCCAATACATGCTTGAGCATTTTTTTATGCAATTAGAAGTTGTTGCTTCCGCTAATTCTCCTTGCATTGTTTCTCTTTTTATGCCTGAACTATGTAGCTGCTGATGTCTTGTTGTGGAGGAACAAAAAGATATCAGCTAGTGTTTTAACTGGTGCAACTGTTACCTGGGTGCTCTTTGAATGGCTCAATTATCATTTCTTGACTCTTGTGGGCTTTGCTTTGGTTCTTCTTATGCTTGCTCAGTTCCTTTGGTCAAATTTTTCCGGCATAATTAGCAGGTGACGTCAACGTGCTCAGTTTTGAGCTTCTATTTTGCTTGGTTGGGTGATGTTGTGTACAGTATAGCTGAATGTTGTGATCTGAGTATTGTGTTCTCCATGGTGGCAGGTCCTCATCTGAAGTACCTCGCCTTGTTGTGCCTGATCAATTATTTGTCAATATTGCCATCTCGATTGGTCATGAAATTAATCAAGCCTTGGAATTTATTCAAGATGTTGCACTTGGAGGAAATTTGAAGCAATTTCTTATGGTATGTTTGGATGATTATATTCTTTTCATAAATATGATTGTATATATCATATACAAAGGTGATCTGATTAAAATCCATGTGAGGAACTGGAAGACTTGTGCGTCGGCTGTTAGATTAGATATGAATGACCAGAATAGAACTAATCCACCCTCACTCACTATGCATCTCAACCATCCAAATTTTACCTAAAGACTGATATGCAAGTCCTCAATTTAATTTCTAGAACATCACCATATCTATGTTATGAAAAGCACTTTCTTGGCTTGGCTTTCACTGGTTTCTTGATATTAGCAGTAAATGCATTTTAGGCCTGAAAACCCCATGCTATCATGCTTTTACTTAACGTCTTTGACGATTGTAATGAACTGTTGAGATATTATCTCAGGTTGTAGCAAGCTTGTGGGTTGCTGCAGTGATAGGAAGCTGGTGTAATTTTCTGACCGTTTTGTACATTGGTGAGAGATCCAACCACTAATAATATTGAGTCTCTTATGAACTTATGATCTGATGACCATGTGTTCTGTTGATGGTATGGTTAAAGTTTGGGATAACCATGAAGATTATTGGAGAGAATTTGATTGTTGTCAGAAGTTTGAATATTGTTAATTCAGCATTTGCATAATAAAATATGAGTTGTCTTTCAGTATTTTGCACTTGATGCATCACTTGCTCTACATGGAATTGAAACATAAGTTCCTGTTAGTAGTAAGTCGTATCCTTAGCCATAGTGGTGGAAAATTAAGCTGTCTCTCTCTCTCTCTCTCTCTCTCAGAAACCTGTGGCTTCTGAGGTAAACTCATGCTTCTAGTCTCATTTCAGTTTAAAGATGATATTTGATGAAGTATGTAATTCCTTCCTTTTGGATTTTATCACTGGAATTTGTTTATTACTAGTGAAGAATATACATATACTGTAATATTCATGAATGCTGTATCTTAAAAAAGAAAAGAAAAAGAAAATATGATTACCTCGTTGAATTTGGATGCGGTTTAGAACTGCCATCAACTTAGGATCATGGTGCCTTTCTTGCTGAGGGTAACTATAGAGTTCTTTTATTATTCATGATTTATCTATCTAATTGAGCTAGACATGCTTATAAGAGTTATATGAAGCTTACTGATAATCCGTCTTTGATTTTATGGTACATAATATGGTTTTTATTAATAATATTGTTATCCTGGTATATATGGAAGAGAATTGATATAGGTCGTTGTTTATTAGGTTTTGTTGCTGCTCACACATTGCCAGTTCTGTACGAGAGATACGAAGATCAGGTCGACAACTTTGCATACCAGGTCCTCGGGCAGCTTCAACATAATTATCGGAAGCTCGATACCGGTGTCCTCAGCAGGATCCCGAAAGGAAAGGTCAATTGGAAGAAGCATGATTAGATACGTTTAGCAACATAAATAATGTTTAGCCATCTCTGCAGTTGATTGGAAAATAGCATGTTCCAGCAGAGGGAAAACAAGGGGTGAAAAAACAATTAAGTATTACTGCTTATAGGGTCAGAAACTGGACAGTTGTGATTATTCCATGATAGTAAAACCGTTCAGTTATTGTGAAGGTTCAAATTCATCTTCCATTTGATCAGTTCTCGTTTTGAGAAGTAACCATTGCAGAATTAGCATTAGCTTAAGCCAAAACCAAGAGGTTAAAACCACGTGCAAGGATCAGTTGGGTTGAAACCATGTCAACTGGTTTCAACTTTCATTTTTCATGGAAAGAAGAACGGGGCATCTGACTTTCTTTATTGAAAATCAGGACCACATCATAGTTGGAGTGTATTTTACCATTACCCTGATGAGGAAATCTTGGGTAGTTTATATATAAATGAGTCGCATAATACATCATGGCTGAGAGTCACCCAGGCATGTTAGCATATTTCTACTAGTGCAGTCTGAGTAACGCCAATACTACCACAGGCGGAGGCACTTTTAATCCTTCACCCCTATTGTTACTTTGTTTTGCCAACGTCTAACAGTTGTGTAAAAACAGGGTTTTAAGTTGGAAGTTTGAGATTTCAATTACTTGTGGCTACACTACTACAATAAAGTAAATAGACAATGGTTTTTAGCTGTTGTTGAAAGTCTTCTAAAACCGTTGAGGTTAGGAGTGTCGTCTTTTCTACCTATTTATGACAACGGTAAAAAATCGTTGTCAAATCTCATATATAAAACAGGTATAGAAGAGCGACCATTGTAATATGACCCTTTTAACAACGGTTTTGCTCAATAAAAGTTGTAGTGTAACTCTTACTACAACGGTCACTACAATGGTTATTGAGCAAAACCGTTGTAGTATTACGCTTACTGTTCAAACTAACCGTTGTAAAATTGAACTTTCACAAGAATCTCTCCGTCTATGGCCGTGGTGAAGGCATGGCGATGAGGTGGGAAGAACAAGACTGTGGAAAGAGATAGACGCGAGAGACAAGAGATAGAAGAGAGATAAGAGAGAACTATCAGGGCTGAAGAAAAAATATTGAATCACTATTTACTCCGTGTCTTTTTTTTTTTCAAAAGCTTCAATTACAACGGTTCAAACAAAAATCGTTGTGAAAAGTTGTGAAATAAAATCAGAAAACCACACACCCTAAACCACAATGCTTAAAAACCCCTTTTAACAAAGGTTATTATGTAATAACCATTGTGGAAGAAACAACTACAACAATAATTTCGGTGCCAACGTTGTGTATTCAACGTTGTCTTTTTGAATATTTGTAGTAGTGCTAGTAATATGTAGCTATAAGTAAAGTTGAAAATTTAAAGAACAAAAGATGATGAAGTAATTGGTTAATTAACAAGCTTATCCTGATTCTTGATCGATGAAAAAACTTGACAATTTGTTGGTTGTGGACCTATTGGTACAATGAAAGAAAACAAGAAAAAGCTAGCTAGACTGCCTGTAGAGAGGCATAGCTCTAAACAGTAAAGCTGTAAAGATATCATTACAAGGTCCAGAAAATTATGGGAGAATTTTCCACGTTGTTTGTCCTACCTTCAGATCAGTAAGAGATCTCAGACATGCACATATAGCTAGTAATGTTTTTGCTTATAATATTTTGCTGGAATTTTGCTGGATATTTAAATATGTGAGATTTGAGAACCTTGGGTGCTAGAGTCAGTCGAATATTTGTGAGGTAACCATGTGGTCAACTGGTCATCACTTTTTTGTTTCTTTCTCGAGTCAGTCGAATATTTGTGAGGTAACCATGTGGTCAACTGGTCACCACTTTTTTGTTTCTTTCTCTGACAAGTGCGATTTGGTGAAGATATGTTAGATGGCAAACACAAACCAGATCTTATATTTTTGTATTTGGAACATCGACAAAATAATTAACAAGCGACAGCCTGCAGCCAGTATGAGCAGTGACTCTATATCATGTTGGATTCTCAGTAGCTCGGATCCAAATCTAACACAGTACTTTCACATGATGTTCAAGTACATATTGTTTGCTTCTGCTGATTAAAAGTCGGCAATTAGCAAGTGGTATTGTGTATTTCTCTAATCATTAATCTATATATAGACCAAAATGAAAAAACAACTATACTTTATTTTTAAACTCTTTGTATTAATTATAACTTGGCCGAATCTGTATCGACATCAATATCGAACTATCAATAGCATTATAAATAATCTACATAACGTGTCGATATGAATCCCACCTCAGCTAAATCATGAGTGCAGATTAATTAGAGCTAGACTTCCTAAATCATGCATGAACATGTTTAATTAACAGTGATTGGCCTGCAGGTTTCACAAAACATCTGTGGCTATAGAATGAAGTACGTTGCATCTATAAAAGTCGTATGTGCATTTCCAAGGCGATATCGATTGCATGGATGGTTGTGAATAAAAGAGGACCAAAAATATCAAGATATACATACACCTGCATATATATATATATAGAAATGTATATATAATATATAGAGCCACCTGTGCGTGGAGTGGACATGAGGAGAGAGCTCGAGAGAGCGTGCATGGACTGCTGATTCCATGCTTGGAATGTGCAATGCAGCCACCTTCCATGAGTTTAGCTCACGTAGCGGGCCCTCACCTGCCTTTTAGCACAAATGCGTGGAGCTACCTTATTATATATATATCACCTCCCTTTCTCTCCTTTTCACTCATTATACGTACAAGATTCTCTCTGAATAATCTCTGCCTTCTCATAATCCTCAAGAGGCATGCAACATGTATATAATACACACACATATCTTCTTTGAATGTTTATTTTCCAAAGGGAAAAAGAACAAGTTTTGGAATTACAAGTTGAGAACTGTCATTAGATGATATGTATATATAATCTTAATTACTCAGAGGTTAATTAGAAGTTTAGAACCTACCTATAGAGGGCAGGGACGTTTGAAAGATTGATGTATATACGGCGATATATTCGTGTCTGCAAACCATGTATGCCTGAAAGACGTATATTCCTGTCTGCAGAAGCATGTATATATACATATCAGCTACTACCTCTCCTGTGCATGTACAGCACCATAGACATGTATTGGACATCAATTAAAAGCTAATCTCTTTTAGAATCGAACATGGCTTCGACACACACCTTCACACACACACACACACACATATATATACATATACACATCTTTTTCTGTTTATTTTTCCATACATATGAATTATGATTCAAACACACAAAATATTATGTTGTGAAATATTGAAATCCACATTTTTAAAGGGTTTCCAAACTAGAAGAAAACTTAGCAATTGCCTTTTTCTTTTTGATGCATGTTATATGTATATTATTGGTATTAACCCTTAAAACTAGAGATTGTTCGGTTCACATCTTTTATGCAATGATGATACCAAAACTTGAATTTGGTGTATCATAAAGTAGTGATGTTTAACAAATACATTAAATTTATGCATATATACACACACACACATATGTATATCTATCTACATATATGTAAACAGATGCATATATGACATTTTTGTAGATATCTACAATATCAATCCGCATATCCACAATCCTTAAAGACATGATATCTTATGATGTGAAGCTGAGAATCTCTCCTGCGCAGGGGCGGAGCTAGAATTGTAAGATTGAGGGGGCCGAGATAGAAAACACAAGTATATCAAATACATATAAGTGTTCAAAATACATGTTAGAACTAAATTTTTCAATACTAGTCATGTCTAATTATTTTTAAAGGGGCCATTAATTAAAATTACAAGTTGTCTATTAGTAAGTCGTAAGGGATCAAAAAAATGGGGGGCTCAGAGCCACTCCTGGCCTAGGAGTGGCTCCTCCACTGCTCCTGCGTCTTATCTTTATGAGTCTATAAAGAGGGGAGGGACTTGAGTTTCATGAATTAAAAACCACTAATTGATTTCTCAAATATACAGGTATATCGATCTTTCGCTCATTTCTGTTCCCAAATGGTGATTTTTACCAGCAAGAAACCTGGCTTTTCCAAGTTGGTTATGAATGAGGACCAAGTCCCAACTCTCTCTCTTTATACAGAAAATGATGGGGACGATGATGATGACGACGATGATGGAGGAGATGTGGCGCCAGCAGCGTAGTTATCATAGATTCATAGTGTTTATGAATAAGACTGGCTTAAGCTTTGATACTTTCATCAACTTGAGCTGAACAGAACATTTGGCAATATATATATATATATAGTAAAGAATCAGCTGCATGTTATGAATTTATATTCATAGGGCAACTATTTTGTAACATACCATAATATTAGGTGTATGCATGCAATTTAAATAAGCAAAAGATACCTCCGGTGTGCTTATATAGTCATACGCACCAGAGCCCTCTGAGAAAAAAGAAGAAGAAGAAGAAGAGGAAGAATTCAGGTGTCTGTGTTTTACGACTTTTGGTTGTCTGGGGTGCTCTTCCCCTTATATCATCCTCATCATGAGTTGGACAGCTTCTTTTTATTTTGCAAAGGGCCGGAAAGAGAAAAATATTACTTGTATATGATTACTGAAATCATGTATGGCAGCTGCTGCAATATTAAATTTTAATAATAATTAGTGATATCTACTTATTCGGAGTACGTAATATCAATATCTCTCTCTCTCTCTCTCTCTCTCTCTCTCTCTCTCTCTCTCTCTCTCTCTCTCTATTAATTATGTCTATCTCCCCGTAAGTCCATCCATTAATATACCATGGCAACTGAAGAACATGGAAATATATCTTTTAAAGGATTTCTTTATAGAGTTAATTATCTTCTTGATCACTTCAATTTCCCCCTTTCAGTTTAGTTTTATGCTCAAGCATGGCTTTATGTTAATTCATATTCTATTACTATAGCTGAGCATAAAATCCGTGAACTGAGTTTAGAAAATGTAAGTACTGTGTTTTTTCCTTCTTAATTATATTTGGTTGTCTTGTCTGCTAGGGTTTTTCTGATTTCTTGGGTTTATTTTTCTTGAAATAGTTTGAAATATGTGAGGTTTGGTGCTTGATAGATTCAGTTTCACTTGTTTTGCAGCGAACATCATTCGCTACCTTTCGTTACATTAAGTTCATTTTGAAATTTGAGATAAATAAGGTATTGATTTGTGGAGAATTGCTGAAATTTAAGTTTGAGGGTTGTGAATCTGTGATCATAACTTCAGCTTCGAGAACAATGGCTAGAGGAGCTTGAGTACGTTTATTGCTTTATACAAAGTGTTTCTCTACACTTTGCCATATAGGCTAGCTGGGAATATTGAAAACAAGTTGAAGAAAGTGCTTGCCTTGCTTTCCTTTTGTCTGCACCAAAAGGGTAATTAAATTTTCTTCCTTTTATGACTGCATAGCTGCATAGCTGCATAGTTGCATAGCCTTGTCCTTTTTTATGTATTCTGAAATTCGTTGAATGTATGCGTACTTTGTGTTTGGTACACTTGTACTAATAATAAGCTAAGGCGCAGCTTGTTATGCTTGTTCTTTTCAACTATTCTGTGAGCCCGATAAATAATAGTTCATTATTTGTTGCTTCACTATGCCAATATTGCTTGAGGTGAGTTACCTCAAGCAAGAGCATGATCTTGGACTGCAAATTTTCATGGTTATTAAGTTTGTAGGTCATTTTAGACCATTAAATAGACATAAAAAGATCTAAATTTCTGTTATGTGAAGATTTATGTCTCTAAATTTCTGTTATGTGAAGATTCATGCGATAGGATTAGTGAGCTGCCAAGAAATACTATTGTCCTTCAGGTATTTGGGTTGGATTGCTCCTTGTTTTTGTTGTCTTTTGCACTTTACAGTAATTTGAGTACATTTTTATCTTCTATCCAGGCTCAGAAAGCAGAGAGGGATGCTACGAGAGTTTGGTAAAAAGGTATAACATGAATTGAAGTTTTAATTGTAGTTTATGTGACTTCAAAGTTGATGAAATAATATATTGGTCTATTATCTCTCGTCTTTTGCAGTGGGAGAAGGGAAATAGCACCTACACCCAACAACAACTTGATGAACTGAGAAATGAATGGGTAGAATTTGTGAGTCATCGCATGTACTAGCTATATATGTAGTTACCTAGTCACTATTTTGTGAATTTTGGCTATGAATAGTTAGCCCTAGTCACTATTTTGTGAATTTTGGCTATCGATAGTTAGCCTACCTATATGTAGTCATCAGGAGTAACAGTATATGTTGTATAAATGTTTTAGGGTTTTGAACTATGACAGAATTGTTAAAGTAAGATGTATCTTAAGCTTTTATGAAAAATGCAGGTTTTTTAGTATGAATAGTCCATTTGGACCTCAATATCCAGGTTGTATGTAAACATGGGAGTGGGTTTCTTGTTCCACAGAGGTCCCAATATGCAAATCCAAAATAAAATGGCGATTTACCTTCAAATAGCAACGTAGAAATAAGGATGACACGTCAAATTTATTTTTAAAATATAGACATATTAAGTCTAGAACTACGTCCATTTTTATTATCAAATTGACATTTGTAAGATTCATACTACGTCTACGACACATACCACATCGCTTCTCAAGTAATACTGGACGTAGCTGTTATTCAAAAACGGCTATTTTATTTTTTTTAAACGACGTGAGATAATACTTCCTATGACGCTTTTTAAGATATAGGGACATAGAATGTTATTTTAAACATCGATTTTTCTTCCAATGAAACTCAAACGCGATGTTGCTTTTGGACAAAAAGCGACGTAGATTAATATATTGCACGGTGGTGAATGATTGTCGTGATTAAGGTTTTTTAAGCATGTCGGTAGAGTAGACATTGCTTTTTCACTTTGAACCACGACGGTTTTCCACCATCATTGTTTTGCAATTTTTGGCATACTGTATATTGCCTCGATCGTCATTGTATCGATTAGTAACACCAAAATACATCAAGAACTTGTAGGAGAATATTAACCTAGCTATATTTCAGAGTCAGAAGATAATCTAATTGCTTTTGTTGTTATATGCCCTTTTCTTTTACATATAACAACTAGCTAAGGCAATATCTAATATTTATGACACTTGCTATATATCATCCTATCATCATGCTCTAACATAATCTAAGTTTATTTTATTTGTTTTTTTCACATGAAACTTACAAAAGCTTGAGATCTCTAAACACACCATTCCACCTCATCCATCTCATACAATTTGAACAAAAGTATTTGTGGGTTGATTAACCATATATAGTCATATAATAAGAATATATGCATGCATAAAAAAGAAGTGTCAATAAGAATGTAAAAAAAAAATTTGATGACTAGATAGAATTGTATTGGATTGGATAAGTCATAAATCTAAGATATGTTGTTAAAGGAGGAAATGAAGGGCAGTGAATGATTTTCCATTTTGGGGGCGATTAGGAGGGATAATTTATAGAATGTTGCTATCCTACCATTTTGTGGGGATTATGGGATAAGTTTTCTTCATTTTTTTGAGGACCTTTCCTATTGAGAGGGGCAATAATGAACATACTAAACTTACACACACTACATGGATACTAGAGCTCGAACCCAATACCTTTTTTTGTGGGGAGCATTTGCTCCAAACCACTACTAATGGGTCCTTTGCAGATAAGTTTTCTTCATGAGTAATTTATTTTTTACCTTCAACATGATCATGGGTTTTTCATTTCTTCCTATAAGAGCATCCACAATGATAAGGTGTATATGGAGGTGTATGTCAAATATATACATTTGGTTGCCGGAATGTCCTGCAATGGGGAGGTATATAAGGCTGTAAATGTACATCACAAATGTGAGATGAGAAAAAAAGATGCAAATGTACATCTAATTTTTCACCAGCCAAGTGGGTCCCGTAGCATAAAAGCCAAGAGAGAAGAGAGAGGAAAGCTACCTAAAAGATGGGGAAGTTATTAAAATGGTAGGCTCATGGTGTGGAAGTTCTTCTCCAACAAATTTCTAATGTATGGCCATATTTCATTCAAATTGAAATATGAAACTAATAATTACGCTAATCAATGGTGAAGAATAAATTCATATCAAAGCCAACTGTTCATATTAATTTTATTTACATCATATTGAATGAAATTATATCTTATCGGAATTTTAAAATTTTTAAGTCGATTTGTTCAGAAAAATAATTAAACCTAACACACAAAAAATTAACCCAAAAATATTAACATAAAAAAAAAAATTTGACACCAAAAATGAATTAATACAAGAAAATTGGATTTACATCTTTGAATTTGCATCCAACTCATTGGAGCAAAAATGATATTTGCATCTCCTGGAGGTGTAAATGAGATGTAAAACTGGCTTTACACCTCCGAATTTACACCTCCCCACTGTAGATACTCTTAGAGCATCCACAATGGGCTTCCTAAATCACCTCTTTAGACAAATTTTAGGGAGGATTTGGAAAAAATGCAACTCCAACCATGCTCCCTATCCACCTCTTAAAATAGAGAGACCTCTAGGAGCTCCTAAATCTGAGGAGAGAGAAAGGACTCCTAGTAGCTCCCTATAATTTAATGTTGCTTTATTTAATGAGTATTTCAAACCTTTAATTAATGTTAATTAATTTTTATATTATTTTTTAAATAGAGATGGACTAATTAAAAAAGAGTTGTAGCATTTATGACTCCCTAAACTAAAGAGCATGATTGAAGTTTAAATTTTATAGAGAGCTCCTAAAATAACTTTTATATGTTTTTAGCTAAAATTTAACTAAAAAATAGAGAGCATGATTGTGAATGCTCTTGAAATATAGGGAGTTATCATATCCAACCCATGCTAAACATCAAACGAGCCCAAAATTTCACCCAAAAAGAAATTGGTATACATATATATAGTGATACGTAATATCCAGCGTGGCAGACGAGCTGGAGGTGACAGTGGAGCCTGAGAGCGTGCATGGACTGTTGATCCCACATACCGAATGCGCAGCGCAGGCACTTGCCATGAGCTTAGCATACGTCGACAGACCTACATCCCACTAGGAAAAACGTATGGAGGGCAGCCCTGCCATGTCATCGCTCCCTCCTGTTCGCGCCAAATTTCGTTGCCCTTTTCATGTCAACGTGTCCAATATCAAGATCTCAAACAAATTACAGAGATCGCAGAAGAAAGCAACATGTCTGTTGGAAAGGATATGGAATAAGAATTTGCATATGCCAATATGATGATTATCCCTTTCCCTATTATAAATATGCAGACATGTACTGGTGCAGTCTGCAACTAGCTTCCGCATACACACTGCATGCTTATTTAATTTCTTTGGTCAATTTCTTAGGTAAGCAGGTCCTTTTTTTTTTTCTTTTTTTTTCCTATCTAAACCCTATTTTATATATGTCAGTTGCAATGGTGAGTGTCAATAGCAAACAGTTACTTGCTGCTTCCAAGTTGGTTTTTAAAAAGGAGGAGGAGCTGTCCAAGACACAGTTTCATGTTCACCGGAAGAATGATTGGGATGATGATGACGACGACGACGACGATGATGCGGGCAGTGTTGCACCAGCTGCATAGCTATATATATATATGTTTATTGGCATTGAGAGAATTTGAGGCACTTCCCAGCCTCTTCGGAGTGAGCTTTGACACACTAGTTGAACAATGTTGAGCTTTGGCACTAGTTGTGTCTCAGTTAAAGACTGTTTTTTGTTTTTAAGGAGTTTCAAATCGAGTACTATTAGAACAAAAGAGAAAAACAAGTTTCTCGACTCTCTCTGCTAGCTTGTCTTGTTTTGAATAGTACGTTGACTGAATGTTAATCTAAGCTTAAAGTTCATTACAAAATCCGAAGTTATCTGCTTGTCTTGTTTTTTAAGTTTTTAATATATAGGGCCAACAATATAATAAACCACTTCATTTTGAAAGGCCGAATAACTATGCATATTCTGAGTCTGCGAAGCAAGAAAGCTCAGTAAGATTAAGATATTTTATCAAAGAACCAATTCATATTGCAATGAGTCTAGCTACTATTGTCAATAATTAAATCACCATTATTTTGTCTTTCAAATGGTAGCTTGTTCAACTCAGAAATATAGCATGAAAGATCATTCATTGAAAGGGTCTTTTTAAATACCAAGCTATGGGCTCAATTATATTTTTCATGTACTCTAACCACAACCTATATGTCTAATTCCAACATGACCAATTATATTATCACTGACAGAAACAAAAATGACAATGCCTTGCCTACTCAACTAATTGGGGTCTAAATTTCAGGAAGATTTTTGGGCCGGGTTAGAATTTTTCGATATATTTTTATTTTGAAAGAAAATGAAGTTTTTATAACGAGGAGTTATGTTGAGGAGTTATAATGAGAGAGTTCAATCCAACAGTTCAATAATAACTCTACATTAGATCGGACTGCTACTAAGGACCCCACCCCCTCATTTTAACCCTCTAGCCTTCCTGCACACGAGCGGCAAGAAATGGGCTTCACCTTGTAGACATTATCCAGTTTTTCTCCATCTTCTTTTAAAGTTGCCCCATTAATTATAGTGAGAACTGGGCATCTGTTACATTACACAAGGTATAGAAGGGCCCAATTGACATTTCTCAAATGAGCAACTGAATCTGACCGTTAATCTCGGGGATCGAACAGTCAACCTGTAACTAAATCCTGCAGCTTACCTTAGAAAATCCAGACCCAATTTGTCTTTTTTAGGTCGGCTCCGCGGGCAAAATTATCGTCAAATCAGACCTTGTGATTTCTGTTTCGTCACTTGAAGCTGATGGTTCATGCAAATCCAGCCGTCCTCGTCCTCAGTTTCTGGGACCTGGAAAGAGCAGCTGACGTGTACCTTCTGAGGACCATGTTTCTTCTCACTCTTTTTAGCCCACCAAATGGTTTGGTCTCTACTGTTCAATTCAATCTTCCATGCTGCTTCAACCAATACCAACTATCTCTTTCCTCATTTGAGTCACTTCTCTTTGACAAGTTCATTAATTTCACAAGTCTTTGTCTTGCATTTCCAAAATTCTTGGGGGGCTTCTGCCAGAATTCTGGCAATTTAGTTCTGTTTTGAGCTGAAACTTCTTCAATATCAGCAACAGCAACCCATTTCTTGTTTTACATTGTTTTCTTTTTTCTTGAACTCAGCAGCTCCAGGGAAAGAAATCATGGCTATGCATGTGAGCAGTGCATGCTTTTCTGTTTTTAGTCACAGGAGAGTTCATAAGATTAGAGCTGTTGCTTCTGAAAATGTGACCACAGAGGATGATAAGGTGAAACTGGGGGGTTCTGATTTGAAGGTGACAAGGCTTGGGATTGGAGCTTGGTCATGGGGGGACACCAGTTATTGGAACAACTTCGAATGGGATGGTAAGTTGCAGAAATGATTGAAAAACTGAGAATCCCTTTTCAAATTGATGCTTTATTTGGGTTATAATTGTGGGTATGTTTGTTTCAGATGAGATTTTCAGAGATTTTGAGCCATTATGTCTTTCTATATTCACTTTTATCACTTGGGGAAGTGTTTTTAATTTAGCTTAACTTTTTACACCTGCAATTACAATGTAAAGACATCATCAGCTTCAAACTGTACATGAGAGGAAGTGAGCTATATTTGTATGATTCAACTTTGTGCAATGGAAATTCTTGTTGGTTGTTTGATGGGTTTTTTAGGTGGGGCAATAAATCTTAAAATTCAATATCTTTCTGAATTGGTTGTATTGGCAGCTTTGTTGTTAAGATTATGAAATGCTTAGGTATATTGGAAAGTGGAAATTATTCAATTGTGTTCATTATGGCAATATGTTTTGTGTAAATTGCAGATAGGAAGATGAAGGCTGCTAAGTCTGCTTTTGATGTCAGTGTTGATGCTGGTATAACGTTCTTTGATACTGCTGAAGTTTATGGCTCCAGGGTAGGAAAAGCGCCCTATATTTCCTTTGTTCCTCTCAAACAGATGCCATAAAGTTTTATCAGTGTAAACAAAAAATTTACTGTTCACTCTTGCAGGCTTCTTTTGGTGCTATAAATTCTGAAACTCTTCTAGGAAGGTACGTACTGGGGTATTTTTTTTTTATAGCGGCTCATTCTACTTTCTAGTCAACAAAGAGTAAGGCTAATCATGGTTAATTTCTGTATTTTGAGAACATTAGTTATATAACTTCCACTGAATTTTACACAGATTTGTCAAGGAAAGGAAAGAAAAGGATCCAGGAGTGGAGGTTGCTATTGCAACCAAATTCGCAGCTCTGCCATGGAGGCTGGGTCGTCAGAGTGTCATTACTGCCCTTAAGGATTCCCTCGGTCGCCTTGGAGTTTCTTCAGTAGAACTGTATCAACTCCATTGGTATGTCCTTTACGTCAGGGTGTCATTCTGCTAATGTAACTACAATAACTAATCAAGTGTTTTGTGTTGATTTTCAGGCCTGGAATATGGGGAAATGAAGGTTGTTTTCATAACTAAATTTACTTTGTTTATATATAACACCATTTTTTCATAGAATAATTCTCTGTCTAGCTAATGTAAATAGATGGCTACATATAATAATCACCTTTTGTTTCTAAAGAGGCGTCTCTGGAAAAATCATATTTCAGGGTATCTTGATGGTCTTGGAGATGCTGTTGAACAAGGCCTTGTGAAGGCTGTTGGTGTTTCAAACTATAGCGGTACAAATCTATCCTTTTATCTAATTATGGTCAGCTGTTCGAAACATGTCCTTTATCTTTCTTTTCTTTTTCTTCTTTGTTTTAAGTAAGTACAGAATATATTGGCACATCGAGAAAGTAATTTACAAAAATGGATCCCCTCCTCAACTAATCTGAACATGATGCACAAAGATCTTTATTGCAGAAAGGCGATTGCGTGAGGCACACAAGAAACTTCAAAAGAGAGGTATCCCACTAGCATCAAACCAAGTGAATTACAGCCTCATATACAGGGCACCAGAGGAGAAGGGAGTAAAGTCTACCTGTGATGAACTTGGGATCACTTTGATTGCCTATTCGCCTATTGCTCAAGGTGAAGTTGGAACCTTGTATTTTCTTAATCTATTTTCATTTTCATTCAATATCTTAGCCTAAGAATTAATAAAATCATTTTTAGAAGGTATAATATTTTTTTCAATTTACAGTATTCAAGACCTCTCTGAGCAATCTTCAGAAATTGGGGCTTAAGTTCATCATATTGTTATCTTTTGTTTTAACTTAAGAAGGGTATAAACAATGGAAACAAAAATCATTGCTGAGTTAGGAGAAAGCAGGCTTGCTCACTTTTGTCACTGATCCCCTGATTCTGAATTTTGAGCATTCCTTTTCAAGCAGTTCTTAACTTCAACATTATGAGCTTATTTCTTCTATATTGTGTGATAGACTAGTTCTGGCTCCTAAAAGAAACAGTGAAGAAGTAAAATTCTCTCTTTCTCGTGCATTTTTTAAAATCTTACTGTGTCTTGCTTATTCTTGAATTCAACTATTTCTGGATAAGTTGTAATCTTGCTTGGTAAAACCTTTAAAGTGAAATATCTAAGAAAGTGGAGGTGTTTGTATATCTGCTTTTCTACATTTAAACTCATATTTCACCAAACCAGTACCTTGTAACAAGTGAAAAACAGCTGGGTTATCCGCCCATTGCACAGTTTTATTTTTTATTTTTTTTATAGAATGCACAGTTTTTGATTAGGTAAGAAATTGGACAGTTTTTAGTAATAAAAGGGCATGCAGTTAGTCTGAAACAAAAAATATGTGAATTCTTGATAAAAGATGTCTGTTGAGGTCTTATATTATCACTTGTAATCTCTGCACAACCCTGGTTACAATGATTACAGCCTTTAATCTCAGATCTTAGTAGGTTGGTTTCCGCAGAAGCCAAGTTTTTCTGTCTGATCCTGGTGTGAAAGAGATTGAGAATATTGAAATTTCTACTATTTATACATATGCAGGTGCTCTTACAGGAAAGTATACACCTGAAAATCCTCCCACCGGCCCTCGAAGACAGATTTATACTCCTGAATTTCTTACAAGGGTAAAGCATAGTCAATACTTTGAAAGCCAGTTACACAGTAAGTTCCAATTTTATTGCTGAAATATCATTTTGATATGCAGCTCCAGCCTCTGCTGAACCGGATCAAGGAAATAGGAGAAAAGTACAGTAAAACAAACACACAGGTTTGTTAATGCTCTTTTAACTATTGTATCTTTTTCAATTAGAAGTCCTCAATTTTGTCATTTCCGTGGAAGCATGGCTGAACAGTAACCAGCAATACCTATATTTTAGTAGTTAAGTCATGTTAGACGCGGATACAATTATCAAACTCTTGATAGATACCAAATTGCATGAAAGACGGAGCTCTTTGTTTCACTGTTTTTAGTATACGTAGACCAATTCTCTATAGTTTCATGCTCTCCATCATATAAGATCATAAACCCACATATTGATGTCTTGGACAAGATTTCTTGAATGCAGAAATTCATATTTGGGCAATCTAATTTCTAACTCGCTGGGATTTAATGTGAGTTGGGTTCCTCTGCACAGGTTGTCCTAAACTGGTTGATAGCCCAGGATAATGTTGTGCCAATCCCAGGAGCCAAAAATGCAGAACAGGCTGCAGAATTTGCCGGTGCACTTGGATGGAAGCTCGACAATGAAGAAGTCGCTGAATTGCGCTCTTTGGCTACAGAGATAAGACCTGTTACTGGTTTCCCTGTTGAAAACTTATAGATTTTTGTACAAGCATCTGAGTTGTAAATTCCCCTATACAAGAATGTGTACACTTCTTCATATCAAATACAAATATCATGTTTTCTGTAAGAATGATTGCAGGTTGACCATTAATGTAACTAAATCCTGTCCACATTTTTAGCCACTTTAGATCTGTTTGGTGACGCTATCATTTTGGTCTTAGCGCAAAATTTTAAGTGCTTGATCAGATGGAAATGATGTGATGGAAAAACTAAATTGTTTTCTTATTCAGGTATTACTAGCTTACAACTTTACAATCTATTAAAAAGACTATATTGACAGAATACTTGGATAAAGACACTTTCTACCCCAAAAGTTGAAATGTTTTTCCCAGACCAAAACAAGAGCATCAAGAATTAAGTGAATAGATTGGATTTTGATCCGAATCCAGCGTAACTAATAGGAGATGGATTGAACTTCTAAATTCGATAATCCGATTATAAATGGATCCGGATATGAATTATAGTTAATCCGATCCGACTTAGTCTAAAGTATAATTTAGTTTTTCTATGCTTTATATTAATATTTTATCTATGTAAATGAGTAATTTTAGTTTTATATGCACTTAGTAAGAATACACTTAAAACTAAATTTTTTGATAAAATATCAAAATTTGATGTAAAAAGTAGATAAATACAATACAAGAACGAGGCTACTAATGAAATTTTGATTTCTTGTACATCTCAAAATAAATCCAATAATAATTCAATCTGATCCAAATCCGATGCGTAACGGATATGGATTGATAGGTGCAATCCGATAATCCGATTATAAATGAATTCGGATTTGGATTTGGATTAAGGTATATCTAATCCGTTTGTAGATTAGTTCGTCCTTTTTTTCTTTCTTTTTTCCAATTTCTAACTTCTTTGTTTGTTTATGCACGGAAAATAAGCCCATAATTCCAAACATATTAATTGGATTGGAGGATGAATAAATGCATTTTGGTACCTAGTTGACCATGTAATTGCCTTCTCCAGCTACAGACACAACCATGGACCCAATTTGATATTAAGAGAGTAGTTATTTGGTAGGCCTTGCCGCCCCTGTACTGAAAACGACAATAAATCAAAGCCAAAGGTTCATACTAGATAGCAGCCCTATCCATTGCTGGCTAGAGGCTATATTCTCTATAAAACCAAAATGACATGAATTTAAAGTTCATAAACACAAGTTTAGCTCCTCAAGCTCAACCCATGAAGCCTACCCCCTTATACATTGCACAGGATCCTAGTCTCTCCAGCCAACAAACTACCACCTCCAAATTAATGCCAAGAATTGCTCAAACAATTCAACAGCTTCTCTTCTCATTTAGACTAGGGCTTTTGAATTTAGCTAAGTTTTTAAAGGTGGAGATAGACCCACTTTAGTTCTCTCTCTCTCTCTCTCTCTTTTTTTTTTTTTTTTTTTGGTGAAACAGTCAAATTCATTGATAAACAGGGCAAAAAAAGAATACATACAGGAGGAACACAACCCCAAAGGAAGGTTCTTGCAATACAGAAAATCTAGAAAACATCATCAATCCGGCATAAACATTGCCCGACAGTGAGTAAAAAAAATTCACATCTTGAAACCCAGCTCACTCGGAGTTAAAGATGAGGAGTACCCATAAAAACTGTAGCAGCCAGTGCTTCAAGAAGACCATGACACAGAACAATCTCTCAATCAACTTGGGACAGAAAACACCTTCAAGTGGAGGACTTTACCCACTTTAGTTCTTATCATGATTAACAGGAAGTACAAAACAGGACCTGCTAGCAAATTCTGTAGGCCACCATCCTGCAGTAAATTCTAGCTTGGATCAATAAGTCTGCTACCACCAGCACATAAGGCAAGGGTTGGCTTGCAGTTGGGGAAGATTCCTTCCAAGTGAACAATTGGAGTAAACCTGGTCCATGCTTCTTTTATGTGCTTTTACTTTGTATCTGTCCAAATCCATGCCAAGTCCAATTCCTATCATCACTGCATCCCAATTGGAACAAGCTTTGAAGATACCATCTTTTCTATATATTCTTCTCAGTTATATATTTTCCAAGCACAATCATACAAGTTTTGACAACCTTTTTCTTCATATTTACCTAAAACACAATAGGGAGAAGATTAATCCTTCTTTCAATTAGACCTATCTATGTTTTGAGTAATTGTTGTTTTTCCAACTTTTAGACATCTGAAATTGAAGAAAATGACTTTATAACTTTCATAGAGATAAGAATAAGATAAGTGCAAATTTGCAATAAATCATCCAAAAATCTAAGCATGACATAAAAAATTCCCAACTTGGCCGAGCTGTCAAAAACTTGGCCTCTGACAATCTTGTCCCTCATCATTGTCCAATAAAATGTGCAGTGCCGATGCAAACGTGGCACCACCCTCATACATTATCAGATAGCACAGATTGAATGTGCTGCAAGTTCTAGATTTGGTTGCCTTAAAATAACCAATCCCCCAGTCGTCCAATTCTAACCATCTACATTTTACCGCACTCAAAGCTGACCCAGCCACAAGTTTACAGCATGGCACAATTGGGCAACTGCCACGTGGAATGCTATCATGGGTTTCTGTAGAAATTTGAAGCTCTGTGTTACTAGCCAATCTCTGCTCTGACCTCTGTGACAAGTCCCTGTCCTTCTAACTGTTGTTAAAAGAGTCTTTGGTCCATTCCCTTCCCAGTTTCTAGTTGTTCTTCTAGCTCAGCTCACACACAAACACACACACACAGAGTGAGAGACTTGTGGTGCTTTCCAAAACAGCAATTTATACACTGTAGGCTTTCAGTTTCCACTTCAAGAGAAGTCAGAGCTTGGCATTTGATCAGGGTTGCTTTTCTATTTCATTTTCTGCTTCTGGGTGCTATTTTAGTACTCATTGTCCTTCTGGGTTTTTAACGTTCTCTTCGTTTGAAGATTTTTTGCTTTTGGGTTTCTTTTTCTAAAAAAAACCAGAATTTTTTCATGTCATATCATTCTTTCTCTTTCTTTTTTTTTTTTTTTTTTTTTCCCTTTTTTTTTTCACTTCTTATTAGTATTTTCCCTTAAGTGGTCAATGATGTCTCTATTTTCAAGTGCAGCTTTTTAGTTGATTTTTCTCCAGTATTTGCCTTATTCCATGGTGGGATTATTTTATTCTGGGTTCCATGTGACTCTCAATTTTTTTAATAATGAAGAGTCTAATTTGGGTGGGCTCTTAATTTTTTAATCTGTAAAGAGCATGTGGTGTGGTAAACAATATATTGGGGCTTCATTTCATTGCTTCTCTTATTCCATTTCTTAGTACAGTTCCATATTTGGTATGCTGCAACATCTTTTGTTGGTTATTGTTTGATTATTAAATTAGTTAGTCAGTTGACCAACTAATCAATTAGTATTTTAAGTTGGTTTCTTCTAGATGAGGTATCAGAGCTTCTAAATATGGTTATCAATCATTTACAATACTCTAAAGTTGTCTTCTTGCTTTGTTTTACAGAAATCCTGTCTGCTGAGACATGAATTCTTGCATTCCTGATTGGAATTTTGAGGCTGATCTCCCTTTGACCAACCAAAAGAAACCCATGGGGTCTGTACTCTCTTACATATTCTCAAAGTTATTGCCAGATTACTTGCCTGAATAAAATATTATGCATTTTGAACTTGTTGAACTATCTTGATTGGGTGGCAAATTATACAGGCCAGACCATGAACTAGTAGAGCTCTTGTGGAGAAATGGACAGGTAGTTTTGCACAGCCAAACGCATCGAAAACCGAGTCCTAATCGTCCTAATGAGGCCAGACAAGTTCAAAAACAAGATCAGCAGACCATAAGGGTTGGTGGATTATATGGGAACTCAAGTAATTTGACTCAAGATGAAGACACAGGTTCCTTGATCCACTACCCTCTTGAAGATTCCTTTGACAAAGAGTTCTGTTCCCATTTTTTTTCTGAATTGCCTTCCTGTGATCCAATTGAGATTGACAAGCCAACCAAACAATTTGAAGAAGAAAAGTTTGCTAAGTTTGGTGCTTCTGATACCCCCCATCTTGTTTCCACTGCCCCCCAACCTAATGTTAAGTCCCCTGCTGGTATGGGATATCCTGCAAACCCAATGCCTCCTCCAAGATATCAATACAATAACTCAACTGAGCAAAACCAAAATCTAGGAGGCTTGGGGAAAATAGTTAATTTTTCAACATTTGCTACCCCAGGAAAGGGTGATAGAGGATCTTCCAGAGGAAAAATAGGAGGGAAAGAGTCTGGCAATTTAACTCAGGGGGAGGTTAAAGAGTGTTCGGTAATGACCGTTGGTTCGAGTTACGTTGGTAGCAACCAAGTTCTAAATGACTTTGATGTGAGCAGGGCTTCAAGCAATTGTGATGGGACGACTGGTTTATCTGTTGGACCCTTCTATGACAATGTTCAAAAGATGATGCCTCAGAGTGAGAGAGGGAAAACAGATACACTAGACCCAACTCTTACTTCATCTTCTGGTGGTTCTGGTAGTAGTTTTGGCAGAGGAGGAAAGCGGTCTAATGTTGTCAATAGCAACAAAAGAAAGGGTAGAGATGCTGAGGACTCAGAGTGCCAAAGTGAGGTAAAAACCCTCTCTCCAATACATTGACTGCTTGTAGCATCACTGTCTTTTCACCGTGACCAATAACCTGTTTATGTTTTAGGCTGCTGAACTTGAGTCAGCTGCAGGAAACAAGTCAGCACAACGGTCTGGATCATCCAGGAGGAGCCGTGCTGCTGAAGTCCATAATCTCTCAGAAAGGGTAGGAGATTCCTATCATTTCATAGTTTTGGAATTTGTGATTTTGTTGCTATAACTTGTTTTTTAGTTACACTATAACTTGTTCATTGATGCAGAGACGGAGAGATCGGATCAATGAGAAAATGAGAGCATTGCAAGAGCTCATACCTCATTCTAACAAGGTTTACTTTCTTAAAGGCCATTCAGTTTTTTCTGTCTGTAAAAAAATATATACCGCCGGCACTCACCATATCTTTCTTTATTCATACTACCTATTAACTTGTTTTCTTTTCTCTTGTAGTCTTTCAATTTTTATGTAATCATATATTGTTCTGACTGAATTGGTCCTTATTTTTCAGACAGATAAAGCATCAATGTTAGATGAGGCAATTGAATACTTGAAGTCTCTTCAGATGCAACTTCAGGTACAATGGCACCTCATAAAACTCAAACTGGTCCTATATTGTTTGTAGCTCAACTTACTAATAACAACTTTCCTTGGTGCTTCAGGTAATGTGGATGGGAAGCGGGATGGCACCAATGATGTTTCCAGGCATGCAGCACTATATGTCCCGAATGGGAATGGGAATGGGAGTGGGAATGGGACCACCAGCCTTGCCTTCAATGCACAATCCGATGCATTTACCTAGAGTCCCTCTAGTTGATCAGTGCATGAATGTGGCTCCAGCAACAAACCAGGCTATAATGTGCCAAGCACCGGTGTTGAATCCAGTTGATTATCATAACCAGATGCAAAATCCCGCTTTTCAGGAGCAGTATGCGCGTCTTTTGGGCTTCCATCATATGCAGACTATGTCTCAGGTTTGTGTTCTTTGTCTTGAATTAAATGTTTAGTAATATAGTGGTTTTGTACACAAGTAAATTATTCGCCATTCGTGTCTTGTTAGACATGCTTTATTTTTTTTTCTAACTGAATTTTTTTCATTTTATCATATCCAAATTTTCTTGCAGCCTGTGAATATGTTCAGATTTGGCTCCCAGCCTATGCAACAGAATCAGATGACAGCACCAACTGGCATCAACAGTGGACCTTTAGCTGGAGGAGGTACAGCTAATGATACTTTAAGGGGCAAGATGTGTAAGTCACTTCATCAACCACTTATCCTTAGGTCACTTTATTGATTTCTAAGACTCAGATTTGCAAACAAAGTATGTGGAAAGTTATATTGATAGGCCAGTAACTGACTGCTCCTCCGTCTTTGAGATAATCATTGTTTACAAGAAGCATGCTTAACTTTTCAAACTCAAAAAGGAGTAACTTATGTTGAAGAAACCGTGTGAACCGTAGTTTGTGGATTCTTATGTTTGATGGCTGTCAAAATCAGGGTCTATGTAGCAAATTGGGGTGAACTTATGAATATTTCCTATCTTATCTTCGTTTCAATCTCCCAATAAAGTGAATGGTCGCAAACTTCTTCCCTGCTATGAGGGTTTGGCCGCATATAATCTTGCTGTGCACAATTGTGGCTCATATTATCTGCTAAAATAGAGGCCATTATGTCTTCTTTTAGTTGCTTACACTGAATTCTCCTTTTAGCTGTCAACAGTCCTGACGCTGATGCTCTTTAGCTATAATTGTCATTTTGACATGTAAAAAACTGTTTTGTTTTTGTTAAATCCTTGATGCCATAAGTGTCCCTGTCATACTAATTTTAATGGACAAACAGCCTTTTTCTGATGTTAACAGGTTAATCAGTGAGTATGCATGCTTATCTCCTCTCTATGGTCCCCTGGCTTATTTAACAAGATTATTTCAAGGTGGCAAAAGTTGTTGTGTTAAATATATTTCTAGCTCGCACGGTTCGCATGCCTCCCCAACCAGTGAGCGTGATGTACGATCTTACCGCGTAGTTGAGGTGATCGAAGAGTCACTTCTCCTACGTACATGCCAATGAACAACTACTGCAAGAGTTCAAACATCCCAAGCCTAGTTGTGCAGCTTCCTGAATTGAGTTTTTGACTCTGGTAAAAAGTAAAATAGTATTTCAGTTCATGTCCAATAACATGTATAAAATACAGGCATTTTTCTGCTCATTGATGTTCTCTTATAAAAATATGCCTCAATTTTTTAATGGATAGTGATGTTTCCTGAAGTGTTTCTTTGTTTGCACCTTTATGCTTATGCTTTTGCCTGTGATGGTTATATCTGTCACTGTAAGTAACTGGAAATGAATAAAAGAAAAAGTTGAATCACTGAGGCTTTTCTCTTTTACAGTTCATGTTCTGAAATATTAGTCCATTTATGACCTGTTGTTTTCAAGTTTTGAAGATCAAAAGGAATTTGCTGTACCACTCTTTCTCAAGCTTTATCTTGTTCTTTACAAGTCAAGCTGCAATTAATTGAAAGGTAGTGGTGTCTTGGAATCAAAATAAAAGCAAAGCCAACTACTATCTGCTCTGCAGATATTGGGGAGAAAAACTCGTTTATCACGGGGATAACATTATTTTGTTATTTCCAACCAATCATGCTCCTTCACATGTGATAAGGATTCCAATTGGCTGAGCGTGATTGGATAGAAATGGAAAAACAATGCTATTCCCAGTGACATGCAAGTCCTTGATATTGGAGTACCTTTTGTTTATCTCTAACTCCATGTTACACGAGTCATAAAACTCCAAGATCAAGCACATGGCTTGCAGGGCTGATCCTTTATTGCATAATTTGACTTGGAGCGCTCCTTCATTTTATTTAATGGTGGAACCTATGAACATGGAAACTTTCCAAAATCTGATTAAAATGGTGTGCTTTGTGCTTCTCACAGAGTCAAGTATACAACTTGTGCTTCTGTATTTCTAGCATTTTGATCTTCAAGTCAACAACTGCCACAAAGATTATGTCCCCTCCTCCCTACCCTTTTTCTGTAGATGCTTTTCTTTTCTGGTTTCCAATTGTTTCACCAAGTTCAATAATTGGTCTTGAAGCAAAAATGTCTAATTATGTTTTATTCAGATTAACAAGTTTGGAACCAACGTGCCTTTTAGCTTAAGTACCGAGATTAGTTAGTGAGGAGATAATTAGGAGGTACGATCAAATATAATAATGACTTACAAGTGCACGTGCATGACTCACATAGGTCTCCCACTATCATTATAAATAATAAATAAATAAAATTATTTGATCAAAATGTCATTTCCTTTCCAGCAAGAAGGATTTCTACTTTCTCCGACATGTATAAGATCATCATTATATTCTATCAAGTGGGGTGGGGTTCATATTCATCTTTCCCAAATTCCAACTCACTTTGGAGAACTATTTGATCAATCACATTAACTGATGACATCAAGCATAAAGACGAGACACAAGTGAAACTCACTAATATGAGCCGGAAAGTTATAATTAACAATGTGATCAGTAACTATCGTACATATAACGTTACGGTCAATTATACATATACTATTATGATATTTGATGAAAATTGATATGTTTTCACCTTCCCCAAGTTGTATCTCTTTGTTTTTTTAATGGCTTTTGGGATGGGGTTGGGGGTGGTCCTTTTTATAATGGGCAGATTCCCCTTATATTTATTTTAAATGAAATAGCTAGGCATCATCATCATGAATTCAAGATTATTGCTTCCGTCAACATAGTTGGTTGAGTTGGTAAAGATCATTTTTTTTGCTATCAAGGTTTAGATTCAAATTCCGCTGTCAACAATTCCTTTTAGTTGATAACCTCAAAAAGGCCTTGGTATACCTGATCTTGAGATGGGAATAGCCTCTCCTTTCCCTAAACTTTTTGTTACCCAAAAAAACAAGACTAGTGCTTCCCAATTATCATGGGCCCCGCAAGAAGATCTAACCATATTAGCAGATAACAGAAGATAAAAGATGTCAAGAGCCATTTGAAGCTAGTGGCAAAAGCCAGCTTTCTTTTCTTTTTTCTTTTTTAAATTAATGATTATTATTATTAATATCTCCTCAGTCCCCACTATATATCTTTTTCTTGATGTTGGAAGGTGGATGAAGATTGATGTTGCCGGCGGCAGCAGATTGGTCCCATTCTTGCAAAACTTGCCTACAGCCAACGTTGTTCATGAACATCTTTTTTCTTGGCTTCTGTCTTGTCCGCAAGTTGGAGGGACTTGAGATAGTAATTTCCAGTCATGTTCACTGCATTAATCATCCCGATCATTTATGCCCCACTTCCAAGATTTTCACTTCATTCTGAAAATCAATTGATTTTTCCTCTCAATCATTAGCCTTCTTTCTTTTACCACCTAATAAATCATTGGTTGATTTTTTGTTTATTGCCAACACCAAATCATTGGTTGAGTTTTTTAGGTAAGAAAATCATTGGTTGATTACTACATCAATTTGAATTATTTTATATACACATTTTTTTTTTTAAAGTCACAAGAAATTACATCAAAAACGAACTTTCGAAGCTACCGATCGAGCAAGCCTAATCGATTCATAAGTGCCCTGTAGTAGCCTTGTGGTTAGGGTTCGAGGCTTGAGACTTGGATTTAGGGTTTGGAGGCTCATATCAATTTTTGTAATGCTAAAATCATTTTCTAATAATTGAAACTATTTTTAAAATATATTCGGAAATTAAAAGTAATTTTAATGTCCACAAAATTATGTAAGATAAGTAAATATAACTAATATGATTTATTAAGTAATTTATGAAATAAGTAAATTTTTAAATACTAATTATTCACTACTGAAATAATAATTAAAACATAATTACTAATTAAAGTAATCAAAAAAGGCTATGAGTAAAAACCATTTTGTGCAGTATCGCTGAGCGGCTATACTTTTAAAATATTCGTATATTCAACGGGTATCGCCGTGCGGATATGCTATTTCAATATTAATATATTTTGCCAGTACAGCCGTGCGGCTATACCCGTTAAATATATTCGAATATATTTTAAGCGTATAGCCGGACGGCGATACTATTTATAAATGAATATATTTTGAAAGTATAGCCGTACAGCTATACTTTTATTGATTATATCTAACAAGTATAGTCGTGCGGCTATACTGTTAAAGTATTCGAATATATTTTACGGGTATAGCCGCACTGCTATACTATTTAAATATTAATATATTTTGAAAGTACAGCAGCCCGGCTGTACGCTCAAAATATTTGAATATATTTAACGAGTATAGCAGCGCTGCTATACTTTAACAATTTAATGTCATGAAATTCAGCACTCCATACAAAAAGTCAGTAATTAACATTTTTACGATTTGGATTTGGATTGAGAGGAGGCATGGCTCTAATTCTAATTATTTGAATTTTCCATTTTTAATAACAACAAAAATAGTATATGTGTCTATATTCTATAATTTCTCCAATTCATGAGCATTTGTTACACACATTAGTTAGAGAATATATTCCATTCCTTCTTCTACCTTGGTAAAACCATTCAAACATTTCGCTGGTTTCTGGAAATCAAAATCACAAAAAATGGTGTTGGGTGTTGAAAATAAAGACCAAAGATGAAAAAGACTGGAAACTTTTGTCAAGTGGGCCTCTTAAGGTTTCAATAGACCCAAGCATGGGCCTCCATGAGAATGTGTTCAGCTGGCCCTCCTTAGCTGACAGGATGCTTATAAAAGAGGTGGCCTACTAATAATATTAGTAACCCTCAACAACCCTACCCCATTTGCATTTGCTCCTCATACGGCATATGCAACAAGTGTAACATGTGGGGGGATGTTCACCTTTTAATTCCACGTTTTTCATCATCTTGTGAAGATGAAAACTACATTTTAGGGTCGGTGTGAAGACTAATTATACCTTGAGAATTAGGGTTGGCTTGCCCTCGGTGCTGGTTTAGATAAGAAGGAAAGATCGAGAAATTTGTTTTAGGGTTATGAGGAATATAGAAAGATGGTTGGTTAGTTTTTAGAGTATTTTCATCCATTTAAATTGACTGCTGACGTCATAATGATGTCAGCATTAAGTCATCTTGTCCAAACAGCATAGCAGACAAGTTTTGCCTTGGGGGCTCAAGCTAGTGGAGCCCAGCACTTGCCCTAGCAAGTCTTGGCCGTTGGAAACGGGATTGGGGGCCTCTTGCCCGGACTAGCTCCTCCCTCTGGAAATACTCTTAGTGCTAGTTTAGATAACAAGGAAAGATCGAGAAAATGGTTAGAATTATTATAAATAATGAGATATCTTTTTACGTTAATGACGGAATGTGTATCAACCAATGCACAGACGAAGGTCGCACTCACGAATATCTTTAGTAAAATTCAAACAAAAAATATGAAGATTACTTGTTGTCACATTCGTACGTGTGTAGATGAACATAAAATGTGACTGGTTTACTAATGCAATTAACAAAGAATGTTGAAGAAGAATCGGAACTTATTAAATCCATTGCCTAAGTTCTTTGTTGGGCTTTTGATTTTCTTGCCTTTGGCAAGTCTTTGTCTCACCCCTAGGTTTTTAAGGGCTTCTTCTCAGCCTCTTTGGCTGATCTTGGCCAAATCTAAGGCGATCTCTCACTTTTGGCCTATGATGGTTGTGTTGTGTTCTTGATTTTTGGGCTCTGGGTGGGTGTAGATCACCTTTGATCTATCTTTTGTGGAGGTGGAGTTGAAGCATTTGGTGGGATCTACTATCTTATGGTGGTGTGGGATCGTGTGTGGTGCTGGTGATGCTGTGACTTTTTTTAAGGTCAAGGTCGAATTTGAGTGGTAAATGTTCTTTAATTTTAGGGTGTTTCCAGTTCCAAAAATGGATGAGTGCTAGTTCTCTGACACGATCTCTCAGCACTGGTTGCAGAGTTTCCACTCTGAGTGAGCTTGGATTAAAGGAAAAGAAAAAGAAAAAGAAAAAGAACAAAACAAAACACCAAATCCCGGGACCGAAGTGAGCAATTGGTGAAAGAAGAAACAAAAGATGTTAAGAAAAAAGGCTGTTTCTGTTTCTGACTTCTGTAAGCGCACAAGTGGAGGAGGAAAGAGAAGATATATGTGTGATCATAAATAAAAGAAGAAAGATAATTTACTGCATTTTCAACACGTGGTTGGTTAAGTGCCCATCAATCTTCTTCTCCTTCATGTGGGTCTTTTTTCCCACATGACATTTCATTTTTGCACGGAAAAGGTATTTCAGCTTAAATCACTGGTCCACCAAACCTGGTCGGTGGTGGTGACCCATTGAGTAATGAAAGAGCAATAATATGATACACATGGATTAAGGAAATTTATCATATTAATTTTTGTATTTTCACCAAATCCTTGGGTAAGTAAACATCAGTCCTTTTTTAAGAAAATGGGATTTCATTAACACATCAAGAAAACACTATAAGATGTGACAACACGTATACAAGTAGCCTTATAAAATTTTTTTTTGGAAGAAAATCCAAAAGGATAAAACCTTAAAATATAAACCTTTATTATTGTGGTAGTGTGTACTAGTAGTCTCAAGTTCGAACCCTTATAATATTGAAATAGTGTGTGTGTGAGAAACCTCTTCCACCTATAGTTTACACTATCGCTTATACAAAAAAAAAAAAAAAAATCTCATTTTATTGATTTGTCATTTGCCCTCAAATCATGTCTCTCAAATTCTAAATTAATGGTAATTGACAGCAAGGCCTGACTAGTTCACCTACACAAAAATGTGAATTACGTGAAAGTAAGATACTCCAAATTCGGGAGTCCAAGAGCCCCATGGATTTAAAAGTAATTTTATCATTTTTTTATTAATAAAGTGAATTAGTGTTTAACATAATAAATTCATGCATGACACCTACACACAATTAGATTGTAAGTCGCTATTAGTTTTAAATGATGCATTTAATCACTTAAATATAAAGGTAACGAACTTTTTGAGTGGTGATAAGTGGGGCTCCTTTTGTTTCTGAAAAGGCACCATGTACTCAGTTGATAGTGATATTGATATGATAGCCTATTGAATTTGAACCAGCAGATTGTTTAAGAGAATTCATGTGTTTACTTCACTTCAAGAAAAAGTACATGGTGCCTTTTCATGAATGTGGTATTCTAATTCATAAAGATCTAACCCATTAGGAATTCATCTGTTTTACCAATTATATCCTCACATAATTTTAAAAATTCCAAATTCATTATGTACTTTAACCCAACAACAAGGACATTTTAGTAGTTAGCACCACTCCAACCCCAATTCTATATAGTTTAGTAAAGAACTTCAATAGGACTTTGGAATCTAATTCTCCTCAATCCATATGGTTTAGTAAACAACTTCAGTAGGAATTTGAAATCTAATTCTCCTTAATACAACTCCTCTTCAATTCAATTTTTCCTAATTCAATTACGAATTAGTAAACATATTGAAAAGGAAGGCCCAACGTGGAACCATTCTTCGTTTCCAACCTAAACCAGCAAAGATGTATGAAAAACACTGTTAACACTTTGGTTTTTGTTTTATTTGTTTGTTTAAGTTAGGTTTATATTTTCTCCATTAACTGGGTGGTCCATCTTGGTGGTTATAAGTGGGGCCTGAAAATAATAAAGAGTTGTCATGGTAGAAAAAGGTTAGTTGATTACGACTTCTACATATATTTCTCTTTCGATATCCTTGTAAGTTGTAGACTAACTCAACTGGTAATTAAAAAATAATTGAGGTCTATTCAGCATTATATCGTTTTCAAGCTACTCCACTAGGATTGTGATGAATTTAAGCTTGAGACGAAATAACCAAGTAGTTATATGAGGTACTCTTCTCTTTATTCAACAATGAATTGTAAGGAGATGCAAGTTAGTTTGGTTGGTTAGAGTGACGTATTCGTCCCTTGCACATGATTCGTGAGCATAATTTTCTTTCAAGTAATTTAGAGTAATTTAAACTATCACTTGATTTTTAAAGTTTGCTTAACTTCATAATGAATTTTACATTGCTCATTCTCTTCGTTATGTTTTTAACATTTCTAAAATATACAGGGAGCTTCAGTTGAGGGTTCATTCAAATATGCTTATTTGAGGAACACCCTTGTAGGCCCCACTTTATACTGTATTTCACTAATCCTAACCATCTATTTTGTAGATACTCATTCAAAGATCATCTTCACAAAAACTCACTTGAATCCGATATCATTTGACCATTCAATTGAATTACTGAAATTTTAGTACTTTCTTAAAGCACCGTGTTCATTGATTTTGTAGGACACAATTGAATATCGAAACGGTTTTCAATTTATCTAATTTTTTTTAAGCATGATCTATGAATGTAGACTTTAAAAATAGATGGTTTGGATCGTTGAAAAAAATATTTATAAGGGACCCTAAAAGGTGTCCCTAAAATAAAATTATTTGGAGGATCCCCTCAATAGAAGGAGACTATATATATGTGTGTGTGTGAGACATGTAAGTATCGATTATTACCACGCCATATGATCAATGTGATGTAAAAATATGATTCCTCTCGTATTATTCATTTTCAAATTCTGACTCCCCTTTTTATCATTTTGGTATTGACTTTTAAGTTCCATTTGAAAGGACTATATGCAATGTGTCAATGAGTCATCTGAAAATCCATTTATTTTCTTTATTTTTTTCTTATTCAAATCTTGTCATATATGAATGGTAGTGATGTTAATCTTACAATTTAACCTTATAATATAATCTAATCCTTAGATTTGAATTCATTCCATCCAAATGAATCCTTACTTTTTCTCTGATTTCGTACATTTCACTTTAACTTTCAAATCTGTTAAGTCTATAATGGCAATGGAAGGCCTATGTGTAACACTATAATTATAAATTATTGGTTAGATTATCTTTAGGAAAAAAGAAGGACTACTTTCATTGTAAACGTTATTGTCATGAGATCTAAATGTCCACTTACACCAATTTAAATATTTGTGATTTAGTTTATTAGTGCCCCTCATGATATAGAGTTCACAAGAAATATGTTTGATGCATTACACAATGCATGACAATGAATTTAATTATATATAATAAGGGCTAGATAAAATGGCAAACGGTGGAGAATGGTGGAGATAGGTGTACGATTCTATCTGGGTAGCTAGACTGATTTTCATCTAATTAATTATATGATTTTTAGGTGCACATGATTTGCAACCTTTCGACAGATGATATATTTACTAGTGTTGAAAAGATGCGTCTTCTACTTCAAGTATTCATCGTAGTTGGTGTTTTATTATTCTCGATCAATAACACAATGATATGTGAGATAATTTTTTCATATATCATATTGTTATTGACCTATGATAGCAAAACAGTGCTATTCTCGTTATAAGTTTTTTTCCTTAACATTTCCTTTTTAAATAACATGTGAGGAAAAAAAAAATATTTGTAAATTAGCACCAAAAAGTCAAGATGAGGGTTGAATGAGATGAATTGACCAGAGAATTGTGTATGTATAATGTATTGCAGATGCCCCATGTTGGTTGGAAGTTGGGTCATGTGGTGTGTTTGTATATAATATAGATAATTAGGTTAGGTTCCACCTATAATTTTAGGGTCCTCTTTGTAAATGATCTCTCTACTTACCACACGTTCGGTAATTATTGATAAATGAGATTGAGAGTGAGTTATCAATCTTGAATATATCATGTGGTTTTTCAAATCAAGTAAAAGAGTTATCAATATGAAGAGCAAATTACGCAATGCGATAAGTAACTCTATTTGTGCGGTGTTAAATATGAAATTTGGAAAAGAACAAATTGATGAAATTTAACACTTCTCAAACAGGTTTTTTTGGAGTCTTTAGGCGAACAACTTAAATGTGGCATTCTACCCTCGATGTATGTTTATCTGATATATATATATTTTTTATAAATTAAAAAAATATTATATGAATTCAAATTTACGATTGTAACATAAAAGAAACAAATAATATACAAAAGTATCAATTAATTTTACATAATGAAGTTTTTCTACTAAGTCTTTTTCAATGGATAATATAGCTAAGCCATTCAATATTTTTTGTGACATAATTGACTTGATCAACTTCAACTTTGAAAAGATTCTATCTGCGGAGGCAACCGTGACTGGTACAAAATAATGTAAGCAATCCATGCAACTGGAAAACAACGATATAAGTCCTTCAAATAATTCAACACTTGAATTGGCCTTTTTGTATCTTATGGTAAAGTTTCTCTCATGATTTGTAATTCGGGGAACAAATCATTCCCATTAATAATAGAAATATCATTATGTTTCATCAAACCTTCAAGATTCCTACAACTGTCATCATTTGCAGTCTTCAACTTCTCCAAATTGAATAAAAATTCAAAAATTTCTTCTTATGTGTGAAATTGTTCAAATCTACTTTTTAACTTAACAAAATTGCTCTCTTATAGAGTCCTAGCATCTGTGTAGTGTGTGTCAGTTTAGTATATATTATCGCTCTTCTCAATAGGTCAAACCAAATTAAGAATTAAATGGAATTAAATGAAAATTTGAAAATGCAGTCCACACGTGTAGTAGATATGAGCCAATGTATATCTGGAAAAACTGTCTACAAGGAAATTGTCAAAATTAAGTTTAATATTTGACACGCCAAGATAAAAAAAAATTAAAAACTACCAAAAGTTAGTCAACATTACCCATTTCAGTAAAAAGTAATAGAGATATTCTAATTGATGACCTAATTCATTTTATATATACAGCATAAACAGCTCATATAACATACTTCTACAACGTATTAGGTCATTAATTTATACAATTTTAGACAATATACCTTTATTTTAATATAATAAAAGGATTGCGTTTTAGAAATGAATAAATAAGGGAGACTGCTTGCAAATTTCTGTTTGGTGATTATCAAGCATGTTTATATTTCGGCTTAGTCAAAAACACCGGCCAGAAAACCAACAAGAAACAAATAAGAATAAATCTAGCTAAAACCATCACAAAGAGGAACACATCCGACTTTGTTTATACTGTTCTCTGCCTTTTTAGAAGTTTGGCAAAGAATTGAAATTTCAAAAAAAAATAAATAAATCAGCTCGGTGACTATCAATATTGAGACTAATTGCAAAGAAAAATATTGAGAACTTGGACATGGTCTTGAAAATTTGAAAATGGAGAGAGTGAAGACATCACCAAATCAGCATCCTAGGAAAGCACTCGTCATCACGTTCGTCTTTGGCATGCTGCGTTTTCTATTTTCTTATTTATTTCTCAACGACATGGCCATGAAAACTCCACGTAATCCAAAACAAATATGTAATGCAAGTGCGTCATATAAAACCACAAATTTACGGTTAGAAGGCTTGGATCTTTGTTTTAGCATCATGACGTGTGTTTCTAGGTCATGTTGTCAAATAGCAACCCACCAACTTTTATTTTTATAGAAAAAAAAAGTTTTGTAGAATTATAAAACGATAAAAATTATGATTATTTTCTTTCGGCATATATATATATATATATATATACACTAGCCTATCCGCACGTGCTTATGCGCTTGCAAAAAGTTTTTTTTTTTAATTTTAATTTATTTTAGAATTAAAAAGATAATAGGTAGTTGTGTTCCATTAAAATAGGATCCATTATCTGATTTTAATTTTGATTTTAATTTTGTTTAAATATGAAAAAGTGTTAATTTACTGTATTATCCTAATTTAATTAATAATTTCAATTCTTAATATTTGCATCAACCAATGGCATTTTCTGGTATTTTAAATGTTTCACCATTCTCTGTCTTTTGCTTTATATATGTAGATGAATCAAATAGATGTTTCCCTAGCTGAAAGTAAAATAAAATAATCATATAGGTCCTAATTTTACAAGAAATGTATGGATGGATTGATAGCTCATCTAGTTGATTCAAAAATAAAAAAGACCACTCTTACATTTGTAGTTCATAACATACATGGCCTAGCTAAAATATATGTGGAATGAGTGTCAAATGATTTTAACGCAATAAGTTACGTTGTACAATAGTATTTTGATATAAATATGAAACGGCGTAAATCAGACAAAAAATATTACAAATATTTGATACGAATATGAAATAATTTAACTTGAGCAATGGGACGGAAAGAATGGAAAACAACCTCTACTCACACTCAATAAGGTTATTCATTAGTATTTTTATAAAAGGGCTAAAGTGCTCAATGAAATGCCTTAAAAAAACTAAGGTAAACATATGATTGTATGTATATTCTCGCATTTACCCAACAAGAACAAAAAAAGAATTTTCTGAATTTGCCACTACCCTAACTAAGTAAGAATTTAAATTCCATGCTGCATATGTATAGCAAATTTACTTGACGTAGAAAAGGAAAAGGAAAATGAAGAATAGGAAACAAAATTCAAAAAAGAAAATTTCAATAATTTCATATCAATATTAAAGGCTGAAAGACCGTACACGGTACACCAATCAATACACAAAAACCGAATATGCCCCTGCTTTGCAAATCCCAGTGTTTGCGCCAAAATTGGAATCACAGTCCCGGTAAATTTCCAAAATATCCCTTACACGTGGCAAATTCTTCCAGCGAGTACACGATAAAAGCGATCTTGGCGAGTACAAAATCGTTTCGTTTCATCTTCTTCGACATTTGGCTGGCACAGCGTAGCTGTCTATATAAAGGCAGGACAGCCTAGACGGTGGAAATCAAATTTCGACTCTCCTATTTGTATGAAATTCTGTTTCCATTTCCAAACCAAATACTCACCAAATCCCTAAATTCTTGTGCATCCAAAACGCAGCCAAATCCCGCGTTTCGATTCCCCGATCTCTCCAGAGCCGCTGCGAATTCCGGCGATTCTGGTGCGTGCTTTTACCGGAGGGAATTGAAATCCGATCGCGGCTGTTTGAATACAAAGAAACGAGAGTGAATTTCGAATCGTCAGGCACAAGAAAGGCGCATGAGCTGGTTGGGAAAGCTGGGTTTCACAAAGAGGAAATTGAATTCCAATTCTAATCACTTCATTACGTGTCTCTTAATCTTTATCCTTCATTATTCCCCCCAATTGCCTCTTACTCTGCTTAAATTCGAGAAGAAAGCCCTCGATCCATTATTATCATTATCCAATCTTAATTTTAATCCCAATTTTAATCGTAATATCAATAACGCTTTGAATCACTATGGCGTCTGGAGCCAAGAGTAATCCCCAATTGCGCAGAGGTCCAATCACATTTTCCATTCTTTTCTCTTCCAATTTCTTTTTTGGGTTTGAAAGTTTGTTTTTTTAAACCGTTTTACTGCTTTGGGTAATTTCTAAAATAATTTTTTAAATTTTGGATTGAATATTTTTATTTAATAATTTGTACAAATGCAGCTGTGTGCTATTCGAATGGTGACAAGAAGCAGACATCAGGCGGAACGACGACGTCCCCATCTGTAATAGTGATAGGTGGTGGTATGGCTGGAGTTTCAGCTGCACGTGCTCTTCACGATGCCTCAATTCAGGTACCCTACCCACATTGAAATTCCAACTCAATGCTTTGTACATTGAAGTGTGCAATTAGGGTTTTTAAATTTTTTGAATTTTGATGGTCAGGTTATGCTGTTGGAGTCTCGAGACAGACTGGGTGGTCGAGTTTACACCGATTACTCATTTGGTTTCCCTATTGACTTGGGTGCATCATGGTAAGCTGAGAATGTGATTTGCTTCCTTGTGTTTGGAATTTGAATTGCTTGTATTTGGAATTTGAGTTGCTTGTATTTGGCATTTGAAGCCTAAATCCTTGATCTTTGTTTATGCTTCAGGTTGCACGGAGTATGCAAAGAGAATCCATTGGCACCATTGATTGGGAGATTGGGGTTACCCTTATACCGCACGAGTGGGGATAACTCTGTCTTATATGACCATGACTTGGAGAGGTACATAATATCTTCCTTCAACTTATAGTTCCCTTGTTGTAGGAAATGCTGTGAATTTTAAATGTCATTTAAGTTTGGGTTGTCGATATGCATTGTTATGGTTTTAGTGTGGCTTGGTTTTTGTTGGTTGTTTTGAATTGAATGGTTCGTACTCGTATAAGTTGTTTTATTTTTCCAACCTTCTAGTACAGTGCCAAGATTTGCTTTTAACAGTTTAAAGCACAACAGTCTACAATGTAATATATATTATTTATGGTCAATACATTCAAGAATGTGCTTTGATACAAATGATTTTAACACATTGCTTCATCTTTCTGTGAAGTTGGCTTTTTGTCCGAGCCTTTATATTGTAGGGTGATGTCTGACATTGGTAGTAAATTCATGTTGTCTTTGCAGCTATGCACTTTTTGATATGGATGGGAAGCAAGTTCCTCAAGATTTGGTCACCAAAGTTGGTGAAGTGTTTGAGAACCTTTTGAAAGAGGCAAGTCATCCTATGTTTATTTATTTGTTTTAAGGCTATAGCCTTGTGACACGAAAGGTTTCGCTTCTATCTTAACCCTCAAATAGTGGCTTGCCATTGTGGACATTCTTTGACATCATTTTTTGTTTTCGTAGTGCAGACAGATAAGGTAAGAGAGGAATTTAGTGAAGACATGTCCATCACTCGTGCCTTTTCAATTGTTTTTGAAAGGAACCCGGAATTAAGGTACCATAATTCCTCCAAGCCACATTTATTTTTTATTTTTTCAGCTTTTGACACTCTGTTGGTGTATAAATAGTTTACCAAAATTACTTTCATATGTGTCGTGCAGGTTGGAAGGAGTTGCACATAAGGTTCTGCAGTGGTACTTGTGCAGAATGGAAGGTTGGTTTGCAGCAGATGCTGATACGATTTCACTTAAATGCTGGGATCAGGCAAGCTTATCATACCTCAGATTACTTTTCATTACACATTACACTCTTTGAATTTTCAGTTCAACTATAGACATTGATATCTTTGTGCTTAAGTATGGCATGTAACAAGTTAATAACCTCGAATGGCCATTAATTAGCAATTTTGTTTCTCTCTTATATAGGAAGAACTGCTTCCTGGTGGTCATGGCCTTATGGTCAGGGGCTACCTCCCTGTTATAAACACACTTGCCAAAGGTCTTGACATCCGTTTGGGCCACAGGTATGCATCAGTTTTCTTTTTCATATTCTCCTATATATGTTCTGCAATCTGCTTGTGGCTTAATCAACAAGCATATAACTTTTCTCCTGTTCTCAGGGTCACAAAAATAGCAAGGCAATATAATGGGGTTCATGTAACAATAGAAGATGGGAGTACATTTGTTGCAGATGCTGCTGTTGTAGCTGTTCCTCTCGGTGTGCTTAAGGCAAAGAGCATATCGTTTGAGCCAAAGCTACCCAACTGGAAGGAAGAAGCCATTGATGACCTCGGAGTGGGAATTGAGAATAAAATAGTATTGCACTTCGAAAAGGTGTTTTGGCCAAATGTGGAGTTTTTGGGAGTGGTTGCTGAAACATCTTATTGCTGCAGCTACTTTCTAAATCTTCACAAGGCAACTGGTCATTCTGTACTTGTTTATATGCCTGCAGGGCAGCTGGCTAAAGACATAGAGAAAATGTCTGATGAAGAGGCTGCTAACTTTGCTTTTATGCAACTCAAGAAGATCCTTCCAGATGCTTCTTCCCCGGTACTCCTTGTTTCTAACTTCTACTAGACTTTATGTGAAATTTGACGAGTCTTATTTATTTTTGAGCTATAACTATCTTAATTGATGCCTTTCCAATTATGCAGATTCAGTATCTTGTTTCTCGTTGGGGCAGTGATGTTAACACGCTTGGGTCATATAGCTATGACATGGTTGGAAAACCCCATGATTTGTACGAGAAGCTAAGGGTCCCAGTGGATAACCTATTTTTTGCCGGAGAGGCAACAAGCGCGGACTTCCCAGGCTCTGTGCATGGTGCATTCTCTACTGGAATGATGGCCGCTGAAGACTGCAGGATGCGTGTTCTGGAGCGATATGGGGAGTTGGATTTATTCGAGCCGGTCATGGGCGAGGAGGCCATGTCCATCCCGCTTTTGATCTCCCGCATATAACTTTCAGGCCACACCATCCTTCAGATACATGAATGCGAGTATTGAAGATATGTTCAGGTTGGATTGGGCGACAAACAATATTTGCCATTTTGATTCGGCTGTCTGGGAAAGGTCGTGGAAAATCACCGTTTTCCCTTGAATGAAGCAGCCAAGCACTGGTGCATCTGTTTGTTGTCCTCATCTGTTTGGGCTTATCTGTATTTGCGCAATCATTGGACAATCACTAAATGATATGAATCTAGTCTAATAAATAGCTAGTGGAATATTACAATAAATTGTCATATTAGAGGTCAATATATCTAGTATTTAATTGGTGGGGAGGACGTTACAATTTGTCATGTTCAAATCAATGTGGGTTTTCTCTCTCTTCTGCATCTTATCTTATGCATGCTTGTCTGTCCGTTACCCATAATTAGAAAGGAAACTTTCTTCAACTGAGTTATTGTCAGCATTGGTGGATTCTCTCATTGGATCCATTAAAAACTTTAAGGCTCTGTTTAAAGAATAATATTAGTCTTACACATGATGTGGCAGCGTATGTACCGTATGCTTAATTTATTTAATTGATGTGACATATGATATGGATATGTCACATCATGTGGTATAAAAATGTGGGATAAAAATGTGGTAAGTGTAGCCAATATATTTACAATTTGTGTATGCCAAGATTTTGTTGTTGATACAAACAATATTCTACTTTAATTTAATCTGAACTACGGTAAGGGAAATTTTAATTCGGATGCAGAGTAGTGAGCAAATCCGCTATAGCCAACTTGACTAAGCTCATGTATATACCAAGATTTGGACAAGAAAGATAGGAAACAAATAAATTTCAAATGAGTCCTCACATGTAGTTATTTCAAATACATTCATGTTGTTCTTGTTTTCGTAGCAAATATGGCCTTGTTGCCAAATTTTCTTTCAAATTCCAGATGGGTATTTAAATAACTAGATGTAATATATTTGAAATGAATTTGAAATGACTATATCCAATGAGTCATTTGGAATCCATTTGTTTTCTTCATTTCCTTAATCAAATCTCGACATCCAAATGGAGACTTGAAATTCTGAGCTAGTTTTCAAAATTTAATGTATCATTAATCGATTCGTATTAATATTGAGAAAACTGGATGCAGGACAATAATCACGTGATATTAGAGCATCTACAATCATGCTCTATATATTTTTTTTTGTTAAAGTTTAGCTGAAAATACAAAGCGTTATTTTAGGAACTCTATAAAATTTGAACTCCAATCATACTCCCTAGTTTAAGGAGTCATAAATACTATAATTATTTTTTTAATTCAATATAATTAGTCAATCTCTATACAAAATAGGAAGCATGGCAGGAGTTGTACTTTCCCAATTCCTCCCTAAAATTTGTCCAAAAAGGTAGTTTGGAGAGCCCATTGTGGATGCTCTTACACTCGAGAGAGAAAATGAGAGAATGGAAAGATATACAACTCTAGAAAATGGATCTTTGATTTTCATTTAGATATAGTTGCTCAGTCAAATCACATAAATTTACACAGCTGAGCAAAAGTTGACATATTTAAGCAAATGAATTGCTAAAACCCTGCCCTCCTAAAAAAGAATAAAAGAAGATTAATCTCCGAATATTTCAAGTTCTCTGCGTTGCACTGAAAATTTGAATTAGCTTCTATTTCCGTCGCTTTCTTATTTTCTCAAAACATGCTCAAAATATAATTTTCTTTCAACTGATTCTCGTACCTTCCTTCCGATAGATGAATGAGACCTACAAATTTGAATATAAATATCCAACACAGAAGTTCAGCAGGCTCCAATTTCCAAATCCCTCTTTTAAAGGTTCCTGTATATGAATTAAATGCTTGTTAGATTGGTTGCCTTGCTTAAAATAAATGATATTTAGAACCAAAAATTACAAAAACGTATACCCTTTAATAGAGGGAGGCATCAGAGAATGGAGCTGAAACTTTCAATGGGATCAGATTCTTCCAGCATGGAAGCTGCCTGGAAGCAGTCGATGGCGTCTGCTATTCGACCATCATCTCTGTGAATCATCCCCAAGTAATACCAAGCCTTTCGATTGTTAGGATCGATCCTTAATGCATCCGAGAGTAAGCTTCTTGCCACAGGCAATGCCACTGAGCCCATCTTTGACAGAAGAGCAGCAATCAAAATCTTGCACGGAACGTAATAGGGTTCTAGCAGAAGAGCATCAATATAAGCTGCTAGAGCTTCTTGAATTTGTCCACGTCCTTCTAAGATAACACCTAATATAATTGCACAGCAAGTAACTTAACAGTAAACATACTGCACATCAAAATATCAAATTGCACTGCTAAACAAGTAAAAGGCTTTTATGCCATGATAGGCTCCCTAGTGTTAGAAGAGCTTGAAAGTGCTGTTAGGTCATATAGGCCCTTGTTTAAAACTAGCCCTTGAAAAGTTGAAAGACATTTTGTCTAAAGCGAGTGTTTTCCACAGGTCCACCGCTTGCATTGTCATGTATATCACTTATCAAGAAGTACAATATAAATGCATCAAATTCATTAATGTAGTAGATGAGTTTAGTACTTGCCTTCTGTGTGCAGCGTTTCTGCAGAGTGCCGCTTCAGTTCGCTGGCTTTACTCAAACATATTTCTGCATCCTTCCAATGTGATAGGCTAGAGTATAAGTCTGCCAAACCATGCCAAACTTCGAATTCATCGACTTTATCATCTTCAACCTATCAAAAAGAAAAGACCAACATAAACTTAAAGGGAACAACTTGTTAATCAGGAGTTCCTACTAGTATATATTTTCATGTTGAGCAAGAATCTTTAACAAATAATTTCTGAGAAAGCAACTTAACCCGGCATTCACTTACAAACCTCAAGATCTAAAAAGTCAACTCCATAAAACAATCAGATACTTCAAATTTCTAAAATCTAAACTACTATCACATTAAATTAAACCATTGTAGAAAGAAATGATTAATGGGCTAAACTTCCTCCCAGGATATTGCAGACTCACAATAATACCACTTTCCCACCACTACCAATAATAGCTTAGGGCTACATTTGGCAGAATTTTGAATAGTGAAGAATGTAAAGCAGAAGTCAGAGTTTTAACCTGATTACTAATTCTGAGAGGCCCAAAAGATTTTCTTTGGGCTTGAACCAATGCAAGAAGGTAACGATAAGTTTCAATTGCATCCATGGGCAATGATTGAGAGATTTTCAGCTTTGCTTTAAGCCTGAGCAATGGCCCTTGTTCCCATTTTGCGGTCTCATCCAAAGCAGCATCAGTGACCACGTGAGCCTCTGAATATCGCTGTTGAGCAGACAAAACAAGAGCAAGCAATCTCCAACCTTTTATTATGGAGCCCCCTGTTCGATCAATGAACTGTTTTGCATACCGCAAAGCAGCATTTAGATTCCGATGCTCTGCATACTGAACACCCAACTCAAAAATCAAATCTAAATTATTCTGCTCCAAAGCAATGGCTTCATTTAGCGATTTCAGTGCTTCAGACTGAAGCCGGGACCTCTCAAAGTCAGAGGAAGAAACTTTTGCTTGTTTCCCCAAACAAAGACCCAACAAGCGAAGACCCACACCCTTTAAATGTTCATCCATCCCCTGAGCACTGCTAATAGCCCTTTGTGCATATCCCACTCCCTCAGCCGCAACATGGGAATCCTCACTGCAGGTTTTGGCGGCTAATAACAATGCTGTGAGTTCATCTGGTCGTTCATGTTTGTGTAAAGACTTCCTTAATAGATTCAAAGCCTCGTTGTTGTGTCCTGCTCCACTATAACAAAGAGCTAATGAATTCCAACGATCAACACGGTGATATACTCCAGGCATGATCTCTTCCAGCTGCTTTGCTAAAACTGAAGTTTGGTTGCATAAAGATAACGCAAATGTTAGATGTTCCATAAGCGATGGGTCACATTTGGTTTTACCTAGGGATAACTTTCTCAAAAGGATCATCAAAAGCAGAATTGCTTCCTCCAGATTATTTTTGGGCACATATGAACCTTCAACCTGAACACCTAAACTGGGTGGACCAGCCTCTACTCCACTATACAACAAAAACACAGCAAATCCTTTCTGAATTCTTGCACAGCAGTCATTGTCAAGGTTCCATTGACTAAGTAGGGCACGCCTGTAAGCAGATATTGCTTCATGATAGTAACCAGCTTGCTTCCAAAGCTCAGGAAGGAGCTCTACAGCTTGGCTGACTGTCTCTTGCAATCTACCATCCACTTGCGCATCATGCATGCCCTGATGGAAAATTTTTTCCACAGCATCAAGCACATTTTTGCATTCACTAGCAGCCTCTGCAGACACATAAAACAAGGTTCCATTTGTACTCTAATTCAAACTTGAAAAGTTAAAAAGAAAGGAAAACCATCATATCAATTGCTGGAACAGTACCCTACCAGTTAATCTCCCAAGCTTTTGAAGAGACTTGGATTTTAAGTATATTGCATCAAGAACGAGACTAGCAGCATGCTGTGAGACTGTATGCTGTGAGTCAGAACGAGTTCGGCCCTTCCTAGACGGTGTTTTCTCAGCAAGAGAAGGTTGCAATCGCTCTATGGCAGCTTGAAGATCGATGCCATCAAACACACGAAGTGCACCTTCTAGGTTACCTCTTTGGTACTCCAGCTTTCCAAGAAGGGCTCTTGCTTCCTATAGATTATCATAAATCAATGTTTTCTTTTTTCTTGGATAAGTGATAACCAATCATCAAGCACTACTCTAACTTGTGCATATAGCCGTACAGACACAGATATAATAATGGAAAAGATGGTAAATTCCAGAATAAACCAAGATTTTAAATGACTAATACTTCAAATGATGAAATTATAAAAGAATATCCTGGAATTATTTTTATTATAATCTGAATCAGATTCCAAATTTCTGATGGACTGGGAAACATTAGGGCCGACACCTCAAGTATACTATAACCCCTGTTCTTAAAGGGGAGGAGGTACTATTAGGTCCATAGGTCATACAAAATTTTTACACAAAAATAAACAGATGATAAGCATAGAATAACCTCAAAATTGAGTGATAACCCTTCTCGTAATGAAGATTCTGCCTCCTGAATATTTCCTTCATCAAGCTTGGCCTGAACATCTGTTGCTTTCATGGAATTCCCATTTGCAGAGAATTCAATCACCATGCCTTCTTCATACTCGCCAGATTCCATGGCGTGGCTTCCTACTCTTCCTCACCTTATTCCACAAATTTCACTTTTGTCCCAGTCTTTTATCCATTCAACACTTAGCTGACAAATAAATAAAATGCTGCAGTTCTTAGAAATTGAACGTACTTTAAGTATAAAAACTAACTATTTGTGTAACAAAATTCAGCAACACATTTCATCTCAATTATGCTCAAATATATGACTAAAACCTATTCCCTTTCCGAAAATTTCTCAGCAACCAAACAGATGGTTTAGTATAACATTAATGATATCTAGGTAATCTACACATTTATGTAACAGAAAATCCCAGGGGCAAACTACCAACCTTTAGATCCAATGTAATCCAATTAAACTGAAAAAGAAAATTTGAAGTTATTGGTAACGCTGGGTTGCTAAGAAAATGTAAGAATTGGGAAGAAAAGTAATAAAAATTACAAATTTACAGAGCTTTCACAATGCGGGGTCCAAATAGCAACAGTTTCAGTCAATATTCATTGAGGTGACAAAATTTTCAAAAGAGCGGAAGAACACCAGTTACAAACGCAGCACTCATAATTTCGTTTCAACGCGTTTTCATTACATTGTCTTCCATTTTCTTTCGTTTTTTCTTTAAATTTTCCCATCAAGCAAACAGCTTTGAAATGCCTAGTGCGTTGTGATTGTTACCTTGCCGGTTGCATCGGATTCAGATCACGGTTTGCTGAAAATGACGGAAGCTTGAAATTGCGCGGTGGAATGTGACAGGTGGGGAATCAGCTACAACGACATGTTTGATGTGTGAGAAAATTCAGGGCTTTGTGAGGTTGAGAGACCTGAGAGAGAGAGAGAGAGAGAGAGCGATGTGTGATCTGAATGTTAAACTATTCATTTAATGGTTTTTTGGAGCTACAACCATATACTGACGTTCTTCTTCTCCTTGTCCTCCTTTCTCTTTATTTTATTTCATTTTGGGGGTAAATCTGAAGTTTAAAATGGATTGTCAGCGGAAAAAGGAAAAAAAATTATTAAAATGGGTATTCCCTAAACTTTTAATTTTATTTTAAATTAAAAAATATTATTAATTGCATTCATCCAATTCTTATAGTCAACTCACGGACTTAATAAAATAAAAAATATGTATTTAAATGAATAATGAAATACTAAATAACAGTTCAACATAAATTACTAAGTTGGTATTGGGATATGATCATGTCGTATAAATTCATCCATCTATATTATAACACTTAAATGAGTTATATTATGTGATCGTATTTCAGTATTATGCAACAAGTCCAAGGGGCCGTGCATAATGTTTAACTATTTAAAACTTACTTATTAATTTTAAAGAAATCATAAAATTAAAATAATTAGAGTAAAATTGGCAATGTCTTTGACCTTTTTTAGGCTTTACCAAATTATTTTAAATTTCTTCTTTTGCTTTCTTTTTTCTTTAAATTACCTGATTTGATAGAGAGAAGAGGACACAGATGAAAAGCCCAACGTACCTCCAAAGGAGCCTGAGCCCAAAGCCCGCAGTTGCCCAGCAACGGTTGGGTTTTACCAGTCGGTCCCCTCTAAACAAGATAAGATTTTCGTCAAAAATATGCTACAGTCTTCTGCTCCAACAGCTTCTTCAGAAATTCCCTTAAAACTTCATTCATACTTGGCTTTTCTCTGAGCACTTCTGAGAGACGAAACCCAGAAAAGAAATGCCTCAAACCCTTTTCTTAAAGCCCTTCATTTCAGCTCCTTTGGATAATTGGAGGTTTGTTTTTCCTTCATCCCCTTTTGCTAAACCCTGGTAAAACCCCTAAAAACCCATACTTTCATTTGAGCATCTGTGTTCTATTTCAGCTTCTGAGTTTGCATTCTTGATGCTCTGTTTGGTTACTTGTATAATTTGGGGGGATAACATTGAATTTTTGAGGTTCAGGGCTGTAGCTTTTTACTTTGAAAGTGAAGTGACAATTATTTTACTACATTTTGTAGCTAATGTTTTCTCTCGGCAGCCAAACAGGGGGTTGTGGTTAACTAAATTTTCTGTTTTGATTCAAAATTCTGAAAGATATGAATACATGGTATGATTTTTCTTGATGGGGTTGAAGGTGAAATTGCTGTTTTTGTATGCCTCTGGAGTATGCTATCATTTTCGAAGACGTGCAACCGTAAATTATGAATGTTTGAGTATAATTAGATTAATTTATATCTACCTAGTTGCATTGTTGTGCAATTGAATTTCTCTGCAATGTGGCCTTTGGCTTGCATGCTCCACTGGACCTGGGAAAGTCGGGCTTTTGCATAGAAATGACTAGTCTGGGAAGCCTCTGTCTGATGGTTTATGTGTTCATTGTGGTATTGAGAAATAACAATGTGAATTTTTGTATCCAGTAAATTGCAAGCGTGCACAAATTCTATTGGTGCCAATGTCAAGGTGCGTGGAAGAGTGGGGGTAGTTTGTATGGGTATGCTGGCACCAAGAAAGTTCTTGCAGAAAAGGAAGAAAGTAGAAGTTTTCAAAGATGCTGCGGATGAAGCTGAGCAGAAGAACTGGAGGAGACTGATGAATGAAATTGAAGAGACAGGTTCTGCTGTTTCTGTGCTCAAAAGTGAAAGGCTCAAGGACAGGACTATTCCTAAGGATCTTGTACTTGGAACTTTGGTCAGATTCAAGCAACTGAAAAAATGGAACCTTGTCAGCCAGGTATGTAGAGATGCACTTTTTTTTGTGCTGCAACAGAAAAGATTTGGTTACTTCTTAAAAGTCAGTTAATTCTTTCTGAGGATGACAAGTTGTAGCCAAATAGTAAATTAATCTATGCTGACGTCATTCTTAGTTTATGTGGAGGAAAAGGGTATTTTCTGTGTGCAATATAGTATGAATATTTCAATTAGTGGGGGCAGCTTCCCTGTAGGAATGGCTTATAGGTTGGATCAGATAAATTTCTTGATCCTGCATATTATAGACAAACCAATCAGATAAATTACATGGATAGGATGTTTTATTTTTCTTGTAAATCATTCATTTTCTGAGCTCATTACTTTTAGTGCTTGATTTGCTTTGATGTTCAAATCTCTCGTTTGCTTATGTCCTTTGTCTTCTAGATTCTTGAATGGCTACAAACTCAAAATTGGTGGGACTTCAGCAAAATGGATTTCCTGATGCTTATAACAGCTTATGGAAAGCAAGGGCACTTCAACGGGGCTGAGAAGGTTTTAAGTTTGATGAATGAGAAGGGAATTCCACCAAGTGTAATATCTCATACTGCTCTTATGGAAGCATATGGAAAAGGAGGCCGATATAACAATGCTGAAGCAATATTTAGAAGGATGCAGTCTTCTGGCCCTGAACCGTCTGCTGTGACTTATCAAATAATACTAAAAATATTTGTTGAGGTAATATCATCTTTAATTCCTTAGCCAAACTTGTGGATGTCCCTAAACGTTTATATTAAATTTTAACTAGAAATTTTCAATTTAGTGCTACACTATTTTGATGATGCTTATATTAGGTCACATATAGCAAATTTTCTTTTTATTTTATGCTTTAATGAATGGAAGCTGTATTTCAGTAAGTTCTATTCTTTTGAAATATATAGGTACCAATTGAATGATCTAGGTTATAACCTCAGTGCGGTCTATGTCTGGCCTTAATTTATATAGTTGTTCAAATTTGCAGCAAGATTACTTTAAAGTTTTTTTAGTAGAAATAAAAAAGTGAACACGAAGCAAAGTAGATGATATTTTCTTTAAAATTTATTTTTGAATATATGTTTTTTGTTTCTCTTTTGTCTCTTGAATGATTTGCTTTAGACAAATAGGTGCTGCTGTATCTAGAATATGATTTGCTTGCTGTAATCTGTTGTTGAGCAATATGCATGCTTTCATTGGAGAGTCATTCTACCTACCTCACGAGAGTACCTTGAAATACTGCAGGGATGTAAGTTCAAGGAAGCAGAAGAAATTTTTGAGACCCTTTTGGATGAGGGAAAATCACCTTTGAAGCCAGACCAAAAGATGTTCCATATGATGATTTATATGTATAAGAAGGCCGGGAGTTATGATAAAGCTCGTAAGATGTTCGCATTGATGGCTGAGAGAGGGGTTCAGCAATCGACGGTTACTTATAATAGCTTAATGTCAATTGAAACTAATTACAAGGAAGTTTCAAAGATGTATAACCAGGTAAATTTTGTGAAAATATCTTAATAATTATTCATATAGCTCGCAAGAGCATACTGAACAGTTCCTATTAGAGTGTGCTTTAGAATTGTAAAATAATCTTGCAGCACTAATTGCCTGGTCTGTTCTCTTAAGCATCATTGGTTGAATTACGATCAGGATAGAAGAATGTGCTTCCTTTCTGGTCAAGAATCACACCTTTATCCATTCCTTGCAGCCTTCTTTCTCAAGTCTGCACATTTATTGTGATTTTTTCCAATGGCTTTATTCATGAGGCTTGCTTTGGTAGGGACCTAATCTGTTATCATGTGTACCCGTCAAAGGTTTCCCAGGCCTCAGCAGCAAGAGCTTTGTGGTTTAGTAGTCATGCATGACCTCTTTTTAGGTAGAATTTTTTAAATATTAAATATTAAATATTTATTAATATAAAAAAATAATAATAAATCAGTTTTAAATTAAATTGATTGTAGAGAATGAAAGGGCTTCTCCTTATCCATTGTTCTTGTCGTATATCAGGCATGTAGTTTTTTTCTTTGAAGTGTGCCCAGTTTATACAACATATCATTCAAAGGGCAAAAACTGGCTTACATATATTATGCATATAAATGAAAAGTGGAAAAGGATGCCTTTTATTATCTGCCAGCTTTAACAATGATTTTGAATGGTCGACAAGCACGCATGAAAGTCACCATTCTGTATCATTCAAAAAGAAATGTGCCAATATTAATGATCAAGAAGACTTAAAACCATATTATTTTTCCCCTTTCCCTTCCCCATGCTTATCTTGTTAATTTGTTTTCCTGAAATTCGTACCAACTATTCACCTGAAGTTCCATAACCTAAATATAAAGGTTTTCAAGTGATCAGCTTTATTGTTAATTATAAAATTCATCAGAAATTAACGGTAACTTCAAATGGCAGATGCAAAGAGCTGGTCTTCGACCTGACGTAGTGAGCTATGCCTTACTCATTAGTGCTTATGGGAAAGCTAGAAGAGAGGAAGAAGCCTTAGCTGTTTTTGAGGAGATGCTTGATGCTGGTGTCAGGTACTTAGGCTCAATGCTACTTATTCTATTGATACAGGGAGCCAAAGTATTTGAAAGTTGAATATGTGAGGAACTGATTCATATTCTTAATTCAACTTGTTTATTTAATTCAAGCTTGCAAAACTCAATGAAGCTGACATGGTCACTTGGCTCCTCTGCCTGTGTTTTGCGTAAATGATTGTAATGAAATGAATTTACAAGTTGATATATCATCATCTACAAAGGTTATATCTAAATTGTAGATGATTGCGCTGGCTTCAAACTTGACTGGTTTTTGCACCAAGGCCAAGCTGTGGAAAGTAGACACTGGCAGGCCAATTCATGCTACACACAATTTACTTTTGGCCGAATTCTTGATGCCAATTCCTTACCATTGATGAAATCTATAATCTCCGCCATTTTTTCTGTTTTGCAGACCAACCCCGAAAGCTTATAACATTTTGCTTGACGCATTTGCAGTATCAGGAATGGTGGACCAAGCTCGAACTGTTTTTAAGAGCATGAGAAGGGACAGGTATACTTCTCAGTACCTGTATGTTGATTATGCTATATTCAGAGATGAGTTGCATTTGCTAAAAAATTAGTTTCCATATATTCAAAATTCTTGTTTTGGTTATAGAAAGATTTCTATTGTGCTTATTATTAGTGGCAGTAAATGACAACTGAGTACTTTGTGCGCTCTTTTTAAGATTAGACCTTGTAAGGAAAACTGGATAAGGAAAAGTTTCAACTATAAAATATTTACATAAAATATTTTTCTTATCTGCTTTATCATGTTCAGAAGATTGCAAATAAGTGGTTAGTGACGTTGTTTTATTATATTAGGGGTGGACCTGTTAGTTGGGTCCACATATCATAGAAGTCTTGGATTTGAAAGTTATAGTTAATTGATGTTTCCACTGTAGTAGGGGAACTTGGATGATGTCAGTATATCATACTTGTTGAGATATTTAAAAAGTATCATGTGCAAGCATGCTTTTTATGTGATATTTTTTTTCATTTCTTTATGCCCATGTATTCTTCCACCCATATGCCTGTTTGCCCGTCCTCTTCACCTAGATTTTCTTTTTTGGTTATTTTTGGTCTGTTTATATGTGTTCAAGCATGTGTATGAACTTACTAAATTTTCTACATACTGATCACCAGTGGGTCAGATTGTAAATTCTACAAACCAGTGAACAGCTCAATGTTTGATTGGATTCGATTGGAATCCATCAGTCCATTTCTCTCACTTCTTCTCTCCCTTCACTGATTATCTTCACATTTGTTTTCCGAATTAAATACCTAGGTCTTGAATGAACTTTATGATTCTACTGTCTGATGGAATCATGGATTTTTAGGTTGTAACGTCATGTATCTAACTCAACAAGAATGTGGTCTGTTGATAGAATCATTAAAAACATGATTTTGTAGGAGTGTAGAAATAGCCATATTTATGATGGTAATACCTATCCCTAAAAATGTACTGTATATGATCGGGATAGTGAACCCTCTATATTTGTTTGCTTTTCTTCAGGTATAAACCTGATCTTTGCTCTTATACGACTATGTTATCAGCGTATGTAAATGCATCTGATATGGTGGGTGCTGAAAAGTTCTTCTTAAGAATAAAACAAGATGCACTTAAACCCAATATCGTCACTTACGGAACCTTAATCAAAGGGTATGCTAAGACAAATAATATAGAGAAGATGATGGAGAAATATGAGGAAATGCAGGCAGCTGGTGTCAAACCAAATCAAACAATCTTAACGACAATCATGGATGCATATGGCAAGAACAGAGATTTTGGCAGTGCTGTTGTTTGGTACAAGGAAATGGAAACCTGTAGGCTTCCACCTGATCAGAAAGCAAAGAATATCCTTTTATCTTTGGCGAAAACAGCAGAAGAACAGAAGGTAGCTAACCAAGTTGTAGGGAATTTGGACCAGTGTAGCAATGAACAAGGAGGTACGAAGTTTTTGGTGCCTGTTGATGAGAATGATAGCGAGGATGAGGATGAGGACGATGACGACAATCATGATGATGAATTAGATGGTCCTTCACAGGTCACTTCATCATATGATGAACAAAAACATGAACTGATTTATTTAAATGGTGATAATGTGAAAAACCTTGACGGCTTACTTAAAGTGGCTGATTTGTAAATTGGGGGGGTACTCTATTTTGTGGTATAGTTACGTTACCCAGGCTTTATTATTATTATTCGTGCAAGAATATCAGTTGAGAGTTATTACGTGGAAACGGAATTCTTCCACACCAGCTTATTGGCATTTAAGCAACAGTTTACTGCTTTTGGCTTCAGAGTGCTTGTGAACTATATAGGCTCAGAATTCAGGCCACCTTTGATTGCGCTTCTATTGGCGGTGAGATGGACTGAGAACAAAATGGAACCGTTTGAGTTTTGTCAGGCTTATTAATGTGCATTTTTGGAATTCATAGTTTTGTGATTCAAGTGTGGCAGCTTCTTCTCAAGTTATGTCTTTCAGCAAAAGCAAGGTAGTATAGTTCTGAATGTGACATTATCATCAGAGCAGAAACTATTACTGTTCGATTCTGTGAAACAAATAGGATGGTTTTCTTTCCCTTATATCATCAAAACTGGCAACAATCTAATTGGTTATATACAACACAGGGGAAGAAAATACAGACTTCTAGTCTAAATCTCGTTGACCATGCTATGTCAAAACACAGGACTTCATACATGAACCGCAGGTGAAATCAAGTTTTGAAAATCTCCATAGCCTTATACATCGGTCGGCGAGTCTGGTATTTCTGCAGCTTTCTTCAATCGATCAGCTGCTTTTTCAACCTACAAAAGCATGATGATTAGTGATAAGTTGATCAAATGCAGTCCATGTCGACTATATACGCCAAGATAAGATAATACTTCAATCAAAATTTAAATTACCTCAGTATTCCAATTTGTTCTGGCGGTGAGAATAATTAGAGTAACTGTTTGTAGAAAAACTCCAATAATCATCCCCCACCAAATCCCCTGAAAAAGGTAAAAGGAATGCATCATGTTCTATCACTCACAAAGAAATAGCTTTACTGGCACAAGAGTAAGGGAGAGATTGAACTTACTGCTACTCCCATGTTGGTTTTGAAGCCAAGAACACATCCGATTGGAAGACCGATAATGTAGTAGCAAGTCAGGTTAACATAGGCCACAACAGCTTGCCATCCACTTCCAATTGCCACCCCTGAAATTCCAGAGAGTTAAATTAGAAATGATGCCTCACAATGCCTGCAGACCTGGTTTGTTCATCTACTCCTTTTGTCACATATCAGTACCTGAGAGTATAGGTTGAATGCCATTCAAGAAAACAGAGATGGCCAGCAATGGGGTTAAATCTGATACTGCCGCGATAACGGCGGAATCACTTGTAAAAAGCTTGCTTAATCCAACTTTAAAAATCAATACAATTGCACTGAAGACTATGCTAATCAGTATGCTGGTCCCGTTCACAACAAACACTGAAAATTTGGCCACCTTTGCGTTACCAGCACCTAGCTCATTACTGACTCGAACACTGCATAACCAATGTCTCGTTATCAATAAAGAAAATTATAATTCGTGATTAAGAAATAAATCTTAAGAGCATTTTACTTGTCACAAACCTGGCTGCTGCACTTAGGCCTAACATAAATTGCATGTCCCAGTTCAAGTAGTTCATGCTGGAATTATATCACATCAGAAAATGTAAAGTTAGACTAACAATGTGAGTTAAACAATTGAGCAAATTGACTGATAAAAGGAAAAAGTTTAAATGGAATGCTTTAACACTAGACATACCAAATAGAAATGGAGTCTAGAGCAATTGTAGGATTGGAGAGAAGCCCTGATATCAGCACCAGCCCCTGGTTGTACCATATCTCCAAGCTACATTAATGCATGACCAAACCCAAGAGTTATTTGAAAGGTAAAAACAAGTGTGTTTTTTAGTACAAACGATTGGGGGAGGGGGTTTTACACAAATATTCATTGGGTGTCTGGGGTTTTCGAACTTCTAAACAATGGGTGGAGGTGGAAGAGCTCAACCAACTGAGTTATACCCCACTAGTGAAAGGTAAAAAAAAGTGTTTGCAAATGAGATGTGCAGTAAAAAAAAAAAAAAAGGGGAGAAAAGGGTTAAAATGTGACACTTACCAGAGCATGATAGCAGAAGAAAGAGTCAACTTAAAATAAGGCCAAATTCCTTTGAAGGAATTCCAAGAGAAGCCAGTCCAAGTTTCCTTGCACTTGGGGCTTAGAATAATGTAAAGTCCATATGTAATGACAAGAAGCCACCAAGAGAGGCTGAGAGTAAGAGCAGCCCCCATTAGGCCATATTCCAGAACATAAACCACCAACCAAGTGAGAAGAATGTGGATGAGGAAAACCCCCACAGACATGTAAGCCAAAGGGTTCACAATGTTTTGTGCTTGAAGGAACCTCTGTTGGGGGCAGTTTATTGCAAATGCATAAAGCTGAGGAATTATGCCCCTTGCAAACACTTGGCCCTGCAATGCTATGTCTTCTGCCTGGCCTATGGCTATAAGTATTGGACCTGACCACCAATACAGAAATGTAAGGAGGACCGCTGCTCCCAAGTGCAAGATGATTGCTTTTTGGCATATGATGCCCATTTCTGGCAATTTTCTGGCTCCAAATGCTTGCCCACACACAGTTTGCACAGCACTAGCCATTCCCAACTTTTGATTCAAAAGCAAGGGGGAAAAAAAAATTCAACCACAAAATAGAAAAAAGTAAAAAAACATAGAGATACATATAACTGATTTGGTACATTAGTTTGGGATACTTACCATAATCCCATAAGCAAGACCTTGAATTCCCACACTAGCAATAGAGGCTCCAGCCAGCTCCAAGGCACTCAAATGGCCACAAAACATGAGGGTGACAAAGCTGAGCATGTAATTAAATATGGAGACAATGATAGAAGAACCAGATAAAATCCAGAGCAGCCTTGACTCCCATGCCACCAGTCTAGGCCACCATCGGACTGCCACAGGCCGGTGCTCCAGAAACTCTTCGATGGCAGCAGACGACAAGCCAGGTATCTGGGAATGTGAGTCAAGTCCGAGCAGCAGCGGCTGGTACTCCCCCGCCGACCCCATGGTTATCTCAGTCCGCCGTGCCGCTACTGCTTGAGGGTTGTGCAGCTGTGTGAGTGTGAGAGTATGCTTGTGTTACTTGGAAGAGGCAGAGTGAATAAATTTATATGATGTTACATTATGAAGGGAAAGTAGAAAGCTTAGGGTCTTAACTACCTTTCAAATTGTTTGGTACGCACCCGCTCATTCATGCGTTACATTAGCAAGAGAAATTTAGCTGCAACTACCTATTTTTCGCTCCGAGCAGTGCTTTGTTAAATGCAAACTGAATATGTCACTTGTCAGTTCCCTGTGGCATAGCCTCATAGTTGGTGGGGCCCATTCCAGATACCACTGACAAAGAGTTTCTATTCTGTGTGGGTTAGGTTAACACGTGTACCTAATATGGTCAGTAGAAATTTTGTATATAAATTAAAATTTGGGATTTGTTTCTGATTAGCAGTTAATAAGTTTGATTAGGTAAAAAATATTTACTGAGTTATGTAGATGGGCACGTGCAACTTCATAAAAAAAAAAAAAATGTTTACTCACATGACAGCTTTAGGATTCTAGGATTCTAGAATTCTAGGATTCTTGTAAAAAAATACCCTACTTGAAGGCAGAGAGAATCTCAGAAGCCAATACTAAATTGAATGGTTTTTACAAAATATAAAGAATTTAGTTTGTCCAATATTTAACTACCATAATTTCTGTACATATGACAAGATGCCATTTTGTAGTTTCTTTGATTGTAACTTTAGAGTAAGAAGTAAATTGTCGTACTTTTGTTTGATCGTTAATAATATATTATTGTTTTACTTTAAAAAAAAAAACGAAGCAAATTGTCAAGATCAGATAGTGGACAAAGAAGAAAATAAAGCCTTCAACCAAAAAAAAAAAAAAAGAAAAGAAGAAAAAAGCGCCTAGTCAAAATTAGAGCCTTCATCTGTCAATATATAGCTAAATTTGGAAGGATCTCTATGTTCTATTTAAGACTGCTCTGCTAAGAATCAATGCAACACATCCAGCTTAATGAGATGCCTAATACAAAATTAGTGAAACAATTTACTTAATAAAAACAGTTACAAATTAATCAGAGCAATCCACAGAGAAAGTGGGCTACAGAACAATAGTTAGAGTTTAACAAGCCTTAAGACTATCAAACACAGCAACAACTACAGAATTGTTTCATGAGGGAAGTCTCCAATTGCATTGAGGATCTGTTCATTGTGATTCGGATGATAAAAGAGGTAGAACATCTGTTGATGTAGATGTAGAAGCAACATCCCAAGGACCAGTCACTTCATTTCCAACATATTCTTATTAATGATCAAGAAGACTTAAAAATCTTTTATTTTTCCTCTTCCCCTTCCCCATGCTTATCTTGTTAATTTGTTTTCCTGAAATTCGTACCAACTGTTCACCTGAAGTTCCATCAGAAATTAACGGAAACTTCAAATGGCAGATGCAAATGGCTGGACTCCGACCTGACGTAGTGAGCTATACCTTACTCATTAGTGCTTATGGGAAAGCTAGAAGAGAGGAAGAAGCCTTAGCTGTTTTTGAGGAGATGTTTGATGCTGGTGTCAGGTACTTGGGCTCAATGCTACTTATTCTATTGATACAGGGAGCCACAGTATTTGAAAGTTGAATATGTGAGGAACTGATTCATATTCTTAATTCAACTTGTTTATTTAATTCAAGCTTGCAAAACTCAATGAAGCTGACATGGTCACTTGGCTCCTCTGCTTGTGTTTTGCATAAATGATTGTAATGAAATGAATTTGCAAGTTGATGTATCATCATCTACAAAGGTTATATTTAAATTATACTGGTTTTTGCACCAAGGCCAAGCTGTGGAAAGTAGACACTTGCAGGCCAATTTATGCTACACGCAATTTACTTTTGGCCCAATTCTTGATGCCAATTCCTTACCATGATGAAAACTATAATCTCCGCCATTCTTTCTGTTTTGCAGACCAACCCGGAAAGCTTATAACATTTTGCTTGACGCATTTGCAGTACCAGGAATGGTGGACCAAGCTCGAACTGTTTTTAAGAGCATGAGAAGGGACAGGTATACTTCTCAGTACCTGCATGTTGATTATGTTGATGTGTAACCCTTGAGCTGATATCTTGAAGACAACATTTCAAATTCTTTGAATTTCATTTTATAAGTTTTAATTTCCTGATGTAATCCGAGCCATTGGATCATAGTTCAAGTGGTCTCTTATCTAGCCTAGGATTTAAGTGTCAGATTATGACAAGTGGAATCATCTCATAGGATGATAGGATCAACGGCTAGGATTTAATCTTTGTGTAAATCTGTTAGAGAAGCATCTCACTTCTCTCTCTCTCTCTCTCTCTCTCTCTCTCTCTCTCTCTCATACGATTATACTTGAATAGTGGAATGAAATGAACAGTAGTACCTTCAGCAATATTGCAACTCCATAGTCGCATTTTTTCTGCAACTCTCATTCTCTCCAAAACTCTCAAATTCTTCATAAAAACTAAATATCAGAAGCTATGAATTCTAACATGGTATCAGAGCCTAGTTAGCCCACGTGTGAAAGCCCAACAGCCACACGTGCTCCACGTCACCCAATATGTGTTGTCCACGTGTTAGGCTTGAAAATTTGTCACACGTGCGGGGGTGTGTGAGAATGTGAAGGTAAAAGGTCCTACATTGAAAAGTTGAGAAACCTAGCAAGGACTTATAAAGAGTTGAGCTACTCCCCCCCCCCATTGCCAATTGGTTTTGTGGTGGAACCTCAACTTCCTTCATGGTATCAGAGCCAAGTTCAGTTGCTTAAACTGGGCGTGAATATGTGAACAGAGTTTTGGAATCGATTCGAGCTGAGTTGTGGTTTCTTGAATCCAATGTCTAATATGGCAGGATCGGGCACCGCTGAGCTTCGCATGCCAGTTTTCCATGGAGAAAACTATGAGTTCTGGAGTATACGGATGAAAACCATTTTGAAATCTCATGGGTTGTGGGATTTTGTTAAAAATGGTTTCGATGTTTCAGATCCAACGAAGGATAAGAAGAAGATAGAAGAGATTGCGGTCGCTAAAGTGGAGAAGCCTACGATGGCAGAGCTTCTAATGAAGGATGCTCGTGCACTTGGGTTGATCCAAGGTGCCATTTCAGATCAAATCTTCCCCAGAATTGTGAACGAGGAGACCTCAAAGGGTGCTTGGGACATTCTAAAGCAGGAGTTCAGAGGAGATAAGCAAGTACGTAAAATTCCAAGGTTTACGTCGTGAATTTGAATACACTCGTATGAAAGATAGCGAGTCATTATCTGTATACCTTGCTAGACTATTCGATATAATGAATCAAATGAAGAGTCATGGTGAGGATCTGTCTAGAGAAAGAGTTGTGCAAAAATTGTTGATTAGTTTGCCTAGATCATATGACCGTATTTGCTTTGTGATTGAACACTCTAAGGACCTTGAAACTCTTGAGGTTCAAGAGGTTGTTGCCTCTCTAAAAAGCTTTGAGCTCAAATTGGATAAACATGCTGAAGACTCTACAGAAAGGGCTTTTGCTAGTCTAAATGTTGGAGGAAAAATTCTGCGGGTGGAGGTAATTCTGGAAATCAGAAATCTTTGAAAAACTGGAAATCCAAAGGAAAGAAATGGGACAATAAGCCTAATTCTACTTCCAAACCAAATGTATGATGGAAACAAAACAACCTGCAAACATTGTGATAAACTCCATTATGGCAAGTGTTGGTTTGAAGGGAAGCCTAAATGCACAGGTTGTGGGAAGTTTGGGCATGTGCTCGGAGACTACAATGGAAATAAATCTATACAGAAGGTGACCTATGCAAACCAGGTTGAAGAAACTGGTACTTTGTTCTATGCCTGTAATGCTGTGACAAATGTGAACTAGTAACTATTCATGGTACATTGATAGTGGTTGTAGTAACCATATGATAGGTGATGAAAGGTTACTAGTTAACATTCAAAGGAATCTGACTTCCAAAGTGAAGATGGGAACTGGAGAAATTGTGCATGTTGCAAGAAAGGGAACTCTTGTGATAGAGACCAAATTGGGAAGGAAGCACATTCAAGAAGTGATGCTTGTTCCTAGACTTGAAGAGAATCTGCTTAGTGTTGGACAGATGCTGGAGCATGGTTACTATATGGTGTTTGGAGGAAATGTATTAAACATCTTCGATGGTTGGTCACTGGATAATCTTGTTGCTAGAGTTCAGATGACAAACATCAGGTGCTTTCCTCTTAAAATGATGCCTGCAAATCAGTTGGCTTTAAAGGAAAGTGTGGCACACTGTCTACAGACATGGCACAAGAGATTGAGGCATCTAAATGACAGAAGCATCAAACTGCTGGAAGATCAAGAAATGGTTCATGGGTTGCCTCATTTGGAGAAAACGTCTGTTGTGTGTGAAGGCTGCATGCTAGGAAAGCAACATAGAGATTCTTTTCCATCAGAATCCACTTGGAGAGCTAATTTTCCATTGGAATTGGTTCACACAGATATTTGTGGACCAATGCAAACTGAATCTATCTCAGGAAATAGGTACTTTCTGTTGTTCACAGACAATTGCACTAGAATGACTTGGGTATACTTTATCAGGAACAAGTCAAATGCATTTAAATGTTTCAAGAAGTTCAAAGTTATGACTGAACTAAAATGTGGACATAAGGTGAAAGGCTTAAGGAGTGATAGGGGTGGAGAATTTTTGTCAAATGAATTTAACAAGTATTGCAATGAACTTGGGATCCAAAGATAGTTAACTATGACATATTCTCCTCAACAGAACGGAGTGGCTAAGAGGAAGAATAGAACCATGGTGGAAATAGCAAAGTCCATGCTGCACGAAAAGGGCCTTCCTTACGAGTTTTGGGCAGAAGTTGTGAACACTACAGTATACATACTTAACAGATGTCCATCCAAGTCTCTCAAGAAGGTAACTCCATTTGAGGCATACACTGGCAGAAAACCAGGTATTGCACATCTGAAGATTTTTGGATCACTATGCTGTGTGCATTTTCCTTCAGCCCTAAGGCATAAGCTTGAAGAAAACAATCACAAATGCATCTTTGTGGGTTATGGACTCTGTGAAAAGGGGTACAGGGTATTTGATCCAAGTTCCAGAAAGATCATCTTGTCCAGAGATGTAATCTTTGATGAGAATGCTTCATGGAAGGGGGAGAACACTGATAAAAGTGAAATGAGAGTCCCAATGGTTGCTGAGAGTCAAATGGCAAATTGTAATGAAGGACATAAGCAATTTGAAGTCTGTGAACCAAGTCAAAATTTGGATACATCAACTCAAGTGGATGAAGTTACTACACTACAGGAAGTGACGATGACATGAGAAGCACTTCAGGGTATGCTTTTACACTAGGATCTGGTATGTTTTCATGGGCATCGATCAAACAGAACACAGTGGCACTGTCCACTGCAGAAGCAGAGTATGTCAGTGCTGCGGAAGCAACATCACAGGCTAAATGGCTAAGGTTTGTGCTTGAAGACTTTGGAGAGGAGCAAGTGGAAGGCATACCAATTCTGTGTGATAACATCTCTGCCATAGCAATGGCAAAGAATCCGGTTCTTCATCAGAAAACTGGGCACATCAGTCGAAAGTTTCATTTCATCAGAGAAGCCATTCAAGCAAAAGAGATCGAACTTGTTTACTGCAAAACAGAAGATCAGATTGCAGACATATTGACCAAGGCCTTGCCAAAGGATCGATTTGCCTGTCTAAGAGGACCTCTTGGTGTGAAATCAGCTAAAAGGTTAGAAGGGAGTGTTGATGTGTGACCCTTGAGCTGATATCTTGAAGACAACATTCCAAATTCTTTGAATTTCATTTTATAAGTTTTAATTTCCTGATGTAATATGAGCCATTAGATCATAGTCCAAGTGGTCTCTTATCTAGCCTAGGCTTTAAGTGTCAGATTATGGCAAGTGGAATAATCTCATAGGTTGATAGGATCAAAGGCTAGGATTTAATCTCTGTGTAAATCTGTTAGAGAAGCATCTCACTTCTCTCTCTCTCATACGATTATACTTGAATAGTGGAATGAAATGAACAGTAGTACCTTCAGCAATATTGCAGCTCCATAGTCGCATTTTTTCTGCAACTCTCCTTCTCTCCAAAACTCTCAAATTCTTCATAAAAACTAAATATCAGAAGCTATGAATTCTAACAGATTATGCTATATTCCGATGAGTTGCACTTGCTAAAAAATTGGTTTCCATATATTCAAAATTCTTGTTTCGGTTCTAGAAAGATTTCTATTGTGCTTATTATTAGTGGCAGTAAATGACAACTGAGCACTTTGTGCACTCTTTTTAGGATAAGACCTTTTAAGGAAAACTGGATAAGGAAAAGTTTCAACTATAAAATATTTACATAATATCGTTTTCTTATCTGCCATTTTTTGTTAATACCAAAGGAAGAGAGTTTTAATAAAGATGATAGAAAGGTTTACATCACTAGCCAAAATATAAAAAATCTACTCAGGTCACACTTGGTCCCAGATGTGGTTACCTCCTAGACATGATGGAGAAATATGAGGAAATGCAGGCAGCTGGTGTCAAACCAAATCAAACAATCTTAACGACAATCATGAATGCATATGGCAAGAACAGAGATTTTGGCAGTGCTGTTGTTTGGTACAAGGAAATGGAAACCTGTACGTAGGCTTCCACCTGATCAGAAAGCAAAGAATATCCCTTTATCTTTGGCGAAAACAGCAGAAGAACAGAAGGTAGCTAACCAAAAGTTGTCGGGATTTTGGATCAGTGTAGCAATGAACAAGGAGGTACGAATTTTTCAGATGAGGACGATGACGACAATCATGGTGATGAATTAGCTGGTCCTTCACAGGTCACTTCATCATATGATGAACAAAAACATGAACTGATTTATTTAAATGGGAGAAAAACCTTGAAGGCTTACTTAAAGTGGCTGATTTGTAAATTGGGGGTACTCAATTTTATGGTATAGTCACATTACTCAGGCTTTAATATTATTATTCATGCAAGAATATCAGTTGAGAGCAGCTTAGTGGCACTTAAGGAAGCAACAATTTACTACTATTGGCTTTCGATTGCTTGTGAACTATATAGGCTCAGAATTCAGGCCACCTTCGATCGCGCTTCTATTGGCGCTGAGACGGGTGGAGAACAAAATGGAACCGTTTGAGTTTTGTCAAGCTTATTAATGTGCATTAGTAAAGGTGCCCGCGCGTTGCTGCGGGTTTTAAAGCTTTATATAGATATGGAGATCTAAATAGTGGCACAATGCTTTGTTTAGCAAATTTAACTTACAAGATAATTGTCTTGTTAAAAAATTGACCATATTTTAATAAACCAAGCAGTAATGAAAACATCAAAATAACAGTAGTTTTGAGCTGCTAATTGTTCAAAAGAGTTTGGCTAGGACTTACGCTACTCGGTGGTGGAAGGGGATTCTTATGTTTTGATATTTGTTGGAAGGGGATCTATCTCTTGCTGGCTCTGCTGTAGAGGTGGCTTCTGTTTTCCCTTGTCCTTAGTAGGGGTTTTAACTCAGTTTGTACAAATTTGCAACATGACAGGTGTTAGTGTAGATAAATGGAAAAATTTGAGTGAAAACAATAACTATTATCACATAATGAAGTTCAAAAATCCAATAGGACAAACAATAGTTTAGATACATCAGATTTAAGCTTGACTTTGAGAAAGAACCAAACATAAGATTTCCCTATTTATAGGAAAACTTCCTTCAATTTTTAATTGTTCTTTAGTGACCCTTTTCAGTAGGTAGAAATAACATAAACAACTGCAGTCTCATCAATGTAGCCATGTTTTAGGCTAAAAGTTTAAGAAAGAATATCATAGAATTTACAGGGTAGCCAAGAAAGAAAAGAACAAAAGAGTAAGGACAAAATTCAAAATCTATGCTCACAAACACGTGATGCTAATTGGCTTATATTTTTGCCATTATTAATAATTATTGAATAATTTATATTTCACAAAACTAAATAAAGATCTCGAATAATTATATCATTAAATAAGAAAAAAAAAATGCAAAGATGGATAGGAAGATGTTTTACAAAAAATTTCCTCTATCTTGAAATCCAACACACCAAATTTGAATTAGCTAAGGCTTCAGGTAGAGCATGTTATGATTTTTCCAATTTGATAAATAACATTAGGTCCCAACCAGTTCAATTATTGTATGAAAGCTTGATTTAAAGTTACTCTATTTTGAACAACTCATAGATTGAGCAAAAGTTTGATAAGAACAAACTACGCATGTAATGTGAATTTCTGTGAGATAAATGAATTTTAAATTAAAAAATACAATCTATTTTGGGGGCAGCAGTACATAGCAATGATATCACAACCACAGAAAGGAGGTTTTGCAAATGCCATAGTATTTGCAAATAAATTAGCAACAGCTACCATGCATAGTCATTTAAAAACTGAATAGAAAACTAAACTGTAATCAGAGATGCTATCAAATACTTCCCAAAATAGGTACACAAAAGCAGAACACTTCAAGGAAAAAGACAATTAAATTATTAGTTAAACATTAAATTATTCAAGGAAAAAGACAATTTTATCCCGGGAATATTGAAATGATTTAAGAATTAATTTTTATTCGGGAGATATTAAATGATTAAAATAAGAGGAAATAAATTTAAAGGGAAAAAATAAATTGAAATAAACAACAAAATAAAATGATTTGAATTAATTAAGGTTTTTGAAAATTAAACATATTATTTATTATAAAAAGGGGGAAAAAAAGTCATTTTAAGATCGGGAAGGAATTTGGAAATTTCGATTAGACCTTTGCATAGATCACGTCGAAATGAGTCCGTAGACACGTAGTGGACTCGAATCGGAGTTGTAACGAAGAAATGGCGATCAAAAGAAATTCAGTGGCATAACCGTAATTATTTCAAAGTTCAGTTTTTTTAAACCCAGGATTTCTGCATTTTAGGGAGCTCGACCAGCCGACTTCAAGAGGTGATTTCTCTAAACTCCGACCACCAATTCAAGCAAGGCCGGTCCCGTTAGAACCACCACACTTCCCTATTCCAGCCCTAGCCTTTCGCTGCCTCAATCCGCCGCCGTAGTCGCGGGAAACAGTCAATAAACAAGCGATTTTGAATAGTTTTTTTCGTAAACTTTCAACGACTCATTTTCCCTCCTTCGGCCACCATTTCATGCGAGTGAGGTATGATTTCTCACTTATTTTTCATGATCTAGCTGAAGGTAGGGTAGGAATTTATCAATTTTGAGCCTCGGTAGTTCGATTTTCGAATTGGATTTCAGCTGGTTTTTGGGATCGCGATTCCGGCCACTTTTTGGGGTAGGTCCAAGAACAAATGTGGTTCCAAATAGGGTGTTTTACTTAGGGTAGTAAGCTGGGTTTCCAGTTTTGAAGATTTCTGGTTTCTAGTTTTACTCAGTCCTAGAATGATCCTTGTGTTGTCACGAGCGCGTAGGAATTCGTGGATCTCAATTCGGTCAACGTTTGAGCCCCAATCGGATCTCGCATATTGTGCGATTTCCGATTTCGATACATTTGAACCGTCGGATCGTAGTTATTCTCGTATATGTCGATCTAGATAATTTCATGAAAGTGTAGGAATTCACGGTGGTGGGCCCATAACCCACAGGTCCCAGGATCGAAACCTGGCTCTGATGCCAAGTTGACAGGACCTGCCTTGAATTCCTCGGAACCCGAAACGAATCCTATGGAAATCCCAACATCACCCCAATGTCAGGCCCACTTCAATTACTATAACCTCTTTTCCAAAAATAAAGAAGAAGGGTACGAGACTTTCTGCCAAAATTTCGGTAGAGTCCCTCATGAAAAATGGACATTTCCCAAAACTTCTCAACCTGTTAAAACATATTTAATATCACCAACCAGCAGCATGCACAAGATAGTTGCATACAATTCATATAATCGGTCTTCGGCCTCCAAATAATCCAAAGCAAAACCACCTATCAAGCTCTTAAGTCAAATAATGAAAATAAACCATGCATTTAATGAACTGAAACTAATTTACGCATACCCACCGTAATTAACACCAAACCACTACCCAAACTTGGTCAAACTGGCACAGGGGGCCCATGACCTCCCAATTCTGATATGAAATTTCATATGGGTTTTACAAGATTTAGGATACACGCCCTGCAAGTTTGGTCCCGATCGAACGGTTACTGTAAAACACAAAATTCAAGTTATTAAATTGGAACATCCGAGTTTCTGATTCACGATCCGTGAATTCCTAAACTTTCTTGGAGTTATCTAGATTGACACATACGGGAATAACTACGATGCAACGGTTGAAATGTATCGAATTCGAAAATCGCACAATATGCGAGATCTGATCGAGGCTCAAACGTTGTCCGAATTGAGATCCATGAATTTCTACGCGCTCGTGATAACACTAGGATCATATTCTAGGATTGAGAGTGACCTCACCAGGCTGCCCACGCTCCGGCAACGCTTGTGTGGCTTGATCAAATTTCGACAACCGAAACTCTTCAAAATTGAAAACCCAGCTTACTACCCTAAGTAAAACATCCTATTTGGAACCACTTTTGTTCTTGGACCTACCCCAAAACGTAGCCGGAAGTGGCCGGAATCGTGATCCCAAAATTGGATGAAATCCAATTCGAAAATCGGACTACCTATGCTCAAAATTGATAAATTTCTACCCAACCATCAGCTAGATCATGAAAAATAGGTGAGAAATTATACCTCACTCGCATGAAATGGTGGCCGGAGGAGGGAGAATAAGTCGTTGAAAGTTGACGAAAAAACTATTCAAAACCGCATGTTTCTTGGCTGTTTCCAACAACTACGGCGGTGGATCGAGGCAGCGAAGGGCTAGGGCTGGAATAGGGAAGTGTGGTGGTTTTAACGGGACCGGTCTTGCTTGAATTGGTGGTCGGAGTTGAGAGAAATCACCTCTTAAAGTCGGCTGGTCAAGCTCCCCAAAATGCAGAAATTCGGGGTTTAAGAAAACTGAACTTCGAAATATATACGGTTATGCCACTGAACTTATTTTGATCGCCATTTATTTGTTACAAGTCCGATTAGAGTCCACTACGTGTCTACGGACTCGTTTCGACGTGCTCTATGCAAAGGTCCAATCGAAATTTCCAAATTCCTTTCCGAACTTAAAATGAATTTTTTGCCCATTTTTGTAATAAATAATATCTTTAATTTTCAAAAACCTTAATTAATTCAAATAATTTTATTTTGTTGTTTATTTCAATTTATTTTTTCCCTTTAAATTTATTTCCTCTTATTTTAATTATTCAATCTCCCCCGAATAAAAAGTCAACACTTAAATCATTTTAATATTCTCAGGGTAAAATTATCTTTTGCATTGAATAATTTAATGTTTAGCTAATAATGTAGAATCGGGTTGTTACATAACATCCAATTCCGAAATTTAATTTAATTTTCAAAATTCTAAAGTCAAGGTATGACTTTAGCCCTAAGGTTATTTGGTGGTTTAGGGTTGACTTTTTGCTCGGGGCTAGTTTTGGAAATTTTCTTGGTTCCTTAGAGCAAATCCAGCGAGGAGCCCAAGTCCGAAGCTGGGGGGAGGCCAAGCAAAAAATCCAATTCCAACAGGCCACTTTTGCCCAGGCTGGATGTGGGACCCAAGAAGACGGGCTGGCTCGAAGGCAGGTCTTGCCTAACTTGCGACCCCGGGGGGGGAGGATGACATCAGCCCTGCGCTCCACCAACAGCTAAAAGACATGTGTCGTCGTCTGCGCATTTCGATCGCTTGCTCTCCTCCAATTTAACGGCTGGGCTTTTTTTGGCTATAAAATTATGAAAAAAAATACCAAAAAATTCTTGAATTTTTTTTTCCTATAAATACCTACCAATACTCTTTACTTTCAACATAAATCTTCATACATTTTCTTCTACTTATACTATTATTCACTTTTTACCCAACATTTTATTCACTTTTAAATTGTATTTTTATTTAGAGATATTTAGTGATATACCCATTTCTAGCACTAATATTATAAATAAACCCTACACAATTGAATTCCTATAAACAAACCCAAAAAAAACCCAAAAAATGATAGCTAGCCTTATTGAATTTAATATTGATTATTAAATTACTTTGATGCCCTATTGAGTGCTTTGGGTATTTTTATGAGATTTTGGGGTTGGGCTTGTTTTAAGAAATTGATGGCAGTTTTGTAATTTATAAGAAGTTAAAAGTTTTTTTGTTATGTTGTAAATGGACTTTGGGTGTGTTTCTAAAGTCCATTTTATATAGGGTATTTTTATAATTTGGGCCCCCATATTGGGTATAATAGTGAATCTCCCTTTTATTTATCATCTTATTTGAAAATTTTATCCGATTGAGATATGAATTTTTATAATAAATATTGACATGTATGAACCCAAAAATCTTATCCGAAAATATTATCCAAATTAATTGTTTAGGTAAACAAATTTGTGAAAAAAGAAGAAGAAAAGAATAGTATTTGCCCTTTGCCATGGCAATGGGTGGAAACACACATTGCTTTTTGCAAAAGCAGCCACTATTCACGTGAATAGTGGCTGCCCTAGTCTCCCCCTTGCTATGGCAAATGGCAAATGGGTGGAGTTGCTCTAGGTGTAGTGCTCGGGCTCACGAATTCATAGATACGTGATGGGCCCAAATCGAAATTGAAACAAAGACGTTTTGGTCAACGAAAATACAGTGGCGCAATCATAATTTTTGCAAAGTTAAAATTTAAATACCCAGCTGTCTCTCTCCTCCAGCAGTGACTCTTTTCTCTCTCTTCGCGCAAACAGACCAGCCGCTTTAGAAGGCGAATTCTCCCAACTCCAGCGACCGTTTCAGGCGAGACCGGTCCCAAAATCTTCGTCTCGACGTCCTCCTTCTAGCCTAGTCATTTTCGCAGCTTGAAAACCCAAGGATTTTGGGCTGGAACGACGTGAAGTTTCGGCTGAAACTTCCACCGTGGCCGTCGCCGGCACCGGCCACCTCAGGCCCCGCCATCACGTGGATCAGGTTCGTCTCCTCTCCCTCTTCCTTTTCCCTAGGTTGCGCGACACCATGGTTGGCCATAGAGGGCAGCCTGAGCGCAAAAAATTCATGAGATGTATAGAGGGAGAGAGACAGAGAGACAGAAAGACAGAGAAGAAGAAAAGGAAATCATAAGAGATTAGCTAGAAAATAGTATTAGAATGAAGTAAAGGCAACAGCAAACCTGCTGAGTGTTTGAAAATGCATCTCCTCCATTCAGGCAGACATACAATCCTGTCATAGAGCGGAGAAGAGCACGCAGGTCTATCCCACATGATTATGTCTCAGCACCAAGCTTTAAATATACAATATATTTATAGAAACCAGTGAAACAAATATATGTAACTGAACCTCAAGCTCAAGGCCAAGTGGACTGTTCAATTCAGTCCTTTGCACTGTGATCTGGTCATGGTCACAAAGTCAAGGAAGATGCAGTAACACAAAGCCCCTCACCCCAACCCCACAAAGGGAAATTAGAGATAGAAGGAAATAGTGATCTGATCTGATGCACAAAGATTAGCACATTACTTTGAACAAATAAGTGAACTTTTTGTCACTGGAGAACTCCCGTGCTTCCTTAAGATTTACAACCTGTTACAGGACATTTGCCCTGTAACTTATCGACTCTTGAGGTGCTTTCTGCATCTTCTAATTATTTGAATGGGAGCATTCCAGATATTTTCAGCCAGCTGACAGAATTAACAGAGATTCGATTCGCGGGCAATTCTCTGTCTGGTATGATTCCACCCTCCATCTTCAATCTGTCTTCTCTCATAAGATTTTTCTCTGCAACCAAATGAAATCCAAGGTACTTTTCCCTCAAACTTATGTATTTTTTCTCCAAGTCTCCAGTATTTTGATACTGCTTCTAACCAATTTAGTGGAACTATTCCAGTATCAATATCTAATGCCTCAAGTCGAGGTCATCTAGGAATGCAAGGAAACAGCCTACATGGTAAAGTCCCATCTTTGGCAAATTTGCACAAGCTTGAGAGATTTTCTCTTACCTCCAACAATCCAGGAAGTAGGAGACTTAATGACTTGAGCTTTATCTGACACCTAGGCATTAATATGAACAATTTTGGGGGTTTCTTACCTGAATGCACAGCACTCTTGCACGGTTCTACGTAAGTGACAATAAATTAGTAGGAAGACTCCCAAATGGGATTGGAAATTTAGTTAACTTGGAGAGCCTATTTCTGTCTATGAACCAATTTCAGGGTTAACATATTTTCTTGTTGTTGATCAAGCTCAGGTATTAAAAATCGATTCCTTGTTTGGACCCCCAATTTTTTAATCATAAACCACATTCCTACAAAGGGATCCATAAACAGGAACATCATTATTAAATATGACAAAAATCCTCCAAACAATCCAAATCCAAAAGCAAAATCATACAGGCCAATCAAAAGCAACAATCAAAGGCTGAGATAATCCTACAATACTTCAGCCCAAATGAATCAAAACAAAAAACGCAGAAACTGACTTTTAGCAGGCATACCTCAGTTGTCGGCGCCGATTTCACTCAGGGCGTCGGAATCTGCAAAGGCCGGTACAGAATTCGGATTTGGGAACGTGAAGAGCAGAAGGAGGAGATGGCGCGTTCCATGGAAAACCGATGAGATAAAGACCAAATCAAAACGAGAAACAACAGTAAAATGAGGGCAATTTTAGCTTTAGCATATATAAATTTTTGGAATTCATAGTTTTGTGATTCAAGATTCAACTGTGTCAGCTTCTTCTCAACTATGTCTGGTGTAGGTTACTCATTTTCTTTCAGCAAAAGCAAGGTAGTATAGTTCTGAATGTGACATATTCATCAAAGCTGAAACTATTACTGTTCGATTCTGTGAAACAAATAGGATGGTTTTCTTTCCCTTATATCATCAAAGTTGGCAACAATCTGATTGGTTGTATACAATACAGGGGAAGAAGATAAAAACTTCTAGTCTAAATCTCGTTGACCAAGCTATGTCAAAACACAGGAATTCATACGTGAACCGCAGGTGAAATCAAGTTTTGAAAACCTCCATGGCCTTATACATCGGTCAGCGAGTCTTGTATTTCTGCAGCTTTCTTCAATCGATCAGCTGCTTTTTGGACCTACAAAAGCATGGTGATTAGTGATACGTTGATAAAATGCAGTCCATGTTGACTATATATGCCAAGACAAGATAATACTTCAATCAAAATTTAAATTACCTCAGCATCCCAATTTGTTCTGGCGGTGAGAATAATTAGAGTTACTGTTTGTAGAAAAACTCCAATAATCATCCCCCACCAAATACCCTGAAAGAGATAAAAAGAATGCATCATGTTCTATCACTCACAAAGAAATAGCTTTACTGGCACAAGAGTAAGGAGAGATTGAACTTACTGCTACTCCCATGTTGGTTTTGAAGCCAAGAACACATCCGATCGGAAGACCGATAACGTAGTAGCAAGTCAGGTTAACATAGGCCACAATAGCTTGCCATCCACTTCCAATTGCCACCCCTGAAATTCCAGAGAGTTAAATTAGAAATGATGCCTCACAATGCCTGCAGACCTGGTTTGTTCATGTACTCCTTTTGTCACACATCAGTACCTGAGAGTATAGGTTGAATGCCATTCAAGAAAACAGAGATGGCCAGCAACGGGGTTAAATCAGATACTGCTGCGATAACTACGGAATCACTCGTAAAAAGCTTGCTTAATCCAACTTTAAAAATCAATACAATTGCACTGAAGACTATGCTAATCAGTATGCTGGTCCCGTTCACAACAAACACAGAAAATTTGGCCACCTTTGCATTACCAGCACCTAGCTCATTACTGACTCGAACACTGCATAACCGACGTCTCGTTATCAATAAAGTAAATTCTAATTCGCGATTAAGAAATAAACATTCTTAAGTGCATTTTATTTGTCACAAACCTGGCTCCTGCACTTAGGCCTAACATAAATTGCAAGTCCCAGTTCAAGTAGTTCATGCTGGAATTATATCACATCAGAAAATGTAAAGTTAGACGAACAATGTGAGTTAAATAAATTGACTGATAAAGGGAAAAGCTTAAATGGAATGCTTTAACACTAGACATACCAAATAGAAATGGAGTCTAGAGCAACTGTAGGATTGGAGAGAAGCCCAGATATCAGCACCAGCCCCTGGCTGTACCATATCTCCAAGCTACATTAATGCATGAGCAAACCCAAGAGTTATTTGAAAGGTAAAAACAAGTGTTTTTTTGAGTACGAACAATTGGGGGAGGGGGGTTTACACAAGTATTCATTGGGTGTTTGAGATTTTCGAACTTCTAAACACATGGGTGGAGGTGAAAGAGCTCAACCAATTGAGCTATATCCCACTAGCAAAAGGTAAAAAAAAGTGTTTGCAAATGAGCTGTGCATTAAAAAAAAAAAAAAAGGGGAGAAAGGGATTAAAATTTGACAGTTACCAGAGCATGACAGCAGAGGAAAGAGTCAACTTAAAATAAGGCCAAATTCCTTTGAAGGCATTCCAAGAGAAGCCAGTCCAAGTTTCCTTGCACTTGGGGCTTAGAATAATGTAAAGTCCATATGTAATGACAAGAAGCCACCAAGAGAGGCTGAGAGTAAGAGCAGCCCCCAGTAGGCCATATTCCACAACATAAACCACCAACCAAGTGAGAAGAATGTGGATGAGGAAAACCCCAAAAGACATATAGGCCAAAGGGTTCACAATGTTTTGTGCTTGAAGGAACCTCTGTTGGGGGCAGTTTATTGCAAATGCATAAAGTTGAGGAATTAGGCCCCTTGCAAACACTTGGCCCTCCAATGCTATGTCTTCTGCCTGGCCTATGGCTCTAAGTATTGGACCTGACCACCAATACAGAAATGTAAGGAGGACTGCTGCTCCCAAGTGCAAGATGATTGCTCTTTGGCATATGATGCCCATTTCTCGCAATTTTCTGGCTCCAAATGCTTGCCCACACACAGTTTGCACAGCACTAGCCATTCCCAACTTTTGATTCAAAAGCAAGAAAGAAAAAAAAAAGTTAAATCAACCACAAATAGTGAAAAACAAACATAAAGATGAAATTTTGGTAAATGAATTATCTGGTACATTAGTTTGGGATACTTACCATAATCCCATAAGCAAGACCTTGAATTCCCACATTAGCAATAGAGGCTCCAGCCAGCTCCAAGGCACTCAAATGGCCACAAAACATGAGGGTGACAAAGCTGAGCATAAAATTAAATATGGAGACAATGATAGATGAACCAGATAAAATCCAGAGCAGCCTTGACTCCCATGCCACCAGTCTAGGCCACCATCGGGCGGCCACAGGCCGGTGCTCCAGAAAATCTTCGACGGCAGCGGACGACAAGCCAGGTATCTGGGAATGTGAGTCAAGTCCGAGCAGCAGAGGCTGGTACTCCCCCGTCGACCCCATGGTTATCTCAGCCCGCCGTGCCACTACTGCTTGAGGGTTGTGCAGCTGTGTGAGTGTGAGAGTATGCTCGTGTTACTTGGAAGAGGCAGAGTGAATAAATTTATATGACGTTACATTATGTACAAAAATAAGAAGGGAAAGTAGAAAGCTTAGGGAAAGTAGAAAGGTCTTAACTACCTTTCAAATTGTTTTTCGTACCCACCGGCTCATTCAGAAGTTACATTAGCAAGAGAAATTTAGCTGCAACTACCTATTTTTCGGTCTACAAATTACACCAAACCAAAACCCTCTCGTATAATGTCAAATGTGGCATTTGAACTTTGAAGGCTCCGAGCAGTGCTTTGTTAAATGCAAACTGAATGTGTCACTTGTCAGTTCCCTGTGGCATAGCCTGATAGTTGGTGGGGCCCATTTCAGTTTTTTGTGCCGGTTTGTGTTGGATAAATTATTGTATTGATTTTGGAGTGGACCCAGACACCATTGACAAAGGGTTAGTCAACACGTGTACCTAATATGGTCAGTATAAATTTTGTATATAAATTAAAATTTGGGATTTGTTTCTGATTAGCAGTTAATAATTTTGATTAGGTAAAAAATGTTTACTGAGTTATGTAGATGGGCACGTGCACCTTCAGAAGTCACATGACAGCTTTAGGATTCTAGGATTCTTGTAAAAAAAAATAATAATAATAAAAAAAAAAAAACCCTACTTGAAGGTCGAGAGAATCTCAGAAGCGAGTACTAAATTGAATGGTTTTTACAAAATATAAAGAATTCAGTTTGTCCAACAATTAACAACCATAATTGCTATACAATTTGATTGAGATTGCTACATATGATAAGATGCCAAAGTGATTGTAGTTTCTTTGATTGTAACTTTGGAGTTAGAAGCAAATTGTCGTATTTTTGTTTGATCATCAATAATATATAATCACTTATTTTCAAAAAAAGAGAGAAAAAGAAGCAAATTGTCGAGATCAGATAGTGGACAAAGAAGAAAATAAAGCCTTCGACCCCCAAAAAAAAAAAAAACAGAAGAAAAAAGCGCCTAGTCAAAATTAGAGTCTTCATCTATGTCTGTATAGCTTAATTTGGAAGGACTGCTCTGCTAAGAATCAATGCAACACATCCAGCTTTATGAGATGGCTAATACAAAATTAGTGAAACATATGCAAGAGAAGCTAATAAGATGTCGTCGAAGTTGCTTTTTAATCAATGAAAGAAGTTACTTAATAAAAACAGTTACAAGTTAATCAGAGCAATCCACAGAGAAAGTGGGCTACAGAACAATAGTTAGAGTTTAACAAGCCTTAAGACTATCAAACACAGCAACAACTACAGAATTGTTTCATGAGGGAAGTCTCCAATTGCATTGAGGATCTGTTCATTGTGATTCGGATGATAAAAGAGGTAGAACATCTATTGATGTAGATGTAGAAGCAACATCCCAAGGACCAGTCACTTGATTTCCAACATATTCAATCTCTTCATGATTTTGTTCCACATGTGAAGCTTTCACTGCTTTTTGAGTCCCCTCCAACTCCATTGCAACTTCTTTCATCGTAGGCCGTCTCTTTCCATTTAAGTCCAAGCATCTTTTTGCAAGGTTAGCAACTGCCACAATTTGGTCTTTACTTCCCTCCTTCATGAATCGAACATCAACGATATCAAACAGACGATTCTCTTCCATTGACAGAATGAAATATGTAGCTAGACTTCTGCCCTGTTCCGACCTTGTAAAAGAAATTGGCTTTTGACTTGTTAAGAGCTCAACGAGGACTACTCCGAAGCTATAGACGTCACTCTTTTCTGTGAATTGGCTTGACTGGAAGTACTCTGGATCCAAGTACCCAAAAGTACCTTGTACTATTGTGGTTACATGAGTTTGATCAATGGAAATTGATCTTGAAGTTCCAAAGTCAGCTACTTTTGCTCTATACTTATCATCTAAAAGTATGTTTGTGGACTTAATGTCTCGATGATAAATTGGTATGGAAGCTGCAGAGTGCAGATAGAAAAGAGCTCCAGCTACCTCTATGGCGATCCTTACACGCATATCCCATGTAAGTGGAAACTCTTCATTGTCTTCGTGGATATACTCAAATAGGGTTCCATTGGGAACAAATTCATAAACCAGTAGAGGCACCTCTGTCTCCAAACAACACCCCAAGAGCTTCACCACATTCCTGTGGTTGAGTTGTGAAAGAATGACAATCTCATTAATGAAATGCCTAAGTTTCCCTTCATCAACTACCTTGGACTTTTTTACTGCAACAATTCTTCCATCCGTCAACATGCCTTTGTAAACAGTACCTTGGCCTCCTTGGCCAAGTATTCTATTCACATTGAAATGGTCTGTGGCCTTTTCTAGCTCCTTTGGATCAAATAATTTTATTTTCTCAACATTGACTTCACCCGAACTTAATTGTTCATGAAGCAACAAGCCACCGTTTTGTTTGAAGAACTTCTGTCGCCGTTTAACATTGTTTCTTTTCTTCACGACCTTGTATAACCACCATGCACCAGCAAGTAGAAGTAATAGCCCCAAGCTTGCTCCAATACCTGCATAACTCAACAAATTTAGAAAGTACTCAAATGCTTTAGGGAAAAGTACAACTTTTGCCCATTTGAATTCACTGGAAATTGTTCCAGGGCAACTGAAGGATAGAAGCAATACCTATAAGCACCGGTTTAACTGCAGATTTCTTCTTCTCTGGAGGACTGTGAAAGTGGCATTCATAACTCCCCTCAGTATTTTTACAGGTAAAAGTAGGTCCAAGGTTTTCTTGTAAACAAGGGCTATTCTTTGGGTCCGCGCATTCATCAATATCTGAAACGAATTAGAAAAGTGGAAAAGGAATGAATATCGAAATTGTAGAACAGTGAAAAATAATGAGCAAAGATCAATAATAAACAAGCAACTAGTGGAGATATTAGCCCTGCATTTTGAGGCCGTTGCCTCAAACTGGTTTACCATGTATGAATATGGATTGATGGGGATCTCTGATTCAAAATAAAAACAAATTCATCATTTAGATTGTGAGAAGTTTACCTAGACATCCTTCAGGAAGATACGGATTTCCTTCGTATCCCCTTTTGCAAGAACACCGAACCACTGAGGTCTGGTTACTAAAGGAGGTGCTGTTGATAAAATCTCCACTTTCACACAGAGTTGAATTGTTAAAGGAAATTGATTTATTCGTTACAAGCGAGTCATATTTCCATCTGTCTATCCTCCACTCCAGCACCACAGGAAAGTTATCCCTGTTTTGTATGGCTGAGGCTTTTGCTACTCTTACATTGGACTCAAACCACTGTTGGTCTACTAAGAATGCATACTTGCATCCCTCTGAGTTTTCCCTGGCTTCTATGTTCTCTATCGTTGTATTGAATGCCTGAAGATCGGAAGGGATTGTTGTCTGGCAACAGTCAATGCCATTGCAAGTAGTACTACTTCCTCCTGTTGAGCCACTGAAGCAGAATGATAAGCACCCACCAATGGTTGAACCATTCAGCAATGTCATTAGAGCTAAGTTGTTGCATCCCACACCAGTGAATCTATTATCAGCTTGGGAGAAAAAAAAAGGGCTTCCTTCCATGCTCATCACATTTGCACTGCTTCTATCACCACAAGTTGAATTTACTGGAAAGTTGACACGAACAGTTCCTAATTCTGTCGAAACTTCCAGAACTTCAAGTTTAGTGCTATTTAAGAAGGGCTTGGGAGGGTTAAAAGTTTCATTGCAGGAAATGGAAAACCATTCATCAACATAGCAGTTGGCTCCAATTCCAAAAGGGTATGGAATGGTAACATCTCCACATTGTGACTGGCAACCAGACTTAGCTAGAGCTGGTGATTGAGCTAATGCAGTACTTATTTTCCACAATAACAAAACCACCTCAAAAAGTTGGAGCACCATTTTCATCTCTCTCTCTCTCTCTCTCTCCCCCCTTGAGGGTCATGGAGCAAATCCAAATTCTCAGTGCATGCTTTATAGGAGGAATCAGGCTAATAAAAATGTCTCTCTTTGCCCATGTGGGAATTCTGTGCTGAAATTTCCTGAATAAGTTGTCCACCAAAATTTTCAAAGTCAAAAAAGAAACACTGGAAGTTTGATTAAGGTTTTGGATTCTAGCAACCATATTTGACAAAAGAGAAAATGCTAACTACCACCCCGGCCAATGATGCAATCACAAGTTTTTGCATACCAATACCATGTTTTCCAACAATGTGCCATCTTTTGACTATATTACTATATTAAGAGCAAATCTGTGTTTGACGGAAGTATTACTAGACTTTTCATTTCCTCTTTTGGCATCTTACTCTTCGTTTGCTTTTCTTTGAACTTTCATGGAAAAGGTTTACATTAGCAGATTAATTAGTTCACACAGTTACAGGTTTATTCAAAACTCTTACCGCGGACCGGTCATCTTTGGAGCCCGCTTCCTCTGTAACTTTGAAAATTATTTTCAAAGTGTCCTTTGACAGTTCCGTGTTTAGAATTAGGATAATCAATTATGCACTTTAATTAGACATCAAATAAAGTTAACAGTCAAAGTAAAAGATAAAATATGTTGAAGGGCCAAGCGTCAACCTTCTTTTAATGAACACATATTTATTCAACAAAAAGCTGGTGGAAATTAAACAGCAAAAAACAGAGAGAGTTCGACAAACAAAACAGCAGTTTAGAGTTTAGACAAACCTCAAACATGCAAACACAGCAAACAAATCCCACAAAACAGACTAGAAAAGAAATAAAGAAGCAGGGAAATCTCCAATATAGCTAGACGAATGCTAAGAACTTATGTGACCCCTGCATTGAGAATTCTTGTTCATCCTGATTCGTCTGATAATATTGATAGTACATCTGTTGATGAAGCAGCGCCACTATCCCAACCTGACCCTGTTGAATCTGTTGGTGTAAAAGCATCATCCCAAGCACCAATTACTACATTTGGGACATGTTCAGCCGCTTCGAGATTGAGTTGCACATCAGAAGCTTTCTGAATCCCCTCCAACTCCATTGCCACTTCTTTCATCGTGGGGCGTCTTTTTCCGTTCATATCCAAGCATCTCTTTGCAAGGATAGCCACTGCCAAAGTCTCTTCCGGTGCACCATCCTCCTTAACTTGAGCATCAAAAATATCAAGCACATGATTCTCCTCCATGGAATGATTGAAATATGAAACTAGGCCTCTGGCTTCTTGTGAGCTCGTTAGAGAAACTGCCTTTTGCCCGGTCAAGAGCTCAACAAGAACCACTCCGAAGCTATACACGTCACTCTTATCCGTAAACTTACTTGATTGGAAGTACTCTGGGTCCAAGTAACCAAATGTGCCATGTACTGATGTTGTGAGGTGCGTTTGGTCAACTGAAACTGATCTTGAAGTCCCGAAATCTGCTATTCTGGCTCTGTATTTGCCATCCAAGAGTATATTAGTAGACTTGATGTCACGGTGGTAAATCGGGAAAGAAGCTGCCGAATGCAAGTAGGACAGAGCTCCTGCAATTTCTAGAGCAATCCTCAAGCGCATTTCCCAGGTAAGAGGAAATTCCTCATTTTGGTCATGAATATATTGATAAAGTGTTCCATTGGGTATGTATTCATAAACCAAAAGAGGAACTTCAGTCTCTAAACAACAACCCAAAAGTTTAACCACATTTCTGTGGTTAATTTGAGAAAGAATGACAATTTCATTGATGAATTGTCTGACTTTGCCTGCACTAGCTATATTTTTAGACTTCTTTACAGCAACAATGGTTCCATCTACCAACATTCCTTTGTAGACGGTACCTTGGCCTCCATGGCCAAGAATTCTGTCTACATTAAACTGGTCAGTGGCTTTCTCTAGCTCCTCTGACTTGAACAACTTGGCTTTCTGAACATTAACTTCACCGGAAGATAATTGTTGCTCCAGCAAAATACCACCATTTTGTTTAAAGAAGTTCTCCTTGCGTTTAATGGCTTTTCTTTTCTTGATGACTTTCTGCAACCACCATGCCCCAATGACTACTAATAACAGCACAAGACCAATGCCTATACCTGAACAGCTCAAAAAAAGCAAAAAAAAGCCAAAAAAAAAGAAGAGGAAGGGATAATCAAAGTAACCAATAGCTTACAGAGGAAAAACAAAAGTGATTTTGAAGTTGGTTAAAGTCGGTTGAGATTGGTTAACTTACCGAGTGAAATATTAATCAAGAGAGGAGATTGGATGGAGTTGTATTTTATGCAACCTGATCCAGTTTTCAGGCCATCACCTTTGTACCCTTTTGGACATAGACAGGAATAATTTCCAGGTAGATTTAAGCACACTGCACTGCAGGGATCTGAGACCTCACACTCATCAATATCTGAAAAGAATGCAGCAGTAGAATGCATCACAATTGGTGGTAAAAACCTCAATCTTCAGCTTTTAATTATAACAAGTAATTAATAAGTAATATATGGACTTAATAATATATAATATATATGGGGATGTTTGGCGAAGTTATGTTACCATTGTATCCTTCATTCATAATCTATGGGCCTGCTAAATTACTATGCCTTTATGTGTGGGGTTAATAATTTATTTAGTCATCTAATTATGTCCATATATATATATAGAATGGACGAACATTATATTTCAACATAACAATTTCCGACCTAATTAATTCATCGTAAGGATGACAGTTTCACATACAAAGTGATATGAACCTTTTAGTTCTTATCAAACGAGAGTATATATAGTATCCGTCCTTTAGTTAAAAAATCAGTTGTGTCAATAGCATATCAGTAACGTGTCGATAATTATGCTAACGATGTGTTATAACGGGGAATTTGTAGATGGAGTGCATAAAGTTTCTAGGCCAGTTTGGGATTGCTGTCATTTTAAAAAAAAGTTGTTTGTGTTGTGCATTGAAAATAATTAGTTGTAAAGTAAAGCAACTTCATGTTTGGTATACAATATTTTTAAAGTGTTGTTAGCACAAAAAACAATGTTAAAATCGTTTGATAAATTTTAATATAAAACTACTATAATTGTGAATACTTACTAAAATAGACATGATGTTGAAAGTGTTATGCGCTAATCATGTGGTGGTAATGGTGGTGGAGGTGGTGGAGGTGGAAGTGGAGGAGCATGTGGTGGTGGTTTTGGCAGTGGCGGAGTTGCATGTGGAGGTGGAGGTAGTGTCATTTTAAAAAATTAATGACGGTATTTTGGGAATTAAAAAAATTCATTAAAGGCTCATATCTGCTCTTGTTGAAAGTAGCTTTGAAAAGCACATGCAAAAAAGCTGCTGTCAGAATATCATTGCTTTTAAAATAATCAGGATATTTTATTTTTACCAAACACCTTAAATTGCTTCCTTTAAAAAATAAAAAAAAAACTTAAACTGCTTAACTTTAAACTGAAGTGGGCTTTTGGTGGAAACAAAAAAACAAAAAAAAAAACAAAAAAAGAAAAAAAAAGAAAAAGAAAAAAGACAATCTCAAACGGGGCCATGATTACCTTGGCATCCATCTGGGTGGTATGGATTCCCTCCATAACCTGACAAGCACATGCATAAGTAACCAGATGAATTGGTCCGGTTGATACATTTGCTATTTGCTTTGCATGAAAAATTGTGGCTCTTCTCAGCTGCAGCACACGGCTGATCTCCGATTTCCCAGTTAATAACCATTGGAAGCTGACGTGTGATAGCCATTTTTAGAAAACTTGCATTGGAGAATTTGAAATAGTTCTCTTCCACAATGAAGGCGTAGCTGCAGCGCAAGTCTCCATACGAATGATTTTTATATCTACTCACTGTCACAGTATGATTTTTCAGTCCACTAGGGATGGAAGCTGTGCAGCACCCAATGCCAGAGCAAGAATCGGTAACGCTGTCAGGCCTACGACATAAGGACAGGCACCCCGATTCGTACCTTTCTTCATCCTGCCGGTAACCTTCAAGTATTGCAAAAGTGTCACAACCAACGGAAACCAACTTGTTTCTGGTGTCCGAGATGGTGAAAGGAGAAACCTGGAGCGTGTACGAGACCGAGGTGGGGGAGATGTGTACCACACCCGTTTTGTCATTATTATAAAAACAATCATGGAACACAAGCTGCAATATTTGCAATTCACCGTCAAGGGATATATTAGTAACAATGTTTCCCATCAGATATGCTGTTGGGATTTCAGTGAAGTTACTAGTCGTAGTATTTTTCTTATTAGTACAGTTGATAAAAAAGTTTTCTCCCAGGTAACAACCTTCAACTGTCCCAAATGGGTATGGAACTTTCAGATCACCACAATAGTCAGGGCATCCAGGCAGGGCTTGAGCTGCTGCTGCGGTGGCTGTTGCAAGTGTCGCTAAAACAAATATCGTTCCGGGCAACCTGAGTGGCCTTAGAATCAGCATCCCATGTAAGGCCATGGAGTTCTAGCAATTAGTAAGAGGAAGGCATATGAAAAGTAATATACTTGCCTCTCCTTTCTTTGAAAATTTCCTGTCAATCATAGTTGTGCTTGTGTAGATTAATTTTCCTTTTATATTTTCAAACTGCAATTTGTGGGAAGGAGGAATGGACAGAAGCTGGTGTGCCGTGGCTCATGAGCCAAGGGAAAGTGTGACAAATGGCATCCTCTAGAGGGATCTGTCTGCAACTTCCCTAAGTGAATGCAAAAGTCAATGCTTGATCAGCTCCCATGCCAAATAAACAAGATTAATGATGACCACCTAATCCTCGTTTTTTTCTTGATGCAATTGATTGGCTTTTAGCCAAGACAAAGATAAGAAGTAAATTATTATTATCGTCTCTTCTTTTTGTTGTTTTGTTTTTGGCTGTAAAGCAAGTGACTGAAAGTAAAGTATGTGTAGTTGATGTCTCCTCTATGGTTCGAACCCGTGCCATGATGGGGGGTTGCACCAAGAATGATAAGCATCCACCAATGGTGGAACCATTCAGCAATCTCATCAGAGCCAAGAAGCTCAACTTCTTAGTAGGTTATAAGAGCATCTCCAGGAGACTCTTCAAATTTTATCCAAATTCTAGCTAAAGTAGTTAGAAAGCTAAAATAACTAACCACTTAAAAGGTGGTTCTTCCAACAGTCTCTCTATTTTAGCTAACCTAAAATATTTTATTATTTTAAATTCATTAAAATAATAGTAAAAAAGAACCCAATAGCTCATTGTCTCAACCACACCGAACCTTTTTCTTTCCTTCTCTCTCTTTCCCTCTCTCTCTTCCAGCTCTTTCTTCTCTCTCTCTTGCGTAGATTTCAGTTGGCGAGCCGCACCTTTCTCTCTCCCCCTCGCTACTTGTAGCGAGCCAAAATAGCGATCTCCAAAATGGCGAGAGAGGTAGCAACTCTGCTGGAGGGTAGTTTTTCCTTCTTTTTCCCTAAAATGACTAGGGATAAGGGAGTAGTGATGCAGCTGGAGATGCTCTAAGAAAATATAGCTATCAACTGTCAAACATTAATTGGTTGTGTTAGTTGTGGTGAATCCACGTCTGTAATGTAGTTAAGCTACAATTAGTGAAGATTATGAGATTCAGTTTAATTTTCTCCCTCAACTCTCTAATTTTCTTTGTAACCAAACACTTTCCTTGTGTTCTTCTTTAATTAGTATTGCACAACAGTGAATATATTGATGCAGTCCCAAGTCTTTGCATACCAGGTTTCGAGCAATATGTCATTTTTTAAAGAGTAAATTACTAGGACCCCAATCCAACTTAACCTCTGAATTAAAAAATCAGTCAATTTAACATCCAAATTAATTAAAATGACTAATTTCGTCATTGCCGTTAAGTTTTGTGAATTTCATCTAATTTTTCATTGATTATAAGGTTAAACTTGTAATTTCAAGTAAAATAAATAATAAATAAATCAAACAAAAAGAAAATAAATAATAAAAAAAAGAAAATTAGTATAATATTATAAATAAAAATTCCCCATTCAGCACCCACCTCTCTCTCTCTCTCTCTCTCTCTCTCTCAAAAATCAAAGATTCGGCGACCATTCTTCTCCCAGGTAGTTTTAATTCCTCCTAATCTAGGGTTTAACAAATTGCTCATAAGTTTTTGTTTTCAATTATTCCCCTTTACTTGATTTTCAAGTTAAAAATCTTCCCCTAACCTGATTGATTGCTTTACCATAATGCTTGGTGGGGGTGGTCGCTGGGAGCGTGTATGGTTGAGCTGGGTAAGGGTTTTAACAATTTTTATTTTGTACCATTTTTTAAGGGAAGTTATTTTCCCACTTTCCTTTTTCTTCAATTACACTTCATTTTGCTTTTTAATACTTTTTAATCAATTTGGTTCTTTTTAAATCTTTCTCTTTCCTATTTTACCCTTACTCTATAAAATTTTAGAAAAAATCTCTTGCCCCATCTCCCTCTTCCAATTACCCAAAGAAAATACAAATTAATAACCATGAACAACAGAGCAATCATTCAATGATGCCGATACAAGTGATCACATAGCCAAGGCGGAATAAGTTGAAAGCCTAATTAAGCAAGCCGAGCGTTAATGAAAATTCAATTAATTTAAAATCATCAACCTCAAATGTTGAGAATTTCCATCCTCCCCTTCTTTTCTTCTCTCCCACCACTGTATTCATGAAGGTTATATAATAACCCAGAAAACACATTATTCAATCTCGTGGAAGCTGGGGAGATTAGAACCCAAAAACCCCGCAACCCAGGGACTCTCAGAAAGCGGGATTGACGCTGGGTTGATATTTTTCGATCTCGTGGATGTATTTGTGGAAGAAGGGGTGGAGAGAAATGATGTCAAGTTCGGAGTGCGACATTTTCTTGTTTTGTCATCGGATTTGGGAAATCGACAAAACAACCCACCAGCCGTGAAGGAGAGCCTAGGATTAGGGAAATCAAAGTCGCCTCTGGCCCATGGCGTCGGAAACAGCAGGGCTGGGAATTCCGGGAACTATAGGGGTTGGGACGATGGTTTGAAATCATCGAACGATTTAAGGAGGAACTAGTCGACCGGTGACTTTAGAGGTGTAGGTGGTCATGGTGGTGTGGTGGATGGAGCAGGCATGTCGGCCAAGGTCCACAAATTTAAATATTGTGGAGAATGGGGCTCTTGGCTCACTATCGAAACAGAGAGAGTGGGGAAGAGAGAGAAAAACATGGAGAATAGGGTAGGGGTAGAATAAAAAAGAGAAAGAATAAAAAAGAATAAAATTGATTAAAAAGTATTAAAAGCAAAAGGAAATGTAAATGAAAAAAATGAGAGGGGGAAAATTAGCTTCATTTTTTAATTATTTAAATATTAGCTTTATAATAATTTATTTTAAAAAATTAAAATAGTACGTCATGTGCCAATTGTGTTACTTTTTAAACGGAATAGTGGATGAAATTCGAAAAAATTGGGCTAAATTGGCTCTCAAACAGACCTCCTTAACCTGAGCATCAACAATATCAAACAGACGGTTCTCCTCCATTGAAAAATTGAAATATGCAACTAGGCCTCTGACTTCTGGTGACCTTGCTAAAGAAACCAGCTTTTCTCCAGTCAAGAGCTCAACAAGAACAACTCCAAAGCTATACATATCACTCTTATCTGTAAGTTGACTAGATTAGAAGTACTCCGGGTCCAAGTAACCGAATGTTCCATGTACTACTGTGGTTAGGTGTGTTTGATCAATGGAAACTGATCTTGAAGTCCCAAAATCTGCAACTTTTGCTCTGTACTCTTCATCTAAGAGTATGTTTGTAGACTTGATGTCCCTGTGGTAAATTGGAAAACCTGCTGCTGAGTGTAAGTACGAAAGAGCTCCTGCAACTTCTGCCGCAATCCTCAAGCGCATTTGCCATTTAAGTAGAAACTCCTCATTTTGTTGATGGAGATACTGATAGATAGTCCCTTTAGGAATGAATTCATAAACCAAAAGAGGAACTTCGGTCTCCAAGCAGCAACCCAGGACCTTAACCACATTCCTGTGGTTAATTTGTGAAAGAATGACAATTTCGTTGATGAACTGTGCAACTTCACCTCCATCAACTACTTTAGACTTCTTTACAGCAACAATTCTTCCATCTGTCAACATTCCTTTGCAAACGGTACCTTGGCCTCCCTGGCCAAGAATTCTATCTACATTAAAATGGTCTGTGGCTGTCTCTAACTCCTTTGAATTGAACAACTTAATCTTCTCAACATTTACTTCACCAGAAGACAATTGTTGCTCCAGTAGTAAACCACCATTTTGTTTAAATAACTTCGCCTTCTGTTTAATGGCTTTTCTTTTCTTTATGACTTTGTACAACCACCAGGAAGCAATGAGCAGAAACAAGAATCCAAGACCGCTGCCGATACCGGAACAACTCAACAAAATAAGGAAGGATAACTGCAACTTGTCAAGTAGAAACTGTTTCCTATTACATATATAACCAAAACTATTTTACTTTTTTTGTTCCTTCTGAAGGTGAACTAGTGGAGGAGATGCTAAAATCTCAATCTCTGGATTATGTTGAGTTTCATTATGCTTCTGGGAATTGGTATATTGTTGCTCTTCTATTAATCCAAATCATCTTGGCAATTCTAGATTATGCATTCTTATATCAGAGGGTGTAGACTTTGTGGTGCAGGGGCATACCTATAAAGATGACTTTAACCTTCGAGTTGCTCTTCAGCGGGGTAGCATCCGTGGTCCCCAACCGAATTCACACATATGAAGTGTTCAGGGCAGCGCGGTCAGAAGCTCACATTCGTTGATGTCTGGATTAATATGTATTGAAACAAATTTAAATTGATGGTAACATCAACTGCCATTAGAGATTATTTCTATAAAGCATGGACAATGGTGTTAGAGGTTTACCTTGACATCCGTCAAGAAGATAAGGATTTCCTTTATAGCCTCTTCTGCAGGAACATTCAAGCCTCGACGATTCATTTATAGAAGAGCTGTCATAGTAGCTTCGGCAGTAAGGCTGGTGTGAGCCATAAATCGTAGTCAAATTTGGTTCAAAAAAGGTTCCATACACATCGGTTGTGGAGTGAAATAAGCTCCATTCTAGCATCACCGGAACATAGTCCATTTCTCTGATGGCAGAAAAGTTTGGGGAATTATTGCCAAACCAATCACGGTCTGCCAAGAATGCATAGTGACATGAACTCTGCGTCCTATAATTTCCATAATCCTGGAAACTGGTACTGAAGGCAGAGAGAGATGAAGGGAGGGCTGCCTCGCAGGTATCACTCCTGTTTGTTGAAATGTTACATTAGGAACTGCATCCACTTGAAATAACGTAGCCATTTGAGTTTGAGGTGATTGTGGCACCACAACCCACTGCAGTGAATACGTTCTTCTGGGAATATGCAAAAGGGGTTCCCTCCAAGTTGGCTGTTTGGCGGCTGATTGGCTTGTTGCTGCAATTAGAGAAGGTGATTGGGTTTCTGACCCTTAATGTGTATTCTTCCACTGAAATTTCTTGCACCTTCAGATTGGTACGGTTCAAGAAAGGTTTCGGATTTCCAGTAGAGTTGTCACAGATTATTTGGAACCAGCCGTCGTTAATGTAAACCTGTTCCAATTCCAAAAGGATATGGGATTTCAACGCGCCCGCATTTCGATTGACAGTTAGGCCTTGATATGGTGGTTGTGCTTAGTACTGGACTACTCATAGACCACCAGAACAGAGTAAACAGAGTAATATGGGAAAGCAACTGGACAACCATTCTGCTTTTTCTTCCTCTATTTTTAACCTATATCTGCAGTTTCTAGTAGGAAGCTTGGAGTTAGCTAGCAAAGCCAATGATTTTCAACTCCCAATCTTCCGCAGAATAAATATAAAGGCGGTCTAGCAGTTGGTTCTCTGCACTTTCCTTGTGCTTGGATCTAGTCCTCTCTTACCAGATCAAAGGAAACAGTATTGTACTTGGTCTGACTTGTCTCTTTAAAATCGATTTTATATATGTTGATGTTATAAATATGGAGGAATTGTATAGGAAATTGAGATAGAGAGAGCATAGAAACTGATGTTGTTTTCATTGAATCTTTTGCTCAGTATATTACATATAAGGAGGGTGCCTTATTTTATAGGCAAAGGCCTTGGCTAGGGAAAGGTTCCTTCCGACATGTGGGCTCCACTTTCATCATTTTACAACACTCTCCCTTGGAGACTACCATGTGTGGGATATGCCTCGTTAAAAACCTTGTCAGTAAAAATCCAGTGGGACAAAAAACTGGTCGAAGGAAAAAAAGAGTACATAACCATGTATAACATAAAATTCTGTGTATATTGACACGCGTGCGACACTGCCTCGTTAAAACTTTGCCAAGAAAAATTCAGTGGGATAAAAACCTAGACGAAGGAAAAAGAATACAGTGTGTGAAGATCTTTATTGACAGCACTCTCCCCCTGATGTTTGGCAAAATATCTTTAAGCCAAACTGTTGTTCATCTTTCTGAATATCATAGCTGACATTGCTTTAGTGAGTCAATCTTGTAATATTGTTAGATGCTCCCCCTAAAGAATATCTCCCCTTGAAATCTTCATGACTAACTATTTTCCAATAGGTGACCATAGAAATTTTCAGAATCCGCATACCCAACAAAAATTTGGGCTATTAGTAAGTTCACTTGAAAAAATATGCCCGTGTATGGTGTTATGCAGAGATAGCATCAAATAGGCCTTACATCATCCCAAAATGATGGTGATGGAGTTGAGCTCTATTTGGAAAATACAATATCCAGTCCAGTATACTTCTAGAAAAATATTTAAGTGCCAAACGGTTAACCCACACAAAAATGCTTCAATACTTTCTTAGTATAAGTAAGAATCTCGTTGGCATAATGCTCGATCTTCAGGTCGAGACAAATATCTTTTGAACTCTTCAGGAGTTTTAATATGTTGCAAACATATTATAATCAATGTACTCACTGATGCATTTTATGCATATTAGTATTGAATACAGATTTTATGCTTCAGGCACATGTCTACAGACTTGCTTCATGCAATTTCAATCCTTCAATGATTTTATTTAAGGGATTATACTTTATGACACATTATATAGCTTTAACCCAGCTATTTATACATCTTTTAAGGAATCACTTTTGGTGATATGCTCCGTGCATTTAATAACCCTTAAAGATAACATGTTGGTCTCCTTAAATGTGCAATAAGGAGGCACAATTGAATCTGTAAATATGGAGAAACCCAACATCCCTTGTTTCTGCTAGAAACATTGTGTCATACAAAGTGGGTATATTCCCTTTTTATTCTGAACACCCAAGTATAACTTTCAGTATTAACATCCTTTGGGGTTCGTACTATGAGTTTGTTCTTTCACGTTCATTCTCATTTGTAATAGAATTGCCTCTTTCCACTTTTAATAATTGAACGTGGTTCCAATCAACACAGCCCATTGATGATTTGAGTAGCTACTCCAAAATCAAAAATTGTCATTCATCAATTCATGATCCCACCATTCTCATGTGCATGCGCATGCATCAATTATAAGCATTTCTTTGCTTTTGGGTACCCAAGCCACTTCAGGGGCCTTTTATTATCTCTTTCCAGACATACATCTTTTATAGGATGAATTATGTGAGAATGTGGATCATAACCTCCAATGGAGCGTTATTTTACAGTAGGGCGTCGATGATCTCCATTTAGGGAGTTGGAACATTTAGAACCCATATATCTGTCATGTTGCAGGCATGCCATAGATTAATACATACATGTCTGCTACGCATTAGGCGTGCACCGTATCAATATTGACATGTTAAAGGATTGTCCTTTCGGGACTTCAATCTATATCATTTGCTATGCAACAGGCGTGCATCATATTAATCACTGTTATACCCATGTTCTGTTCTTATGAGACTTTAATCTGTGCAGTGTATTATCAATGTATCTAACTTGCAATCTGTAAAATTTGCATTAATAATTCATGGATACATATCGGAATGATACAAACCATTCTTCTGGAATGGTCATAATTCATAGTGTTCTTCTGGAACGACCTTATCTCCCCATTTGATTACCTGTAAGGATGTAGTGCAAAATATCGAAATAAGAGTACAAACACGAAATAACACAAGTATTGCTTACATCCTTAGGTGGGAGAAACTTTTCTCAAGTATCATTCAAGCTCGTATCAGCCCAGTAAATATAATGTAGTGCTTGATGATCTAGTTATATCCTGCAAGAGCAAAAATCACAATTCTTTTCTCTGTAAAAAACAAATAACCCTCAGAGTTAGGATCATTTCATGGATTCTTTCTTCAGATGTTCGTTATGAAGAAATCAAACCCCTAAGAGAAAATGCAACAAATTGTGATATTGATTCCAAGATAAGGTAAGCAATCAGGTGAAGAAGCTGATGAAAGTAGACATCAAACTCTCATTTCTCCTAGTTTAGAAGAACCTCATGAGATTTGAGCATGTGGTCGCCTTTACAGTTTCCCGATGTAGCAGAAACGTGATCAGGGATAGTCTTGCTTCCTGAATGGATGATCAGAGATAGTCTCGCTTCTCAAGCACATCGAGTGCTCACTAATAGGAAAAACAAGTGGATATCGCATCACTAGGTATGGAGAAAACTGGATGTCTTCTGCAAAGAAAATTTCGTTAGTAACATATTTATACACAAATAAGAGGAATAGGTAGAACCGGTGAATTTCAAATTAACCATAGGAAATTTGCGAGATTCTCGGGGTGCTTTTGAAAAAGTAGCTCTGTGAAATTTGCAAAGCAAGATCGGCTTTGACGAAAATAATACTTGAAAACGCCGAAAGTGCCGACAGACTTTAATAGAAGCCGCGTGAAGTTTTGGAATCTGGGAAAGAAAAAGAGAATATGGGATCCGAGATAATATTGGGATCCTGGAAATCGTTGCCATATTTCCGCCTACAGATATTGCCTCTGCAAGACCTGATTGGAGTAACTGCGTTTGAACTCAACTTCTCCATTTTCTGAAAATTCAGCTTCTCTTAAAACTTTCCTTCAAACCTTCTTAAAATGGCTTCCTCTTCTTCTCACCCAAATTATTTCAATTTAAATAATGCTCCTACAACAACCCATGACGCCAAAGTTTGGCGTCCATCTTTTGTATCCCAAAATCGTCATCTCACAGTTAATGATTTTGTGATGATGAATGATGCTATTGCTGTCATAGTAGCTAGGAATTTCCTTACTCCTATGGATGAAATACTGTTAACAGGGAGGTTGAGGAAGAGGCTATTGATGACTCAATGACTTCTAGCATTCAGAGTGCTGCTTATGTTTCTAACATGGCTGATCATTTGCGTGCCAGAGAAAACGAGGTTCAGGAGCTGACAACTGAAAATTCGTCTCTTCAGAGAATGCTTCATAAGTCTCAACAGGAGGTTGAGAAACTTAAAGAAGAGAATAATTCCTTGTTGAAACTAGTGAGTTCGTACTCCGTTGATAAGCTGATAAGGCTAGACATGCTGTAGGTCTCCAATGAAAGAATTCTGGGAGACCACAAGAGGCTCATGACTAAGCTTAAGCGGTGCCATCATCTTCCTTTAGAGGCTTCTAGAACATAATGTAATTTTATAGATTTTGCAAAGCCTGCTTTTCCTTGCAGGTGGAAAAATCTATCTGTTGTATGCCTTCTCTCTTGTTATAATAATTGCGCAAATTCTTAAACTTGCACATGTGGTTTTTACGTCTTTTCAAAATGACGATTTGGAACCTTGTGTCTTATAGGTTCAAGTAACCACATCAAATCTCTCAAATTACATATTTCCATGCATGTGATCCCGGAACTTTTGGCCTGGGCTAAACACGACCTCAGAATTTATTCGCCCTTTTCAAATAGGCATGAAATATAAATTGAGTAAAAAATCATGATAATATTGCAATATAGTAGTGAAGAGCATTAACTACTATATACCCACAACTTCAGGTTCGGGATCTCTCATATACTTGGATCCATGGGCTTCCGGCCCAGATCATATAATATAACAAAATATGTGGGGAGCCTCAATTCATCTTCTGAGGTTTATCCTGATATTATCCATTTCACAGTGTATTCTTAACAACCAGAATTCACAAAATATATTTCTTCCTTGAGGTGTCGATTGTAATAGAATCGAACTTTATTAAATTCATCATTTTCTTATGCCAAAAAAATATGTGGTGTACCACAATTTGCAATAATACCTCAAGATTGCCTATTTAACTGTTGGAACTTTCATGCTTCAATATTGTCAAATTTTGAACTTTGGGTCAAAATCACATATTCTCATAGTATGGACATTTTTACAATTTTCTGTACATATTTTAGGACTTCAAGCCCTTACATAATTGTCCATATTTTGAGGAACTTCTGGCATCTCATTTAATTGCTCATCCATGAGTTTAAGGAACTGCATGTTCCTTTTTGTATATAGTGGCAGTTTACTCAAAATGGTTAATATTTATCTATACGTCACTATTTATGTATACAGTACTATTCATCAAATCATGAATACGTATCTATTCATGTGTACAGTACATTTGCTAGTACATATATTATTCATGTGTACGGTATTGTTACATCATCAAGGAACTCTAGGTCCTTATTTACATGTTAAGGATCAAGAATCTTCAAGTCCGATCTCTTGTTTACAAGTATAGTACCGGAGAGACTACCAGCTCTCATATCAATATCATCATCAAGGATTTTTAAGTCCTGATGTAGTTGTATGATGAGATCAAGGAACTTTTAGTCCTGATCTGTATACTATAAAAACTCAACATACCGCACAATTAATCCATAAAATAAATTGCTGGTAAATAAATTGTTGGTATAGATGATAATCCCGCACCATACCTTAAATAAAATTAAATGTGTGGTAAAGTAAATTGCTTGCTGTATGGACGTTAATCCCGCACCATACCTTAAATAAAATAAAATGTGCGGTAAGGTAAATTGCTTGCAGTATGGACGTTAATCTCGCATCATACTTTAAATGAAAGTAAATGTGCAATAAAGTAAATTTATAAAGTATGATGGTTAATTTCACATCATACTTTAAGTAAAAGTAAATATGCGATAAAGTAAACGTGCTGGTACATGCACTAATTCTACTCCATACTTTTAAATAATAAAAAATAAAGACAGTAATGTGGACCGCACCACACTCTGAAATAAATATTGTCGTATGAGTAATAAATCTACATCATACAACAAATAAATTGTGTCGTATGGATAATAAACATACACCATACAGTAAATAAATTGTATAGGTAATGAACCTACACCATACAGTAAATAAAATAAATGTGATGATAAAACCACGACTAAAAATATAGGAAGTGAAAGCGTCCATAGAATCACAATATATATGAGAAAAGTAAAGGCAATTATTGGTGGGTTTTTATCAATACCACGATCAAATAGTATAATATTATTATAATATATGTTCTTATACTAATATATAATAAGAAAGGGTAAACTACAGTAAACCCTTCAACCTATAGGGTCATTTACGAGTCCATACTCGATTTCGGGGACATTTATGAGTACATACTCCACGTCGCCAAAAACCTACAATTTGCCCCAATCCGTTAGCGAGATGGTCAGAAAATCTGTAATCTGCCTATGTGACATTTGTGGACCCATTTTTTAATTGATGTGGGATTCCACGTGGACAAAAAATAATAAAAATTTTACTTTTTAAATTATTTTAAAAAATTAAACATATTAAATTATAAATTTAAAAAAATTAAAAACCCTACCCAGATTCTCTCTCTCTCTCTCTCTCTCTCCCCGATCTCTTCCTCCTTCCTCCCAATTTCTTCCCCCCCCAGATTTCTTCAATCCCAGATTTCTTCCCCCACCCAAGCAGAAAACAAAACAATTTCGATTTTTTTCTTCGCACCAGAAATCAAAACTTCGGAGTCTACAGACTCTCCCGTGGCTGAAACTACGGAGAAGCCACCCAAGGATATTGAAAGTGATGACGAAGAAGAGCAGACGTTTGAAAGCCTCGTATTGGACGGTCGTCTTATCCGTGCCCTAAACAAGAAGAAAATTTATTGTTCAGATCGAGCAAAACCACATAAAGCTCCTCCTTTGATCGAGTGAAGCCTAAAATTGAGGCTTTTTAGTGTTCTGCAACCTTAGGGTTTGGATTCAAATTCGAATTTGATCAATAAATTGACAAATACAAATTAGGTTTTTAAATCGATTTGAGTTTAGTGGGTTATTTTTTTGATTTTTGTGATTTTTTTTTGTAGGGGTTTTAAAAGCCTCAAGCATAATTTCCGACGGCATGCCTCTTTGGCTTGTGATATCTCTCTTCATCATTTACAGAGCTTACATGTTTCTGAAAATTTAGTTAATCGATCTGCATCCTTCAATTTGTAGATTCCAATGCATGTGTTTGATTTTAATAACAAACTGGTTCCTGGATAATGAGACTTTGACGTGCTCTTCTCCCTCTTTAATTAATTTTGGAGCCTCAGCGAAGTTCATGGGGTTGGCTGGGTGTGTGGCGTGGGTTCCTAGAGGAGGGTAGGTGTTGGATGTCGGCTCAGAGACTTTGGGGTGGTGTTAGGTTGGGGTGGGCTAAGAGATTCAGGTCGCTGGGTAGGGAGGGAGGGTGGGTCTGATGGTTTTTTTTTTTGCCTAATGGGTTTTGGGGTGGGCAACGGGAGAGGGGTGGCTGAGAGGTGGGGTTGAGTCGGGAGGAAGAGAGGGGGTTGGCTCCTCAACGAACGCACTCCTCGTGCAGCTTTTTTTTTTTTCTTCTGGGTTTTCTGTTTTTGGTTTTTGGGTATTCATGGTGAAGGGAGGGAGGAGAAGATGGCAAACATGGGTTTGCAAATTTTCCCCTCCAATTCATCGTCTGAATTGGCACTGGATTTTTTGGGCGGTGGCTGGGTTGGTGGTTTTCGGGAGATGGCTGGGTGGTTCTTTGGGCGGCGGCGACGACAGAGTAGTGGCTGAGAGGTGGGGTTGAGTCGGGAGGGAGAGAAGCTTGGCTGGGTTGGAGAAGAGAGATGAGAATTTTTTTTTTTTTTTTAAATAATGATTTTAAAATTATTTTTAACATTTACATAATTTTTTATTAATTTTTGGAAAATGCTAGAAAGATCAACTTTAGATACCAACTCTCTAAAAGAGTGTATGATCCATTGTATTGGTGGGTTCCACCTCTATTAGAGAGTTGGTATATAAGTTGGTATTTAAAGTTGGTCTCCCTAGTATGACTCTTAATTTTTTGTCCACGTGGAACTCCATGTCAGTTTAAAAATGGGTTCCACAAATGTCACATAGGCAGATAATAGATTTTTTAACGGACTCACTAGTGGAAGGGGTAAATTGTAGATTTTCTGCGATGTTAAGTATATACTCATAAATGATCTTATAATTTATGGGGTTTACTTTTGTTTACCCAATAAGAAAAGTAGAGAAAATGGTTAGTGGCAGAGAATATCACGTTCCAAGTTTCCAATTCAATTGCTTTTGTCCTGTCCCCAGTCAATTTCTCTTATAATTATAATATATTAAATCAAAAGCAGCGTTCCAACATCTTGTCGTATTAAAATGGTTCTTGTGTAGGTTTGATTCCAAGCCTATGCTTTTCCATTATAACCAGCATACCTGCACTGATCTTGTTATGAATCTTTATAATAAAATAAAATAAAAAAGTAAGGAGGAGGGAGCTTATCCTTTCGGTCTGTTCTCATCAAAAGATGCTTTAGCATTTCCTGCACAAGCTCCAACTCATCTGCTGCAACACACCTATACTAGTTTGGATGGTTAGCATGATGAATGATGTAAATGTTAGTATAATAATATAACCAATAAACAACATAAAGAAAACATAGCTCTTGGGTGGTCACAAACTTCCCTTTCATTCTTGTCAACAACCCCTTCCCAGCAGCTCTCTCGTGATAGTCAGCGCCACCAAAACTAAGAGATTGTTGGTTGTAGAAAATGGAGGCGGGGAATGGTGCTCCCAACTGTGATAATGAAGATCCATGGCAGGAAAAGCATAGGAGTTTGGTATTTCACTAGGTACTGATGTGCCACTCCAATGATGGTTAAAGTTGGAAGCTTCTGACACACTTTCACTGGAGTTTGAGGATGAGGGGTGAATTGGCCCAAAGTAAGCAGTATATGCAGTGGAGGAGTTAGGAATTTATGTGTTGGGGGCTAACATATAAATAAATATATGCTTAGCAGGCACATACCTACTAACATGCTAACTTGTGCAAAAGCCCATGCAACTTGTTTTTTTATAGACTAAATTAATATTCTAGCCTAGGTCACCTAAATAAAATTTTATTAATTAATCCCATTAGGACTAGGCTAACCACCTAAATATAATATTATTAAATAACCCGTTAGGACCAGGCTGACCAACAAATAAATAAAAAGCACAAAATTAGCAAAAACATACTACTTGATTGATAGATTGATTCATTTAGTGCCAACTCTTCCTGTGTCTACAACAACAACAACATAATGAGCATTTTCATGTATGAGACTCATTAAAAATCGACTTCGAAATAAGATAGGTGATAAGTTTCTTGTTAATTGTATGCTACTTCATATTGAAAGAGAATTTGCTGCTAATATAGATAATGAATCAATAATTAGTGATTTTAATGCTATAAAGACTTGAATGGTGCAACTTATATAAGTGTTATTTGATGGGTAAGACTCATTATTTCTCCCATGTATTTTTTTTATTATCAATGAAATTTACTCGTACCGTTGAGTTTTCAATAGGTTTGTATATACGGTAAATTTAGCCCACGTCATTTTTAAATTCTGAGTTCGTCCCTGATGCTCAACAAAGATGGCATGTTGTCCAAGTAAATCGTGAGCAATTCAGAAGAGCAAAGCTTCACAAGGCTATATTGATACACATAAGAGCATGAGCAACTCAATCAAACCCAAGAAAGAAAAGCAATGAAGCAGAGTGTTTTTATCAAATATCCCAACTGGTATTTTAGAGATATTCGTGCTGATAACGTGTTATAAATCTGGAGGAATTGTAGAGAAAATTGAGATAGAGAGAAAGCATAGAAACTGATGTTGTTTTCATTGAATCTTTTTCTCAGTATATTACATATAAGGAGGGTGCCTTATTTTATAGGCAAAGGCCTTGACTAGGGAAAGGAAAGCATCTGAAGGTGCAGGAAGTTTCCTCCTGACATGTGGGCTCTACTTTCATCATTTTACAACAATTGAAAAATTTATGGCATTCTAGAATGCCAAACCTTTTCTCTTTATTTCCTGCTTTAAAAAATATTTCTTTTATAAACCTACACTCATCCTTTGATTTGATTTTGATTAACCAGTCAATCTCAATCAAACTTGGAAGTGGTCAGAATAATATAACAGGAGAATAGCATTCATTACAATATCAATGCTGTTTCTTATTTTCTTTATTTCACAATAACTGATATGATCAATATTGCAAAAATAACAAGTTCTAGTAATGATATAGTCAAAATTCAAATTACAAAATATCAGTCAAAATGAAGAAAATTAGTCAGTAATTGAGAAAGACTAGAGCAGAGAAAGCTTTGAGCTCTTCAAGACTCGTAATTATTACTAAAAAAATATCAGCGAGCAGGATTTCTTTCTTAGCATACCAAACAAAGATTATTGAATGAAAGAACTATTGAAATCAGAGCTCCACCACGGGGCCTGATCGAAAGTCTTAAAGTAAACACGAGTTCAGTGAGAAGGGGTAACGATATGGCTGGTGAAAGCAATTTTGTACAGCCAGCCATTCCCAAGTTCGATGGGCACTATGATCATTGGAGCATGCTAATGGAGAATTTTCTGCGATCCAAGGAATTCAGGGGTTTGGTGGAAGCTGGGATCCCTGCAGCAGCAGAAGGGGTGGATTCTACAGAGGTACAGAAGAAGACAATCGAGGATCACAAGCTAAAGGATCTGAAGACAAAGAACTATCTGTTTCAAGCCATTGATCGATCGATTTTGGAGACAATCTTGAAGAAGGATACAGCAAAGGATATTTGGGACTCCTTGAAGCAGAAATATCAAGGCACAACCCGAGTCAAACGTGCACAGCTGCAAGCTCTTCGCAAAGAGTTTGATGTGCTTCACATGAAGATGGGAGAATCGGTGAACGATTATTTTGCACGAACTCTCACTATTGCCAACAAAATGAGAATTCACGGAGAACAGATGGGTGATGTGGTGGTCATTGAGAAAATCTTAAGATCCATGATCCCAAAATTTGATTACGTTGTGTGCTCAATTGAGGAGTCAAATGATATTGACATTCTATCCATCGACGAACTTCAAAGCAGTTTGCTAGTTCATGAGCAACGGATGAGTAGACATACTATGGAAGAACAAGCATTGCAAGTCACAAATGAAGCTCAGCCAGGAGGATGGAGTGGGGGTCGCGGCTCTTATTGAGGAAGAGGAAGAGGACGAGGCCGATCTGGGTTTGACAAATCCACGGTTGAGTGTTACAATTGTCATGGGCTTGGCCATTTTCAATGGGAGTGCCCTAAAAAGGAGAAGCAGGGACACTTTGCCGAGACAAGTGAAGAAATGCTGCTTATGGCGTATGTGGATGACAACAAAGCTATAAGTGATTGCCTAAGGTTCCTAGATTCAGGGTGCAGCAGCCATATGTGTGGTAAGAAGGAATTTTTCTGTGATCTTAATGAAGGCTTCAAGGATTCTGTCAAACTGGGAAATGACGCAAGCTTGAAAGTACAGGGAAAGGGCAGCATTTGAATGGAGATAGATGGGACCATGCACATGGTTACTGAGGTGTTCTTTGTGCCAGACTTGAAGAACAACCTACTAAGCATTGGGCAGCTACAAGAGAAGGGTCTTGTAGTTCTCATGCAACACGGAACTTGCAAGATCTTTCATCCTAACAGGGGCTTAATCATGGAAACTACCATGTCACACAACAGAATGTTCATTATCATTGCTCGATGTCAGTCAAAGGAACAAAGGTGCCTTGTCTCCCTTATCACAGACCAATCCCAACTCTGGCACTGTCGATATGGACACCTAAGTTGGAATGGTCTCAAAGTTCTTCAACAAAAGAAGATGGTGGAGGGTATGCCACAGGTCGAAGCTCCTCTTAAAGTTTGTGAAGATTGCTTGGTGGGGAAACAACAAAGGGACTCAATTCCAAAGGAAAGCACATGGAGGGCATATGGAATTCTTCAGTTAGTACATGCTGATATTTGCGGGCCAATCAATCCAACATCAAACAGCAAAAAAGGGTATCTCATCACCTTCATAGATGACATCAGTCGAAAGACTTGGGTATATTTTTTGGTGGAAAAGTCTGAAGCTTTTGTTGTTTTTAAAAACTACAAAGCCAGGGTGGAAAAAGAAACTTGAGCATACATAAGGGCCCTTCGCACAGATCGTGGAGGTGAATTCACATCACAAGAATTCACTAATTTTTGTAGTGTGAATGGAATTCGAAGACAACTAACAGCTGCATACACTCCCCAACAAAACGGAGTTGCCGAGAGGAAGAACCGAACAATTATGAACATGGTTCGCAGCATGCTTTCTGGAAAGCACATTCCAAAAACATTTTGGCCTGAAGCAGTTAACTGGACAGTGCATATTTTAAATAGAAGCCCTACACTTGCCGTGAGAAGTAAGACACCAGAAAAGGCATGGAGTGGAGATAAACCATCAGTGGGTCATTTTCGAATTTTTGGATGTATCTCTCACGTTCATGTACCTGATCAGAGAAGAATAAAGCTTGACAACAAGAGTCTCAAATGCATATTCTTTGGGGTAAGTGACGAGTCGAAAGCTTACAGATTATTTGACCCGATTTCTAAGAAAATAATTGTGAGCCGAGATGTTGTTTTTGAAGAAGATCAAAGTTGGGATTGGGAGGTGTGTTATAAGGAAGCCATTGTGGCAGACCTTGAGTGTGAAACAGATGAAGGAGAGGGAACAGAATTTGGTGACAATGAGGAGGAATTGGAAGCTGGCATCACTGAAGAAAACAAGGACAGTGAAGAAACGGATCATGGTGTTGCCCAAGAAAACTCGTCTCATGAGGAGATTGATGAGAACTCACCTCATGATGCACGGACACGAAGACCACCAGCATGGATGAAAGACTATGAGAGTGGGCAAGGTCTTTCGGAGGAAGAAGAATCAAACATTGCTTACCTGGCTTTGTCCACTGACATCTATATTCTTTGAAGATGCAGTAAAGAATGAGAAATGGAGGCAAGCCATGAACTCTGAGATCGAGGCAATAGAAAAAAATGATACGTGGGAACTTACAGAGTTACCACTTGGCAGCAAAGTTATTGGGGTGAAGTGGGTTTACAAGATGAAACTCAATGAGAACGGAGAAGTAGATAAATACAAGGCACGACTCGTTGCAAAAGGGTACAGTCAAAAGTATGGAGTAGACTATGCTGAGGTATTTGCACCAGTGGCTAGGCTTGACACCATTCGGGTTGTGATTTCACTTGCTGCTCAGAAGGGTTGGACGATCTATCAACTAGACGTCAAGTCTGCCTTTCTACATGGAGAGTTAAATGAAGAAGTTTTTGTCACCCAACCTCCTGGCTATGAGAAAACGGGACATGAATACAAAGTGTACAAGCTTAAGAAAGCCTTGTACGGTCTGAAACAAGCTCCTCGAGCTTGGTACAGTCGTATAGAGACTTATTTTGACAATGAAGGTTTCAAGAAGTGTCCCTATGAACATACTTTGTTCATCAAAACAGCGGATGGAGGTAAAGTTTTGTTTGTTTGTCTTTATGTTGATGATCTCATGTTTACTGGAAATGATGAGGTTATGTTTAAAGATTTCAAACGATCCATGATGATTGAATTTGATATGACTGATCTCGGAAAGATGAAGTATTTTCTTGGTATTGAGGTGTTGCAAAGACCAGATGGTGTTTTCATTGGGCAACGAAAATATGCACAGGAGGTGCTTAACAGGTTCAAAATGGATCAATGTAATCCAGTGCATAATCTAGTAGCTCCTTGGTTTAAACTCATGAAGGACGAAGATGGAGTAAGGGTAGACAGTACACTCTACAAACAAATTGTAGGAAGCCTTATGTATCTGACTGCTACACGTCCTGATATGACATTCATAGTCAGTTTGATTAGTAGGTACATGGAGCGTCCCACTGAGATGCATCTACAGGCGGCAAAAAGAGCATTAAGGTACGTAAAGGGAACTATTGATTTCGGGGTGCTTTACAAGAAGGGAGGAAAGCATGAGTTTTTGGGATACACGGATAGTGATTACGCAGGTGATCAGGATGACAGAAAGAGCACTTCGGGGTATGTGTTTCTGATGAGTTCAGGTGCTGTGTCTTGGTCTTCGAAGAAACAACCAGTGGTCACTCTTTCCACCACTGAGGCCGAGTTTATTTCTGCAGCATCTAGTGCTTGTCAAGTAGTCTGGTTAAGGAGAATTTTAAAGGAACTGGGTCATGATCAATGCAAATCTACAGTGTTATATTGTGACAATGTATCAGCCATCAAACTCTCAAAAAATCCAGTCTTGCATGGTCGTAGCAAACACATTGATGTTCGCTTTCACTTTCTTCGTGATCTTACGAAGGAAGGAATTGTGGAGTTGGTTCAATGTTCAACCCAGGAGCAGGTCGCAGATATTTTTACAAAGCCTTTGAAGCTTGATGTTTTCTTAAAGCTGCGAGGTTTGCTGGGTGTATGTTCTTATCCAGCAGTAAACTGAATGACAATGGTATTCAGTTTAAGGGAGAATGTTAAAGTTGTTAGGACTTTCTTAGTCACTAAGGTTAGACTTCCTTTGCAGGTCTAATACTTACGTAGCTGTTAATAATTCCTGTTTCTAAGGAACAAGTATTGTTGCACGTTCAGTTTAAAGTCTAGTCATATACCACGATTCTAGGAGCTGTAAAATCGTGGGTTGTTGCATTTCCATTCAGTTACTTTGTAAGGCTTTTAAAAGCTATTGTGATCTTTCATTTTTAATAAGATATTCTTCCTGCAAAACAAGTGCTATCAAACTTTCTCTTACTCAGTTTCTTGTGGATTTTCTGGATCTAACATATTCAAGGAAGAATTGTTCCCCTTAGGAAGAATTGTACACACGGCTTTCTTGAAACTCTTCTTGTTCCCCTTAGGAAGAATTGTTCTATAGCATTTTTTTTTTTGACTTCGAGAATATATATATTGTGTTTCCAAAAGTTTGGCGTTGTTACTCTCCCAATCAGACTTTCCAAAATAAAACCCAGAAAAAAGAAAAAAGAAAGCATTTCCTAAGTTCTAGGTTATCCCTAGTCACCGTCTTACACGCACCAACCACCTCCACTCCAAACCCATGTTCAAGCCTGACACCTTATAAACACTCTTATTTTATCCACATTTTACATGCCAAACGGGGCCTAAATCAACATTTTGTACAAAATGCCATGTTATTCTAGTCCTCTCATCTCTTATTCTAATGTGGACCCCATTTTCTCAATCTCAATCCAAATTTACAATCTTTGCGTTCACACTGGTATTTTCGTTTCACACTGATGTTTCCACATCATGCTGACAATATGCTCAAGATCAACGGTTTTTGTAAGTCTTTAATCATCCTCATGTTTACATATCAATAATGGGTGGGAGGAAATAGAATGATTTTCATTTTTTATTTTCTCTGTGTTTACTTGCAATTAGGAATGAAAAAATAAGTGGCCCCACCTCAAAATCCGTAATCACATCCCCTTAAAACTAGATATTATATCAACTAGAGGGGAGTACTCGATACGTTTCCCTTTCTTGTTTTCTCTTAATAACTTTCAAAAATACCCTTACCACTTTATCATAATTTCAAAACACCCCAAGTCGTAAAAAAAATAAAAACTCATGCTAAGAAGTTCCAAGACACTCTAACTTCTTGTTCATGTTGCAGACACAACCTCCTAGAAGTAGGAGCAACATGTTGTGCTACGTAAGTCATTCTATCTATCTATCTTTCTTCTTCTATTTTCTGTCTTCACATTCATCACAAAACAAAGTATGGTCATGGATAAAGACTTTTGTGGAGATTATATATCTCCTTTTTTGGCAATATGTAGGTTATTATTATTTGAATGTTTGCTAGTTACGTAAGTGAAAGATATACATATATTTATTGGAGTTTATTTTTCGTTTAAAATTGGCTATGGACAAAGGTGTTATTAACATTATCATTGAACTTGGCTCTTGCTATTCATCTTGTTCAACATATTGATTTCTCATGTTTACACCGCCTTACTGGTTTGCTACAGGATTAGTTTTTTGGTCTCCTTAGCTAATTTGAGAATTATATATGTGCTGTGATGAAAATATGCAAGCATTTTAGTAATAAAATTAATTTGGATTCAAATTCATGAAAATTAGTAAACCATAACAATGGGAATCAACCCCATTCCTTTGCTAATTCCATATGTTTAGTAAACAACTTAATGGGAATGATTCTTCCCATACCGATTCAATAGTTCCCCGATTTCTAAATTCTATGATTCCTTACTTTCTCCATATGTAAACATCTGTAGAGAAAATTGTAGCTTTTAACAAATTTTTATCCTTCAGAACTGCATCCCAACATGCTCTACATGAAAACGCCGCTGAAATGAAGTTTGAACACTTTCATGGGCTCATACATAGACCACCAAGTCTGAGCGTTCAGCATCTGCAGATCTCTTCAGGCGATCAGCCGCATTTACAACCTACGAAAAAACCCATGATTAAAATCATTGGCGACAATGTGACCAAATGCAGTTCATGTTTACTATATCTGATCATACGATAGTTTCGTCAAAATTCAATCACCTCGGCATCCCAATTTGTTCTGGCGGTGAGAACAATTAGAGCTACTGTTTGTAAAAAAACTCCAAGAAGCATCCCCCACCAAATTCCCTGAAAAGGCCAAAAATGCATCATGTTATATCACAAATCCTCAATGACTTTATTAGCAAGAGGGATGAGAGGTTCAACTTACTGCCACTCCCATACTGGTTTTAAACCCAAGAACACATCCAATTGGAAGACCGATAATGTAGTAACAAGTCAGGTTAACATATGCCACAACAGCTTGCCATCCACTTCCAATTGCCACACCTGAAATTCCACACAGCTAAATTTAGAAAATGATGCCTAGAGGGCTAACAGTTTTTGCAGATCTGGTTTGTTCATCTACTGCTTTTTTCATATATCACCATACCTGAGAGTATAGGTTGAATGCCATTCAAGAAAACAGAGATGGCTAGCAATGGAGTTAAATCAGACACTGCCTTGACAACCTCGGGATCACTTGTAAATAGCTTGCTCAATCCGGTTCGGAATATCAATATAATTGCACTGAATATTATACTAATCAGGATGCTTGTTCCGGTAACTACAAACACCGAAAATTTGGCCACTCTTGGATTACCAGCCCCTAGCTCATTACTGACTCGAACACTGCATAAACCCAATAATCCCGTTATGATTAGAATACTTGTTTTGTCTCCCTCACTATAAAACATTGAACATGTAAAGGATAAATTTAAAATTCTGGGATATACCTGGCTGCCGCACTTAGGCCTAACATAAATTGCAAACTGAAGTTCCAGTAGTTCATCCTGGAAAGATATATCTCATCAGAACATGTAAAATTAGAAAGAAACCTCGGTTAGTAGAAGGTTAAACAGATTGCATTAACAAATTCCATACTTACGAAATCGAGATCGAGTCTAGTGAGACTGTAGGGTTCGGGAGGAGCCCAGATATGAGCGTTAACCCTTGATTGTACCATATCTCCAAACTACATTAATACATGATCATACGCAAATTATTATTCGAATTTATTCAAAAGGAAAAAGATATAAAGACCACTTTTTTATACCACATTAGTGGACCACCTTATGTGGTACATGAGATTGAGCCTCACTGGTGGGTGGGCCATGATGTGACTGGAATAAGTCCGGCATAGAGTCCTGCAATATTTTCTCTAACTTGTCGAACAATTACCCAATTTAATGAGTCCAGTTCCATCATAGTTAAGTTTACCAACCATATGACCCAGGACACTTATCCATTTTAGTTGAATTTGTCATGTCCTGACCCGCCCACCAGACTAGGCTACATCAATTATAGACATCACCTTCAACATAATAAGATTGTTGACTAATAAGGTTTGGTAAAGCGGTTGCTTTAGCCTTAATGTCCACACCTACCATAGCATGATAGCAGAGGCAACAGTCAACTTAAAGTAGGGCCACATTCCTTTGAAGGCTTTCCAAGACAAGCCAGTCCAAGTTTCCTTGCAACTGGGGCTTAGACGAATATAAAGCCCATATATCACGACAAGAAGCCACCAAGAGAAGCTCAGCATAAGAGCAGCCCCCAGTAGGCCACAGTCCAGAACAAAAACCACCACCCAAGTGAGAATAATGTGTAGTACGAAAACTGCAACAGATATGTAGGCCAGAGGGTTGACTATGTTCTGTGCTTGAAGGAACCTCTGCTGAGGGCAGTTTATGGCAAAGGCATAAAGTTGAGGGATTATGCCCCTGGCAAAGATTTGGCCCTGCTCTGCTATTTCGTCTGATTGGCCTATGGCTATAAGTATTGGACCTGACCACCAATACACAAAGGTAAGGAGGACTGCTGCTCCCAAGTGCAAGATGATTGCCCTTTGGCATATAATTCCCATTGCTGGTAAGTGTTTGGCTCCATATGCTTGCCCACAAACAGTTTGCACAGCACTCGCCATTCCTAACTTTGAATAGAAAGGAAGAGTGTAACATATGTTAGATTATATATGGAAAAAATGCTCTCTTGCTAGATTGTCTAACATAAGATACTTATGTTGTAGGGAAAATGACCATTGATCTGGTTGGATCTTGCTCGAACATGTGAACTAAATTCATAGCCTGACAATATAAGCATTTGTTTGGCAGCAACTTAGGCAAGAAAGCATTATGCATAAGTTGATTTCTCAGTCCAAAAAAACAAAAACGTTCAACCACCAAAATAAATAAATAAAAACCATAGAGATGAAATTGTTTTAGCTACATGAATTTTGGATGCATACCATAATGCCATAAGCAAGACCCTGAATTCCAACACTAGCAATAGAGGCTCCAGCAAGCTCCAAGGCATTCAAATGCCCACAAAACATAAGGGTGACAAAGCTAAGCATGTAGTTGAATACGGAAACGGTGATAGATGAACCAGATAATGTCCAGAGGAGCCTTGACTCCCAAACAACTAGCCTAGACCACCATCGAAGTTCAACTGGCCGCTGCCGTTGCCCCAGAAACTGTTCAATGGAAGTGGATGACACGTCAGCAATCCGAGACTGCTGGTCATCAAGCCTGAGTAGTAGCGGCTGCTGGTACTCCTCCGCCGATCCCATGTAGTTAATTAGTATGTCAGCCGCTGTGCCGCCACTACTCAAGGGTTGCAAAACTTTGTGTTTTATTTGGAGAAAACAATGAGGACATATATTTGTATGAGGTTGAGGTCATAGTCTTATATAAAGGGAAGTAACTGTATCATCCGACAGTCTTACTACCATAAATGTTAGGTACCAAACAAGCCAAAAAGCAGGGAATGCTCTATTTTATTCATATGCGTACCCTCAGCAAAAGAATAGCTAGAGTTTCCTATTTTGGGGTACAAATTCCTCCAAACGTTGTACAATTGGAAGCCAAAAGTGTGACACGGAAATCAATCACTGCGTTATAATTTTGTTACAATGCAAACTAACGATGTATGCACCTGTGCATTTAAGATGGTTCCATTGTCAAAAGGTGCTGCGTTATTTCCTATCAGTGGGACTCCATTTCAGCGTCTTTTTCATCTCTTAGTCTAATCACGAACCTCTGAATCGGTAGCATGCTTCTTTTTTTGGTCAAAATCCGTTCTGCCTTGGTTTTCTCCAGATCTTGGTAGAGCTTTGTTAGATATAAGCGTGTGTATCTAAAGGTCAACATCGCATTGTGACCTTTAGGTTGGTTTGGCTATGTTGTTCCTAGTTGTACAAACTTAATATATTTCCAAAGCAGCTTTAAAAGGGGGGAGCTAAACTGCATTATATTAATCAATTGTATAATGATAACTTAAAAAAGTTGGGGGAAAACCTATTGGGTTGACAAGCCAGCTGACATACAAGGGACTGATCACCTAAACAATCTGCTTCTTGGCCATATGTCCCTTTTTCCTTGGTGCTGAAAACTTTTCCTTGTGAAAATTTTAGTATACAATATTGCACATTTGCCAATGGTTGCTTCAGTATTAATTTGTTTTATGCACGCCACTTGCTAAGATTCGAATATTTCGTGTCAGAAGCCTTCTGGACAGCAACTTGGATATGGCTTTACATGACAGAAAGATTATTAGTCTGTCGAAAACACACACTACTTCTATTGATTTTCAAGCACAACTAATAATATAAATTTGAGTTACAGTGCTTTATATGATGAAGTTTAGGAAGGAAAAAAAAAAGGGTGGGAAAGGGAGAAAAAAAAAAAAAAATCATTTGTACCATCTCAATTCGTATCGTGTACAATTTTTATATTAGGGATATGAGACGTACCGTCTATGTGAGATTTATTTATGTGAATTCAATCCAACCTTTAGATGATAAAAAGGAATACCAATAACTGTACGTCAAAACTCTCCTAATTAGTCCTTGAAGGGTAGGTGAAAATTTATCATGCATGTTTAGCAGCCATAGTTGACTAATTGAAAATATTAGGTGACTTGATAACGAAACCCACACCATGATTTTTGGCCACTCTATTAATAGTCAATAAATTTCACATGAGCTAGCGGTACAATTTCAAGTCAAGATAGGCGAATCTGCTTTGGATTGTAGAGAAATATTTTATTTCGGGGACCGGAAGAAAATGGAACGTAAGGAAATGATAATATTAATATATAAAGATAACATAATATAATGAAAGAAATAAATATAAAATTCCTTCCTTTGTCTTAATGGTTAAAAGAAAACAATGACGAGAGAATGGATCACAATAAATAAATTGCTGCTTCCTACAGTAAACCACAATTTTCTTCCTAGATAGTTAGTGATACTATTGGTATTAGAAGATTTTAGCAAACTAGATGGCTTGCCAAAGGCAAGGTCGTTCAGTTTTTAGCTTATGTTGAGATATAATAAAAAAATAACAAAATCGACCCTTAATAATAATAATAATAATAATAATAATATAGGCCAACATTTATTCCTAAGGTGGTGGGATATATTGTGTTTCAAAATTGTGGGAATTCAAAATAAGAGTATTCAATTTTTTTTAAGGGGATAATTGGCCTAAAAATGAGGCTAAATTTTATCAGCACCTTCAAATTTCAAAGTGTGGCTTGCTTCATCTCTCTCATCTTGTTTTGCCTATATAAAGGTGACATAAAAAAAAATTAAGGGAAGAAAAAAGAAAAAAGGAAAAAGGAAAGAGGAGGCTACGGTAGAGTTTTTACAGAAAGAGAGGAAAATACAAGTGGCTGGTTTTCTTTGTTGAAGAGAAAGCAGAGAGACTCAGACAAAGCAAAATGATGGTGGCCAGCAAAAAAGAAAGGAAAAGACGCCAGGCCAAAGAAAAATGAGTGAAAAAATATTTAAAAAATGGAAAAAAGGACTAGCACTTCTTTGTAGCTTGCGGTAGCCTATTTGTTTGTTTTCTCCTTTTGCATGCAAAAGCTCTGTGCCAATTGTGATTTTTTGTGTAGTCTTTTAAAGGCTTAAGAGATATATAGTGATTGTTCTCAATTTGGATTGGTCACAAGTATTCCAAATAAATGAGGGGATGCAAGGTTTTGTTTTACTTGGAAATAAATTCTAGAAGAGTTTGAATAGTTATCGGGTTGGCTTCAAGCGGCTGCTGGATACCAAATCTTTTTTGATGTGGACTCCTTGCTCAAGCCTAACTCATAACAAATATCAAAGACCTGAAAGAGATTCATGGGTTGTCAAAATAATTGCCTATTAATTCTCAAAAGTCCATAATGTTTAGTGGGTGGTCCAAATAAACACTCATTGAATTTACAAAGGAACAAATTACCTATTATATGATTAATAGATCAATTTTAAAATCCTCAAAGTCATATTTGGGTCCAAATGCAAATGTCAATTGTAGAAAATTAATGGATTCATTAAAATTGCTCATTATTTTTCTTGGACATTGACAATAAGAAAATGGTACAAAACCATCCAATTTTTCCCATGAGTCATCTACCTGTGAAAATCTTAAAATCTCCAAATTGTCTCACATAAATTCTAAATTAGTGGGCCACACTTACCCATTAATTTCTAATTTTTTGAACTACATTGGTTTGATCCTATCAAGGGTACGTAGACAGTCTACCATCCCAATAAATGCAACCGAAACCAAATTTGAATCCCTAGTTTATCCTAACCAAATTCTCCCAAACACTTTTCCAAACTTCCGAACTATGTTGGTTTGATCCCTTCAAAATGGTATGTAGGCAATCTAAAGACTCAATCTAGATGCAACAGCCCAAATCTTAAATCCAAACAAAATCCCTAGTTTATTCTGGTCATTTATTCATTGCAATTCTTTGAACTACGAGTGGCTTGATTCCCACAAGGGATATGTAGGCACCCTGAGGTTCGACTTAGGAACAATCGCAAGACCAAACATACATGTTCTGTTTCTTTATGATGGAATCAAAGGGGGTGTTCCCTTGAAGCAAATGATTGTAATTAAGAAACACCGAGTCTCGAATGGTAGAACCTAAAATAATAAAGCCCCATTATTTAAATAGTAGTGGTGAAATTATGTTGGGAGGTTCACATTTTATCTTCAACATAATTTTTGGCACGCTTGGTGGGATCCATTTTCCTTTTCATCTCCAATCATAAGGTGACTAATGTTTTTATTAATTTGTGTTTGTCATAGGTTACAAAACCCGATAAACGATGGCACCACAAGTTACAATTTTCTTCCACAAGATCGAAACTACCAGGAATGCATGCACCAAACAAGTAGACTTCAGAAAAACTTTCAATGTTGGTGAGAGCATTATCAAGTGCACTGTTCCAAAGCCCATTCAGAGAGCCAGGCCTCAATTCATTTTCTTATGTGTAGTTAGCTTGATAACTTTTCTTAATCGACATTCTTTTTCTATATGCCCCAATATTTTGCAATACCAACATTTTAGCCTGTCACGATACCAACAATCTTTTTCTTGGTGGCTTGTTCTTTTGCAAACCCGACATGGAGGATAGTTTCTCTCCTCAATATCTCTTTTATTTTCTCAATTATTGTTGGGCTCATCATCTCCTTCTCTAGAATTTTCTTCAAATTTTCTTTCATCATCTTTACACTTATGAGACCTTAAATTTAGTTTCGACTGGAAGGCACTTTCTACTGGACTTTCATTTCGCCTACTCAGTCTTTTTTCATATGCTTCTAGAAAGCCCATTAGTTTTGTCACTGACAGACTGCTTATATCTTTTGTCTATTCAATGGCAGTTACTAGTTGATCATACTTATCAGTGAGACTGATAAGTGTTTTTTCTACAAATCTTGAATCATAAACTTTTTCTCCATGGGTTCTCAATTGATTGAGTTTTTTTTTTATTTTTATTTTTATTTTTTATTTTTTATTTTTTACTCTAGCATAGTACTCTTGTGTGGTCTCATAATCTTTCATTTTGATATTTTCTTGATATGTTTTCAAAGTTTGTAGCTTAACTGCACGTACCTTAGCGTTTCCTTGAAACTCCTCATTCAAAGTATCCCATACTTTCTTTGATGTTGTGATTCCCATGATCCTTGGAAAAATAGTGTCATCCAAAGCTTGTTGCAGCGCAAATAGAGCCTTTGCATCCTTCTGTTGATCTTTAACTACCTCGGCTGCTGCACGGTTGGATTACTGGAGTAGAGAACCTGCTATCAACCATATCCTATAAATCTTGGGACATAAAGTAGGTCTTCATCTTGATGCTCCATAAGTCATAGTAACTAGTTTTCTTTGGTAAAGATTGAAATGGGACTATATCGAACCCTTATGCATGCCCAAGGTGACCGAAATTTGCTATGATATCACTGTTGGGTTTTTAGAAGAACAATAGAGTGATTTTATTACAATAGGATGGATGCAAGGCTTAGCTATTTGGCCTGTTGGTTGTAGCTATTGGCTAGATAGGCTGTTGGCCTTTATCACTAGTTTAATTACATAAGTGGGCAGCATGCATATTTATAGAGTTGGTAAACCGACCATCTAATTCGGCAAATAACTAGTCAAGTCAGTTGTGTACAGTAACCGACCTTCTAAAATATTTTTAGTAGGGGTGGGCACGGTTCGGATTGGATAGCTTTCACCTCAAAACAATTGCCGAACCAATTACAATATGACGGTTTGGTTTGGATAAAAGTTATAAAGGAAACCAAACCAATTTAAGACGGTTTGGTTAGATTTGGTTCGGCCAGTTGAGCCTAAGCCCAATTCTCTTTCTTTTTGCATCTTTCAACATTGTTTGCCCAATTTTAACCTACAAATTCACAACTTGCTTTATACATAATTCATTTTTTAGTGTACGAAACCATCCTAAAGCTCAAAATTCATAAAACTTCATATTTTACTAATTAATATATCTCAATTCAAATTTTCATATATAGTAATTAACTAATTAGAGTATTACACATGTAAAATAAAATATAAATAAATAAATATACACATAAACGGTTCGGTTTGGTTTAAGCTGGCTTACAAAAGCTCAAAACCAAACCAAACCGGTAATTATGATTTGGTTCGGCCGGTTTCATTGGTTCGGCCGGATTGATACCCACCCCTAGTTTTCAGCCACTAGTTTTCCTATAATTTTAGAATTATAATTACAATTACATTAGATAATTGTTAGAATGGTTCTAGTAAGAGTCAATAAACTTGAAATTAGTAATTTTCTAAATTATTCTAGAAAATCTGCTAGCTTGTAGATTTATCCACCAAATGTACATTATTTTTCAACAAATAAGGTGATAGTCTAAAGAATTCCCAGTCCAAAAACATAGACAATTACAAGAAATTTTTGGAAGACAATAGTGGTTCGTCATCCAATGAAGAACCTACACCATCATTGATACAAGATGACCCTTTTGATGCAGAAACAATGTCCCCATGCTCGGTTATTTCACATCGAACATATTCAACATTTGCAAAAGTTTGTTGCATATCAGAAGCTTTAACTGACTGTTGAATTCCCTCCAACTCGACCGCTACTTGTTTCATAGTAGGTCGTTTCTTCCCCTTTAAATTTAAGCATCTTTTTGCAAGGTTAGCAACTGCCACAATCTCGTCCTTTCCACCATCCTTCATAACTTGAGCATCAAGAATATCAAACAGACGATTCTCCTCCATGGAAAGAAGGAAAAAAGCTGCTAGGCTTCTCCATTCTTGTGAACTCGTCAAAGAAACTGGTTTTTCTCCCGTCAAGAGCTCAGTCAGGGTCCAAATAACCAAATGTTCGTTGTACTTTGGTGGTAACATGTGTTTTGTCAATGGACATAGATCTTGAAGTCCCAAAGTCTGCTACTTTGGCCGTATATTTTTCATCCAAGAGGATGTTAGAAGACTTGTTGTCTCGATGGAAAATGGGAGATGAAGCTGCTGAGTGTGAGTATGAAAGAGCTCCTGCAATTTGGATGACAATTCGTAAGCGCATTTCCCATGTAAGAGGCAACTCCTCATTTTGGTGATGAATATACTCAGAAAGTGTTCCATTGAGTATGAATTCATAAACCAAAAGGGGAACTTCAGTCTCTAAACCAAAAGGGGAACTTCAGTCTCTGAAGAAGACCTTGATAGCTCTCATCCCTAAAGTTGAAAAACCAGAATTTGTGACTCAATACAGGCCAATATCTCTTTGCAATGTGATTTATAAAATCATTTCTAAGGCCATAGCAAACAGATTAAAGTGTGTGCTTCCACTGATTATATCTGAAAGCCAGAGTGCTTTCGTTCCAAAGAGGCAAATTTCCGATAACATCATTCTAGCTTTTGAAACAATCCATGCCATGAAAAGTAGAAGGGGGGGAAAAAGTTCCAAGTTTTGCTTTGAAGCTAGACATGGCAAAAGTATGATAGAGTTGAGTGGAATTTCATCTGTAAAATGATGGAGATTTCCCTGATGAGTTTATCAAGCTGGTGTTTGAGTGTATTTCTACAGTTTCATATTCTTTGTTAAGGCATGGAGCTGTTGAAGGTAATATTATCCCACAAAGAGGGATTAGACAAGGAAATCCCTTATCTCCCTATCTTTTTCTCATCTGTGCAGAGGGTTTCTCTACACTACTCAAACAAGCAGAGCTTTCTGGTGACATAAAAGGGATTGAAGTTGCAGGGGGGCCCCTCAAATTTCTCATTTGTTTTTTTGCAGATGATAGCTTACTCTTTCTTGAAGCAACACCATAGGCCTGTAGAGCCCTAAAGAGGGTGTTTGAGATTTATGAGCTGGCAGCAGGGCAAAAAATAAATTTGGCTAAGTCTGCGATTGCTTTCAGTCCAAGCACTACCATGCAATTAAGGAATGAGGTTAGTAGCATTTTAACGATCCCAATTGTTGAGTTTCATGAGAAATATTTGGGATTGCCAACTGCGATTGGGAGGAAAAAGAAGGAGTGTTTTAATGGAATAAAAGAAAGATTGAGAAAGAAGATGAATGGATGGAAAGAGAAATTACTTTCAAAAGCAGGGAAGGCTCTCCTTATCAAGGCACTGGCTCAGAGCATTCCAAATTATGCTATGGGAGTCTTTAAATTTCCTGTAACTTTATGTGCAGAATTAAACTCAATGATTTCTAAATTCTGGTGGAAGAATTCAGAGGGTAGCAAAGGAATTAGTTGGGTAAAGTGGATGCATTTGTGTTTTGCAAAGGATGAAGGTGGAATGGGGTTTAAAGATTTGGAGTCTTTTAACAAAGTGCTTGTGGCTAAGCAATGTTGGAGACTTCTCACCAGTGAACAGACCATGATTCATAAGGTGTTAAAAGCTTGTTATTTTCCAAATTGTAATTTTTTGGCAGTTGGTAAAGGGAGAGCTTCTTCATATATTTGGAGGTCTCTGATTTGGGGTCGTGAGTTGCTCTTGAGTGGGTTAAGGAAGAGGATTGGAGATGGACAAGAAACACTAGTCTATGGTGATGCTTGGATTCCCATACCAAACTCTTTCCGCTCTATTTCCCCGCAAGTGTTGGATCAAGAAACTAAAGTAAGTGATTTAATTTTAACTACTGGGAATTGGAATGTTGATTTACTAAATTTGTGTTTTCATGAGGAAGATGTTAAGGCTATTACATCTATCCCTTTGAGTGTTAATTATCAAAAAGATCGATGGATGTGGCATTATACTATTAATGGCATTTATTCTGTGAAAAGTGGATACAGGCTGGAGATGTCAAAGAAAAAGGATTGCAGTGGGGCTGTTGGATCTTCTTCGGAACCAAGAGTTCAAAATGTTTTCTGAAGGAAAGTTTGGCCCCAAGAGGTACCACAAAAAATCTTATATTTTACTTGGAGAGCTATTAAGAATTATCTTCCCTGTAGTTCTAATATGTTGAAAAGGAAAATAATTTCTGAGGACTCTTGCCCCATCTGTAATGTGAATTCTGAGAGTGTAATTCATGCTTTGTGGAGTTGTCCTAATGCCCAAAAGTTTGGAAGAAAGTGTTGATTATGAGGGTTTTCACAGGGCTAAAATTTTCCAACTATGGGGATTTGTTTGAAATTGCCACTATGTATCTTTTGAGGTATGAAATGCGATTGTTTTTATATGTCTGCTGGAGTTTATGTAATAACCCAAAACAAAATATCTAAAAAGTAACAAATATCTAAAAAGTAGGATTAATATCTTCTAGCAAAAAAGATGATTTTGCCCTCGCATATTTTAATAGAGAAAAAGTTGACTTTTTGATCGAGAAAGAATTTGGCAATTCCGCTTGCGCCGTTGCGTAGAGCACGGCGAAACGAGTCCGTAGACACGGAGTAGACTCGAATCGGAGTTGTAACGAAGAAGATACGATCAAAAAACCACCAAGCGCAAAATGATAATTTGGTCAAAAAGTCAGATTTTTATCCATTTTCTCCTTTTCTCTCCTCATTTCTCTCTCCTCTCTCTCTCTCTCCCCTTCCAATTCCCCCCAGCCCGCGACCTCTCCTCCTTCTCACCGTCGCCGCGGCCGCCACAGGTGGAGCCGATCTCCGAGACCGGTGCCAAACAAACCGCCACTCGACCGCCGTCATTTTCTGACCCGTCGCCGCCGTTGCCGTGGCCGGAGCCCGCCGGAAACAGCCATTTTTGCCGAATTTCCAATTTGAACTTTGAGCTCCTCGTTCTCCCTCAATTCTCCACCAAATCGATTGAGTAAGGTATGGTTTCTCAGCTATTTTTCATGTTCTAACTGATGGATGTATGGGTTTTGATCGATTTTGGCTCTAGAATGTTTGATTTTCGACTTGAAAATTGGCCGAAACTTCGGCGGCCGTGATCAGCCATTTCCGGTCACTTTTTGGGGTATGTCCAAGAACAAAAGTGACTCCAAATGGGGTGTTTTACCTAGGATAGGAGTTTGGAGTCTTGGTTTTGAGATTTTCCGGCAACCCATAATCGCTTTGGACACCCAATCTGCCTGCGCGTGTGGCGGCGCGTGGGCGTGGGTGGTGAAGTGACTCTGTGTAGTTTTGTGACCCTCGTGTCGTCATGAGCGCGTAGGATTTCGTGGATCTCGATTTGGAGTCTGTTTGAGCCCCGAACAGATTTTCCATATCTCGCGATCCTTGGGAGCAGTGTCGTCAAATCGTTGGATCGCACTCAATTTTGGATATGTCGGTCTACATGATTGCATGATCATGTAGGATTCGACGGATTGCGAATCGGAGTCCCGAATACTCCGAAATCGCGAACCCTAGGGCTAGGGTTTGGATTTTAAGCGATAACGCGATTTTGGCTAATCCGACCGTCCGTTTCGGACCAAACTCGCGAAACAGGGTTCCTTCTCTATGAGGAACCTTCAGAGAAACCCAGATTGGCCATCGGAGATCGTGGACCCCTCAGGTCCCGGATCGGCCGGTCTGGTGGTTGATCGCTTGGTAAAACTTCGGGTCTTCCACGACCGTTTTAACTATCCGAAAAGCTAAAGTGGGCATACGAATAACTTGGAATAAGTATAGGCATTTCTAGTAGCCGGGGGCGGGGTGTTTAATTTAAATTCTTTTATTGAGCAGTTTATTAATTTAATGTTTATGGGTAATCGGCACCAGTGGCTCGACAGGACCACAACAGGGACCTTCAAGAGGTCCAGCTAGCTCGGACCAGCAATGAGTGGACTTCTTTCATGAATGATTCTATATAAATGAGTTATATAGATGATTTCTATAAATAAGATTTCATAAGTGATTTTATATTAATTTTATATAAATAAGTTTTTATAAATGAGTTTATCTGAATAAATTTCAGTATCTGATCTTGAATAAGCGTTATTACATGTTTTCCGAGCATGAAATGTAGCGTAAAACATCCTTATTTTTATATTACTCAGTTGAGCAGTAAATCTGAGAATTTCGATACAGAAATGGCAGCTTACCTCAGATTTATCAGATTTCAGAGACTTATCAGGTTTTTCCAAAATAGTTGTTTAGAACCACCATGTACCTGCCTTTTTATTTGGTGATTACCCTCAGACGGACCGATGTCTACAGACATCCAGTCTGTTTACAGTTCAGTCAGTACACTTGACTTGCCTCACGAGTTTCGGGGACGCTCGGACCATGAGTGCCAGGATTTGCGGCTCGGCAGACTTGGTGTCCCGAGACCTGCCAGGATTTGCAGCTCGGCTGACTTCGTGTCCCCGAGACCTGCCAGGATTGCGGATCAGGCTGACTATGGTCCCCTATATCTTGCCAGAGTGGCTCGAGTCGACTTGGTGTCATCTAGACCTGCCGGCGGATCAGGCTGACCCTAGTCCCCTGTATCCTACCAGTGTGCGGCTCGGATAGACTGCGTGTCGCCCGAGACCTGCCAGGAGAATTGATGGATTTTCAGGGGTACATTTAGGTGGTAGTTTTAAAATAATTTGAGCACTTTTATGCAGCTATTGTTTTCAATCATTTTATATCAGTTTTCTCAATATACGTGCATGTTTTATTTTTTCATATAATTGTTCAAGTTTACAAATCTATATACATACGGTTATATATATATCTTTGGAGGAATACTTTATATTAAACACAGTTGAACTCTAGCCTTACTTATTAAGTTATTTTACAACGGGGGTTATTATTATGTTCTAGCTTGTTTTTAAGAACCTTATTTTTGTCAACTCACAACTTTAAACTTGTTTTTCGCCCCCAGGCCGTAGAAGTGCGCAGGGATCCACCACCGGGCCACTCTTAGCTTCCGCACCGCCAAGAAACGTAAGATTTTGTTGTCAAAGTTCTGTAAACTTGTAGAAATGCTCTGATACCTAGTTGAAATTGAAAAACCGAGTTGGAAAGTGTTTATTTTAGATATTCTGGCAGTTGGTGTGGTATTTGAGCTTGTTTGACAGGTGGAAGACTTTGGGTTTAGTCAAAATACAGGGGAGACTCTGCTGAATTTTCGGCAGAAGTCTAAGGAAAATTTTAAAAAGCTTTTGAAACGAGAAGGGTAAAAAGGTCATTTGTGCCCGACATTCGCCAGGTGTCGGACACGCACAAGACTTGGCTCGAATTTCAAAGCGAAAATTGGGTCGGGTCCTGTCAGTTTATGGCAAAACAAAAACAAAGCTATTACTGAGGGTCGTCCTTGTGCACAATATGTGATTTTTAACAGAGCCCATCACTTGGCTGGTGAATATGGAAGTCTTGTAGAAGGGGAACCTAAATTATTTTAGAGAAACCAACTAAATGGTCTCCTCCTCCAGCTGGTAAGTATAAACTAAATGTTGATGCTGCTTTTATTCCCGAAACAGGTGTGGGTGGAATTGGCGCTGTTGTTAGAAATGACAAAGGGGAAGTGATGGCGGGTATGGCCCTTCCTCTTGCCAGTGCCACCTCATCTAAACATGGGAGATCATGGCGTTTCTTTTCGGGATGAAATTTGCTCAGGATGTTGGCTTTTCTTCCATTTTAATTGAATTTGATTCACAAGGGGTGGTAAATGATGTAAAGAAGGATGAGGAAGAGTCTTGGGCCTCTGATTGATGATATTAAGAGGAGTCTGCAACACTTTGAAGATGTTATTATCTCTTTTAGTCTAAGAGGGGTTAACCAAGTAGCGCATTTTCTAGCAAAGCATGCTCTTAATTGTAATAATATGGTAACTTGGATTGAAGAGGTTCCCTTCTGGCTAGAATCAATTGTAAACGATGACATGGTTGTATCCTCTTAATTGTTATCAATGAGTTCTTCTTTTACACCCCAAAAAAAAAAAAAAAAAAAAAAAAACACAGCACCACCCCAATAGTTTAACCACATTCCCCTGTGAAATTTGTGAAAGAATGATAATTTCATTAATGAACTGTCCAACTTCGCCTCCATCAACTATTTTTGATTTCTTGACCGCAACAATTCTTCAATCAGTCAACATTCCTTTATAAACGGTACCTTGGCCTCCCTTACCAAGAATTCTGTCTGCATTGAAACGGTCGGTGGCTTTCTCCAACTCCTTGGAATTGAATAACCTAATCTTGTCAACATTGACTGCACCAGAAGATAATTGTTGCTCCAACAACAAACCACCATTCTGTTTAAAAAACTTCTTTTTGCGTTTAATATGTTTCCTTTTCCTCACGACTTTGTGCGACCACCATCCCCCAAATAGTAGAAACAATTGTCCAAGAACAGTGCTCGGAACTGAATTGCTCATAATTATGTTTATCAATTTAGTTCATCAATAATCAAGGTTATCTGAGTCTAAGATTCAGTAACTGCAGGAGCAAACCTATAACAGCTAAATAATTAACCTGTGATGGTCGATGATCGGGCATTTGGCACATAAACTTCCCGGGATAATTGATACAAATGCCAGAATCACATCAATTTGGGAGGTCTGGATCCTCACATTCGTCGATGTCTGGAATTTAATGACAAATGGAAAACTAAAGTTTCAATAGATGGTTTAGGAAATAAAACAAATGAATATAAATAGTGGTGAAGATATTAAGAAATCAGTTAAAAACAAAACCCCAGTTTTGCCAAAGAAGCCAAAAAATCAATTCAATAATTTGTTCATGACTTTTGAAGTTTGTATAATAACAGCTATAGGTTTACCTTGACATCCATCAAGAAGATGGGGTTTCCTTGGAAGCCCTTTGAGCAGAAACAATGACTGCTGCAATTCGTGCTTTTATCATCGGTCCAATTATTTGTTCCATATATCTCGAAATTCGTATAATCAAGCAAGGACCATTCCAGCACTAAAGGTACAGAATCCATTTCACTAATGGCAGAAATGTAAGCCAAATATGTTGCATATAAGAGAACACTACCTTGTTCTGTAGCCATTGGAATGATTGAAAGAGTAACTTGACACACAGCACAACTCCTCAATATCGCTTTCTGTATCTCTCTCACAGATGGGGTATGAGCTCTTTTGAGTGGGGTTTTCGATATGAGCAGGGACTGTGTATTTATATGCATCAGTCGGGACTCCTTGCCCATCAAGGAGTCCTCAACCTCTCCTTATTGCATCAGAATTAGGAGTTCTAATCCACTATAAATTAGGAACCTTAGCAGTCTTGGACTTGAACTGAAACACTTCTCTCCAAGACTTACAAGTCCAGTTATAATCAAATTCCTAGTCTCCACGTTGGTTTGGAACTCTATGTTGATTAGTAGACCACTTGAGTGAGATTTAAAACATAAAAATCTTACATTCTCCCACTTGGTCAATAATCAACAAAACCATGTTTTGACTACTTTATGGCCATGGAAATCGATTAAACTGTATTCCTAAACAAGCTCTTGGTCAACTATGAAAACAAGCATTGGATCATCAAGGTGCCTTGAATATAAAACATCCAGGACCTTTATAACCACATATACCTATCTGCACAGCCACATAAAGCTTCCGTCAAGATTAGAACACAAGATGAACATGACTTTTCTTTAAAAAGCTTTATATATCATTACCATCTGCAGTCCATTCTTTAAGANATTACAAGATCTCCCTTTCCAAAATAACTCTTTCGTGAGTAAGTATCTAGTGTAGTTATTGAAGCTAGCTTGTCTACACTTGATACCAACTGAAATCACTTGTTTAAACATATTAAACACAGAATCAAATAATAAGAAAACTGCACTTTAAGTGAAANTCAATCAAGGTTCTCAAATAACAAAATGCAAGCTACCAAAATGAAAGACTAGATTCTGCAACAGACTCCCACTAGTCCTCCCTATCAAAACTGGACACCAATCCCATGCTCCTTACATGTCCATGAAAAACACCATTTGGCAGACCCTTAGTTAACGGATCAGCGATCATGAAATGTGTACCAATATGATCAAGCTTCACAAGGCCATCCCTGATATTTTCTCTAACTGATAGATATTTAAACTTCAAATGTTTAGTGCNTGATGATCTTTTGTTGCTTTTGGTGAAGAACACTGCAGCACTATTATCATTCCAAATNTGAACTGGTCTTTCAATTGAGTCAACAACCCTCAAACTTGTGATAAAGTTCTTAAGCCAGATAGCTTGACTTGNAGCTTCATAACATGCAATGTATTCAGACTGCATAGTGGAGGTTGCAGTGTGTGTTTGCTTCACACTTTTCCACGAGACAGCTCCTCCTCCAAAAAGAAATACATAACCAGAAGTGGACTTTAGAGAATCCACACATCCTCCTAAATCTGCATCTGCATAACCAAACAACTCCAGATTCTCAACTTGCCTATAAACCAAATTGTAACTTTTGGTTCTCTGTAAATATCTTAAAACTTTCTTTGCAGCCACCCAATGTGCTTGGCCTGGGTTGGACTGAAATCTNCCCAAAACACTTACTGCAAAAGCTAAGTCTGGTCTAGTACAGACTTGAGCATACATCAAACTTCCTACAAGTGAGGCATAGGGCTTGTCAACCATTTCTAATTTTTCTTGTTCAGTTTTAGGTGATTGTTCCATACTCAGTTTGTCTCCTTTTGAGAAGGGCACATCTCCACCTGCACAATTCTCCATATTAAATCTTCTCAACACCTTCTCTATGTAACCTTTTTGGGATAATCCAAGCAATCCTCTCTCCCTGTCACGGCTGATTTCAATACCAAGTACATAAGAGGCTTCTCCAAGGTTTGTCATATCAAAAACTTTTGACAGAAAAACTTTGGTATCATGTAGTAAGGTCAAATTTTTGCTTGCCAAGAGAATGTCATCCACATAAAGTATCAGAAAAATAAAATTTCTCCCACTGACTTTAATATATATACATTCATCCACAGGGCTTTCACTGAAACCATGAGACCTCACCACCTCATCAAATTTTAAATACCATTGTCTAGAAGCTTGTTTCAATCCATAAATGGATTTCCTTAATTTGCAAACCTGATCTTCTCTCCCTTCTTGAATGAAACCCTCAGGCTGCTGCATGTAGATCTCTTCATAGAGGTCTCCATTCAAGAATGCAGTCTTTACATCCATTTGATGGAGGTAGAGATTGAAATGAGCTACCAAGGCCATCATGACTCTAAACGAATCCTTTGTAGAGACTGGAGAAAATGTCTCATTGTAATCAACTCCTGCCTGCTGTGTGAATCCTTTTGCAACTAGCCTAGCTTTGTATCTGTCAATGAGACCCTTGGAATCCTTTTTAGTTTTGAAAATCCATTTGCACCCTATAGGTCGACATCCTTGAGGCAATTGAACCAATTCCCATACTTTATTTTTCTCCATTGAATTTAACTCGGATTTCATTGCCTGCAACCATTGCTCATTTGCTGAACTTGTCAAAGCTTGTTTAAGGGTGATGGGATCTTCCAGGCATGGATCATTTTGCTCAGATTCTTGAAGATAAACATAGTCGCTGGACAAGGCTGATCTTCTGGTTCTTTTTGATCTTCTCACTTCTTGCTCTTCTTGTAAATTATATTGGTTTTGTGGCTGTGCATCTATATGGATTTCTGGTTGGTTAATATTCATCTCAACTGGTGCATTGACATCAACTTGNTGCATTTGAGGCACCGTTTCCTGAGGTGCTGTTTCTTCATTTTGCAAAATAGTATTTGGTAGAACTATATAGTCCTCTTCTTCAATTTCTTTAGACTGCATGATATTGCTGTCTGTTAGTTCATCAAAATCCAATGTCCTATCTTCAACGTTTTCACTTTCTTCTTCTATAAAAACTGCTCTCCCAGTTTCAACNAATCTGGTTGTATTATTTGGACAGTAGAATCGATATCCTTTCGTCCTCTCTGGATACCCCATGAAAAAGCAGCTAGTTGTNCTAGCATCTAGTTTCTTTTCCAAAGGGTTATACAACTTGGCTTCAGCTTTACATCCCCANACTTTTATATGGTTCAGACTCGGTTTTCTTTTGTTCCAAAGCTCGAAAGGTATTTGATTCACACTCTTAGTTGGTACTCTATTGAGAATATAATTTGCTGTTTTCAAGGCTTCTCCCCAAAGAAAANTAGGAAGATTAGAACTGGCAATCATGGATCTCATCATATCTTTGAGGGTTCTGTTTCTTCTCTCAGAGACTCCATTTTGTTGTGGAGTTCCTGGGTTTATATATTGAGCCACAATGCCTTCTTGTTGAAGAAATCTTGCAAAGGGTCCAGGATTTCTTCCAGCTTCATCAAATCTGCCATAAAACTCACCCCCTCTATCTGATCTAACTACTTTGATTTTGAGATCAAGTTGATTTTCAACTTCTGCTTTAAACACTTTGAACATGTCTAGAGCATTTGATTTTTCTGCTATCAAATACACATAACCAAAACGTGAGAAGTCATCTGTAAAAGTGATAAAGTACTTGAAACCATCATGAGTTTGTGTTGGAAAAGGACCACAAATATCAGTATGAATGAGTTCTAACANATTGGTACTTTTAATTGCCCCTTTCTTCCTTGCATTTGTGAGTTTTCCTTTTACACAACTGATGCAAATTTCATTCAATTCATCCAAGTCAAGTGGCGGCAACACATGTTCTTTGCAGAGAGTTCTAATTCTATCTTTGGAAATATGACAAAGTCTTTTATGCCATAAGTTAGGTGATTCATTTTGGCTTTGTGTTTTGCTGGTGCTTGCAACATTCATAGCATGCTCATATTCTTTGATATTTAAAGAAAACATGCCATTCACAAGAGTTCCATTACCANCTGAAATTTTATTCTTCAAAATAGAAAATCCAACATCATTGACTACTACTTCNAACTTAGCTTTAACAAGCCTAGCTACTGACACCAAATTCCTTCTCATGGAAGGTACATAAGCTACTTCAAATAAATCCAACGTAAAACCAGACTCTAACTCAATCTTGACTGCTCCCATGAATTCCACTTCTACTTGGACTCCATTGCCAACGAACACCTTTAGTTCATACTTGTTTGGCACCCTCTTGGTTGTGAACCCCTGCAAGGAATTAGAAACATGTATTGTTGCCCC